>NW_012114588.1:2230375-2249564 GCF_000951035.1 Colobus angolensis palliatus | reverse complement strand
TGTGCATATATATATATATATTTTAAATTTTTTTTATAAGAGACAGGGTGTTGTTCTATTGCCTAGGCTGGAGTACAATAGTGCAATCAAACCTCATCATAACATTGAGCTCCTGGGTTTAAGGGATCCTCCTTTTTCAGCCTCCTGAGTAGCTGGGATTATAGGTACATGACACCATACCAAGCTAGTTTTTAAATTTTTTTTTTTTTCCCGAGACGGAGTCTCTTGTTGCCCAGGCTGGAGTGCAGTGACACAATCTTGGCTCACTGCAACCTCCACCTCCCAGGTTCAAGCGATTCTCCTGCTTCAGCTTCCCGAGTAGCTGGGGTTACAAGTGCCTGCCACCACGCCTGGCTAATCTTTGTATTTTTAGTAGAGACGAGATTTCACCCCTGCCAAACTGCTGGGGTTACAGGCGTGGGCCACTGTGCCTGGCCTTAAATATTTTTATAGAGATGGGATCATGCGTGTTGCCCAGGCAGTTCTTAAACTCCTGGACTCAAGTGATCCTCCTGCCTTGGCCTCCCAAAGTGCTGGGATTACAGGTGTGAACCACTGTGCCCGGCCTATTTTTACATTTTAAAGTTGGGTTCACGGATGGAAATGCCTCTAGGGGTGGGGAAGGGAATGTCAGCGGTGGGAGAGTGGGGAGGATAAGAACACCCAGGGCCTGGGCGTGGGAGGACAAGGCAGCAAAACTCAGTGTGGGAGGTGGCAGGGAGTGGTGGAGACTCCTGGGAACCTGCAGCCACCAGGTCCCTCTAAGTAGAGCAGCCTTGCTTGGCTGGAGCTGATCCTACCTTGCAGGGAGGCAGGTCCATGTAGCCAAATCTGCTTTTCCACGAGAACCTGGTTATATAAGAACTCCTGCTTTTAAAATGTTGTTGGTTAATTTAAAAAACAGTTCAAACACCCTGCAGGCCGAGTCAAACATGTCCAAAGGCTGTATTTGACCCCCGGGCCAGAATTTGCGAGCACGAACCCAGCAGTTCTCAACTGCGGGCGATTTTTGCCTCTCAGGAGACACTTAGCAACATCTGGAGACATTTTTGGTTGTTGTGACTCGGGGGATCCTACCGGCATCTGGTGGGTGGAGGCCAGGGGGCCTGCTGAACACCCTGCACTGTACCTCGTCTCCTGCATTTGACAAAGCGTGATCGGCCTGGAATGCCTGCGCTGCCTGGGCTGAGTCTAACCTGAAAGGTGGTCGGGCAGGGAGCACTCTCCGGTTCTCTGTGGTTTCTGAGGCTGGGCCAATGTATTTGACCTCAAAATAGGAAATGGCTCAAAGATGAAACCAGCTGGTGGCACTAAAGCTAAGATAGGGAGTCAAGACCAGGTGCCCCTTGCAGAAATCTGAATTTCTGTGATTTAATTTAAAAAAATGGGCCGGGCATGGTGGCTTACTCCTGTAATCCCAGCACTTTAACAGGCCAAGGCGGGCGAATCAGTTGAGGTCAGGAGTTTGAGACCAGCCTGGCTAACATGGTGAAACCCCGACTCTACTAAAAATACAAAAAAAATTAGTTGGACGTGGTGGTGCACACCTGTAATCCCAGCTACTCGGGAGGCTGAGGCAAGAGAATCACTTGAACCCAGGAGGTGGAGGTTGCAGTGAGCCGGGACTGCACCACTGCACTCCAGCCTGGGCCACAGAGTGAGACTCCATCTCAAAAAAAAAAAAAAGGTATCTTGATGTCCAGATAGTCTCAAAAAGGACTCCAGGTGGGAGGACTGGGAAATTCAGCAAATGGACATTTCCCAGCCCAGGACTTGCATCTGACCTCCCCAAGCTTCCCTTCCCCACCTGTGGAAAACGGGTCGCTCACGGTCCCTTCAGCAGGGCATTGGGAGGATTTTGCTTCCTTAGGAGGAAGGCTGACCTCTGTCTTCCCTCTGGAAGGTTCGGGAACAGAGTCGCCTGCCTCAACTGCTACACGGAGGGCCACTCCCTCCCCGCCATCCCCAGGACTGGAGACCCCTCCAGCAAGAGTGCCATCTGCTGCTTCCTCCCAGGTGTGGGCTGCAGGACCAGCTGCCCAGGAATGGCTTTCTTGGGACCTCCTGCACCAGCCTTCTGATGCGCTGGCCAAGGCAAGTCTATGGCTACATCCCCTGCCCAGGGTTTCCTCCAAAAAGTCGGGTCCCCATGAGGTATCGGTAGACCCAGCTGGGCCTGAGGCCCTTCTCTTTCACCACCGTTCTTCCAAAGAGCGCCCCACTGTGATCCCCAACCATGTCACCTCCTCAAATTCAGAATATTTCCCAGAGAAAGCTGGGCTCCCAAGAGCTCCCACCTAAGGGCAGCCCCCTTCATCTGTCAGCCTGGATCACAGCAACCTCCCAGTGCCCTGAGACACAGCCAAAGGAGGCAGCGGGGGTGTCAGCAGCTATGCACACAAACGGAGGGAGGGAAACTGAGGCACACCAGAGGACTGGAGACCCAGAGGTCACAGCTTCCTCCAGCTCTTCTTTGTTTTTGAGATGGAGTCTTGCTCTGTCATCCAGGCTGGAGTGCAGTGGCACGATCTTGGCTTACTGCAGCCTTCGCCTCCCAGATTCAGGCGATCCTCCTGCCTCAGCTTCCTGAGTAGCTGGGATTACAGGTGCGTGCCACCACGCCTGGCTAATTTTGTATTTTTAGTAAAGATGGGGTTTTACCATATTGGCCAGGCCGGTCTGGAACTCCTGGCCTCAAGTGATCCACCTGCGTTGGCCTCCTATTGTGTTGGGATTATAGACGTGAGCCACCGCACCCGGTTCCTCCAACCCATCTTTCGGCTGAGATTCTCAGGGCAGCCGGAGCCCATGTGTTCTTGTTTCTGATGCTTTTTCTCTCTCCACTTCTCTCTTGATGAAGAAGGGACTTGGACCGTTGCTGCAAACAGCCAAACCGGCGAGGAGAGGCCAGACATCTGCCTCCGTTTTCCCCAGAGTGATGCAAGCTCAGCGAGGTCTCCAGGCTCCCCCAGAGGAAGTGGGGTTCCCTGGACACCCCACGCCTCCTGTCACGCTCCCCTCGGAGCCTGTAGAGGGTGTCCAGGCTAGTCCCTGGCAGCCACGTCCAGTCTTGCCAGTGCACGCGACTCTGACCCTGCCTGTGTCCTCAGACGCCTCCTCTCCTCCACCGCCAGCCCTGAGGCCTGAACGGTCTGAATCGCTCCTGGTCTCAAGATCATCTGTCACCCTGACTGAAGGTCTAGGAACTGTGAGGCCTGAGCAGGACCCCGCCCAGTCTCCAGGAAGTCCCCTCCTGCTGAGAGGGCTGTCAAGGGGGGATACGGCTGCACCTGAGCCCGTCTTGGGGGAGCCCGGCCAAGCCAGCGAGGAGCTCCAGCCACTGACGAGGCCCTGGCAGGCCAGGCTGGCGGCAGAGGCACTGGTTTCTCACCATTCTCCCCGAAAGTCCCAGGAAACATCCTCTGGAATAGAGGTGGAGAGGCCGAGCCAGACTGGGCCTGGTTTCCCCAGGGAGGGGGCCAGGGGACGCGTGGACCTTTCATCCTCAGAGCCAAGCCAGGACATGGAGGGGCCGGGACTCTCCACCCTGCTGGGGAGGGATGCCACATTCTCCACCCCAAGCGTGAGGCAGCCAGACCCCAGTGCCTGTGCCGGGGCCTCAGGACCCGAACTCACCGGGATGCCCAGGGTGAGGCTGGCAGCGCCCTTGGCAGTTCTTCCTATGGAACCTCTGCCAGCAGAACTCATTCGCCCGGCCGCTCTTCTGACACCCAAAACCTCATCTGTAGGAGGGTCAGACCAGGCCCTATACCTGGAGTATACCCCTGGCTCTGTGGGCCAGGAGGAATCGGGGGCTGCACATGCATCCAGCCCTCTGTCCACGCAAACCCTGAGCCCGTGGGCTCCCACAGGACAGTCGCTACCCAGCCTGGTGGAGCTTGAACACCCCTTCCCGGCTGGCCGGGGGGCCTCACCCCAGCAGGAGCTGACAGGGCCCGCCTTGGCCCCCAGTGCTGAAAGCCACAGGCCTCCTGAGCTTCAGGACAGTGTGGAGGGGCTTCCTGAGAGGCCCCACGCTGAGTCTCCATGGTGACTCCAGAGTGAGTCCTGGGTGCACCCTGGGGAGGTGGAGTGCAAAGGGTGGGAGGCAGCGATGGGTCAGCCTGGAGGTGGCGGCTGGGGCCGTCTTTCCAGGGAAGCCCGAGTGCTCTTCCCGCCCAGATCATCGCTGTGCTCAGCCACAGCTGGGCATCTAGGCCAGGGAGTCCAGGGGTACCGGGTCACTGAGAGTCACCAGGGCCATCCAAGCCAGCAAGGTACCAGCTGCTGCCATGGAACCCAGAGGGAGTGGTGAAGTGGCAGGCCATCTGCCTGCGTGGACCTTCCCGAGGGAAGAGGCGCTGAGTGCAGGGCCGTGTCCCCCCATCTCTCCCTGGCCCTGCCAGCTGCATTTCTGGGCTTGCTCTGCTGTCAGAGGTGGGGGAAGCATCAGGGTAAGGCGCAGGCTCTGTAGCCAGACCTGCCAGGAGCTAGGGTTCAAGTCCCAGTTCCTCTGTTCTTTGGCTGTGTGACCTTGGCAAGGCACTCACCTCTCTGAGCCTCAGTTTCCTGATGGGTCAAATGGGGACGGTAATAGTTCCTTCCGATGGGGCCGTTGAGGGTTGGGTGGGAAAGGAACATAGAGCATTTGGCGTGGAGCCGGACGACACCCAGTGCGCTCAGAACTCAAGAGCCGTTCTTATGGTGATCATTTCACCATCTACCTCCCAGCCCAGACAGAGGGGATGCTTGCAGGCCCAGGAAAGCATGGCGGGCCTGAGCCATGGTTCACACATCTCTGGGGGTTGCTGGTAATGGTGATACAAACCCTTGGTGTTTACCCCCTCCCCAGGCCTTGGGGTGCCATGACCCCAGGTCTCTAAAGGACTCCAGGGGAGGATAATGGGATGTCACTGCTTTGTTTTCATTACTCATCACTCCTTTCCTCTGGATTCCAGGGCAGCAGCTGGTACCCTGCTGGCTAGGACGGCCCCGGTGACCCTCAGTGACCCAGTTGCCCCCAGGCTCCCTGGCTTCGATGCCCATCTGTGGCTGGGGACAGTGTTCTGGCCGGAAGAGCACTCACTCGGTGCTTCCCTGGGAGGGTGGCCCCCCAGACGCCCACCTCCGGGCCAACCCATCACTGGAAGTGGGATTTGAAATGCAGCCAAGAAGAGGAGACTGTCGGCAACGCCCGCCCGGAACAAGAAATAAATAAATAAGTAATCAGGGTTGTCTTGGCTGATAAACAGTCCCCACCTCGAAGAAGACTTCTCCCCTCTCTGCGCACCCTCCTCCTCCCTCTCTGGGCAGATCCGTCCCAGGCAAAAGCTTAATAGCCCCATTTAAGGCTTTTCCTTTTCACCACGAGATTGAGCTGCTCCTGCCATTACGAGGTTTTCAGCTTCTCTCTGAAATCAAATTACTGACTCCATTTAATTTTTTAAAAGCTCAGATGATTTCCCTTCTCGAATCGGAGCCGTGACTTCAAGGCCAGCCCCCACCAGCCCTACCAGGCGGTTCCCCTGCGGGCAGCCGCTGCCCTGGGACGGCGGCCCCCACGCCTGGGGAAGCCTGACACCTAGAGGGAAAGCCAGTGGGAGGAGGCCTGAGTCTCTGGCCACCACCCTGGTCACTGGGCTGGGTGGCCTGAGCCGGAGGAGGCCCACAGGAGCCCATGGCTGGAGGCCAATGATCTCCAAAGGCCGGTGGGGTCAGTGGTTAGAGCCCAGCACTGATGCCATAGGCTCATGCGAGAGGGCCCTAGCCTCCCAGTCGCCTTCTCACAATGTGTGTCTGGGACTCCACCACTCAACAAAGGTTTATGGAGCGCCTCCTCGGTGGTGCCAGGCACTGTTCCAGCCCCCGGGAGGCTTTGGTGAATTGAATGAAATCCCCGGTGTGGGAAGGAAAGTTCTAGAGTGCACGTGAGAAGGGGACTGGACAACAATAATAGACACAAAACAATTTCAGACAATGCTTCCTGCTCTGAAGAGGAGCAAACAGGCAACTCGGGTTTCCAGCTGCTTTGGGTGGGAAGGTCGGGCGACCCTCCCGAGGAGGTAAGGAGGCAACCGCAGAAAGAGCTGGGGGTGGCGTCCAGGCAGAGGGACAGAAGAGCAAGGGCCCTGAGGCTGGCTGGAAGGACGGAGAGAAGGCCATGGAAGCTGGTGGTGTTAGCAGGAGAGTGCAGGGGGGATGGGCCTCCAGGGTTTGCAGACCCCATCAGGAGCCCAGATTTTATTTTGGCCTTGATGGGCTGTCCAACAGGGGCCTTTGGTCCAACAGGGGCCTTTGAGCAAAGCAGTAGCCTTGAGTAGATGCTTGAGAAGGCTGGCTGGAGAGTGGGTGTCACGGGGGCAGAGCAGCAGCCCCACTGAAAGGAAAGGTGACACAAAGGGTCTCCTCTTTGAGGGCTTGTGCCACCCCCACACCTGCATCCAGATGACGCAGGGGAGGTGGCTGCCTGGTGACACTGGAGACGTGACGCATCTTATTATTATTATTAATTTACTTATTTTCGAGACAGAGTCTCTCCCTGTCACCCAGGCTGGAGTGCAGTAGCTTGATCTCAGCTCACTGCAACCTCCGCCTCCCAGGTTCAATTGATTCTCCTGCCTCCCGCGTAGCTGGGACTACAGGCTCACACCACCATGCCCGGCTAATTTTTGTATTTTCAGTACAGACGGGGCTTCACTATGTTGGCCAGGCTGGTCTCAAACTCCTGACCTTGTGATCCGCCCATGTCGCATCTTTTATCTCAACACTGGCCATGGTGTGTCTCCCAGGAAGCAGTCTCTGTCTCTCTTTGCCTCCTCCCCTCCACCTCCATCCACCTCCATCCACCCTGGCGCCTTCTCTATCCCTGTAGAGCCCCCCAGCTTTGGGACAGGGTAGAGCAGGGGCACCCATGTGCGAGAAAGTCCTGTAAACCAAGGCTAACCCTTTACCAAGTCCTCCTGTGTTTAACAACCACCCCGTGCCCTTGGAGACAAGACAGAGGGAAGGGAGTTAATGAAATCACCAGCCTTTACCTGGCATGAATGGCTCTTCACCCCCCAGGCGGGCGGCGATTTGCAAGGCTGAGAGGGTCTGGGCATTAACTGTTCTGGGCACTCTTCCCAGCTCAGCGCTCCGTGCAGCTGGAACAAACCACTTTACTTCTCTTCCTTCCCCCAGCTTCGCTCTGCACCCGCTCAAAAGCGGGGCAGTCGTGCTTAATTAGAAAGTGCTTGGGGTTCTCCGGAAGGTTCCCATTCTCCCTCCAGATGGGACAACCCCATTTCTGTGACCAGGGCAGACCTGGCAGGCACCGATGCCTGATCCTGGGACACGCACGGGTGTTGCCTCTGCCGGTTTTCCCGTTGAGACCTCCCAGGTCTTGCAGTCATTTGTTTATGGCTGACACGTCTGTGATCAGTGAAATTCTGGCAGGGAGCAGCTCTTTCCCCCGGGGTCAGCAGCTGCCGGGAGATCTTGGACAGCCTGGGCTGTTCCAGGTGCTTAGACATCACTCGGTGGTTCCCCGCCCTCAGCGGCTTGGATTCTCATCTTTTATCCCCCCCCCCCACGACTCCGCATAAAGTCCAAAGTCTATGCTGCATTTATTGTACTTTTCTTCTGCTACACGGAGCAGCTGGAGCTGGTCCAGTTTCTCTTTTGGGCTTTCCTTCTTGAGCACAAAGCCTTTCACGCCCTTCAGCATCCAGGCTCATTGTTGTTCCCTGGCTGACGGTCCTGAATTCCTAGTTTTTTTGTTTGTTTTTTAGGAGTCTCACTCTGCTGCCCAGGCTGGAGTGCCATGGCACAATCTCGGCTCACTGCAATCCACTTCTTGGGTTCAAGCGATTCTCCTGCTGCAGCCTCCTGAGTAGATGGGACTACAGGTGCACATCACCACACCTGGCCAACTTTTGTATTGTTAATACAGATGGGTTTTCACCATGTTGTCCAGGCTGGTCTTGAAGTCCTGACCTCAGGTGATTCGCCCACCTCAGCCTCCTAAGATGTTGGGATTCTAGGCATGAGCCATCTCGCCCGGCCGCCAAATGTTCAGTGCTTCCCTCAGCAGACTTTACATCACAACATACTCTTTCAGTCTTCGCTGCAAGTCTCTGTTGAGTATTTGTTTTTGTTTTTGTTTTTGAGGTAAGATCCTGCTCTGTTGCCCAGGCTGGAGTGCAGTGGTGCAATCATAGCTCACTGCAGCCTTGACCTTCTGGAGTCATGTGATTTTCCCACCTCAGCCTCCCTAGTAGCTGGGAGCACAGACATGCTCCACCACACCTGGCTAGCTTTAAAAAGTTTTTTTTTTTGTGGACACGAGGTCTTGCTCTGCTGCCCAAGCTGGTTTCCAGCTCCTGGGCTCCTCCCACCTCAGCCTCCTAACGTGCTAGAAGGCGTGAACTACTGTGTCCAGCCCTTCGGTTGGGTGTTTGAATATTCCTTAAGCTGGAACTGTAGTTTCTATTTAGTAATCCTCCCAATTACTGTGTAACCAGAGAGCCAGTGTGGTTGGGAAGTGTCTTCCGGAGGTCTGGAAACCAGATCTGTTCCCCCAAGCCATGTGGCCTTGAGCTAGTCAGTTCACCTTCTGAGCCTCAGTTTTGCTGTTGGGCTGTTTGGAAACCGGAGTGAATGGCCCAGCAACCTCTGATCCAAGAGGACACCCGGGCCATCCCATGCAGATAGGATGTTCAGAGTCTCTCATGCAGCCAGGGGAGAACCTCTTTCTTCTGAGGGTCCATTATCTCCAGCCCAGCCCAGCCCCGGCCCATGGCCCGACACCTCTGCTGCTCACAGGTCTGGTGTCTGGGGCTGGGGCTGCCAGAGACATTAAGCCAAGCCAGGTGGGAGGACAAGATGGGACGATATGGACAGAAGTTCATTCCCATGCAGGCAGCCAGAGCCCACCTGTCACCTGCTCCACAGATGACCTCCCACCTGCTCCCGGTTCCTTTCCCAACAGTCGGGCTGAGCTGTTCCACATCCCAGATCAAAAAGCCCTCGGAACAGTGGTTCTCAAAGTAGCGTCACCGGAACAGCAGCCCTTCCCACCCCCACACCCTGATCTCACGCTTGTTAGAGAAATGCAAATTATCAGGCCCCACTCCAGACCTACAGAGCCGGAATTCAGGGGTGGGGCTGGGCAGTCTGCGGGACTGAAGTCATCCAGGGGGTTCTGATGCCCCACTGTGTAAGCTGAGAAGTGCTGCATGAGAGAATCTGCGAGGGATACCCCCTAAATTAGAGAATGTCACAGCCTCCATAACACTTGACTCTCATACACCGCCCAAGTACTTGCCACCTCCATCTGTTCATTGTGCCCAGCAGCATCCCTTCCAGGGAGAAAATAATTGTTTTTCCCATTTTACAGAGGAAGAAACTGAGGCTCAGGGCCCGCCCAAGGTCATAACTATCGGATGGTGGCACGAGCGTCAAAACCCCGGCCGCCTCATTCCAAGGGGAGGGCTCTCTCTTGGACACTGGGTTTCCGCGGCTTCTTAGACCGCATGTTCCCCCGCCAGAGAGGCATCCCCGCTTCCAGCCCTCTCCCTGGTTCCCAGTTGCAATCTTAGGCACGAACATCCAGGAAACATAAATTTCGCCTGGCAGTTGAGTAAGAGCTCTGAAAGGAGTTACACGTCAGGGAGATGGGACTTTATTTCTCAATGAAATAGCCTTTTTATGGTTGGAATAAAAGTGCCAGGGGGAGCCTCATGCCAGGAAGTAGCAAGTTATTTGATAAACTCCTCCAGCCAGGGGTGGGGCTGCGTGGGAGGTGGCAGCCAGAGAGAAGTTCCCCCCACTTCCAGATACATGGTTCTCTTCAGGTTAGCACTGTGGAAGACCCCAGGGGGCCTCGTGGTCCACCCAGCTGGAGAAGGGCTGGCCCTGGGACCATGCCAATGCCTTCGCTCCGACACCAGGTCCTGGGAGCAGAGCTGCAGTTCAGAGAGTGAGCAGCAGGGGGCAGCATAACCCACCGTTCCAGCCCGTCCGGCGGGCGCTGACGGGGGCTGCGAAACCGGGGTCCCTGAGGCTCAGCCCTCGGAGGAGGTCAGAAGGACCCCCCTCCCTGGGACCTCTTCCTCCTCCCTTCGGCCCTTCCAACCCCTTGTCGCTTCATGGCAAGGACAGTTTGTCATCCTTACCTTGGTGGCAGCCTCTGCCGGGATCCAAACGATCATGGGGGTGGCAGTAAGTAGGAGGGGGCTTCTCCATCCCCTTGCCCACCCCGTGGCTGCTTTCTCAAAGCTTCTCCAGGCTTTGCTTTGGATTTCATTAACCCTTGGCTTCCTTCTGAGGGGCCTCTGGAGGGGTCTCTGTGTTCATGGGTGGGCGGGTGGCTTTTGTGGGCTGGGGACCATAGCCTTAGTGGTCACAGGGGGAAGGGGGACAGGAGAAAAGCCTGAAGGACAAAGAGAAAGCAAGGAAACCTCCTCGTTTGAGAACGTGTGTGATTGGCAGGTTTACGGCCTCGGGAAGGTGCGTGGTATTCTGCACAATCAAGTCATTTTTAAAAATAATCTCTCTGCTTAAGTCGTACACGCTGCTAATTGCATTTTAATAAGTCTCTTAAAATCTTGCCATATTTTTTAATATCCTAATATTAGGCAAGTGATTGCGGGGGACACTGGAGGGCATGGGGAGTTTATGTAGCAGAGGGAGGGCTGTGATGAAGCCGGGGGGTGGTGGCCACCCAGTGGCCTGTGGTGTATGTGGGTGATGGGTGGGTGTCTGTGTTTGTGTGACCTGTGCAAGATCCAGGGATTGTGAGTGTCCATAGACAGGGCTTCCCCCGGCCACAGCCCTGGACAGCGGGCCCCGTCTTCAGCCGCAGTGCCAGAAATCACTTATTACACCTGCTGGGGTCCTGCAGCCATAGGGGACAGACAGACTTCCTCCTTTCTTTTCATCCTTTGGCCACAAACTAGAACATCTGAACTGGAGGGGACCTTCGACCCAGCCCTCTTTTCCCCAGGATGCAGGCCCTGAGCCCAGAGAGGGGAGGTGACTTGGCCAAGGCCACATAGCAAGGAGGGGACCGGGGGGAAAGTCAGACCCAGTCTTCAGAGGGCAGAGGAGGAACTGCCTCGTCCCCCTCATCACAGCACAGGGTGCTGGCTGCACCATCCGGCCCTAGCATCCTTGCCCACACACACTGCATGCTCTGACCTCCCCGTGGGGAGAAGGTGGGTGGTTGCTGGTTGAAGGTGGCTGCTGTTCCTGGAGCCCTTACTATGTGCCAGGCACCCTGCCGAGCACATTCCCCTGAACAGCTGTACGGGGTGAGTGTTTTAGGATTTCTGGGTGGACCCACAGCTAAGAAATGGCAGAGCTGGGATTTGAACCCACAGTTGCTCCTGTGCCTGGCTGGGGAAGGTTCTTAACCACCATTGGGTGGGAGGCTGAGCTGGGATCCAAGCAAATTCCACATCTCCGAATGCCCAGGTCCAGGAAGGACCGTGCTGGGAACAGCAGGGGAGACTGGCGGAGGCAGGGAGGTGGGGCGTTGGGTGCCTACGGTCTTTTGCTCTTGACCCCTCTGTTACTACAGGGCAGGGTCCCAAGGCCAAGATCAGCCTCAACCCTTTTCCCCAGAGCCCCTGGAGGTCAGAGGCCTAGGAAGGCGGTGGCGTGGGGTTGCAGGCCTCAGACCTCAGCCATGCTCTGGGTTTCCGGAGCCCCCTGAGGCACCCGCCAGCCCCCACTGGTCCTGGTCTTCCTCTTCTCTCCTCCTCCCTCCCCCTCCTCCATACACGCCATGGGCCCGGGTGGGAGGCACATGTCGAACGAACTTCTGAACAGGAAGTCAACGTCCAGGTCGTCCCGAGTCCCTTTTCATGTGGTTTCTTTAATCCCCCAGGCTGGGTTTCAGAAGCGTTTTACAGTTTCAGTTTTACAAAGCTACGCTCCCTTTAATGTTGGCGTTTTTCAGGAGGTGGGGGGAGAGCGGCTTCAGTCAAAACATGTGTGTTTTACATCAGCCAGCTGCGGACAGGGCGGCCCAGGGCGGGAGGCAGCAATGTGGCTTCCAGGCTCCGCGCGGGGCCCCTGGTTAGATGCATGTACTCGGCTCTCTCCCTCTCCTCTCCTGGGCTTTGCCTTCCTGCCTCCCTGAGTCCCTCTCTCCTGTCCATGGGGCCAGGGGGGCCCGGGCACTCCTTTCCAGCCCCTTCCCACCTGAGCTCTGATCTGGTCAATGCAGGTCTTCTGGTTTCTGCTGCTGAGACACCAGCGTGTTGATCTTCCTCCACACCGTGAGCCATATCCTCCAACCACCCGGCTTTTCATTTATTTAGTATTTTCCCTTAAATTGATGCACTTCTTTTACTTACGTAGATAGTACCTAAGCAAAAATGTCCCTGAAATTGTGAATTTGACACACTAGTTACATCTATCTGCTCTAATACACAATAAAACAAATTTAAAACTATTACAGCATTTGAAAAGGCGAAGATCATCGTGCCAGCCTCGCATGCTTCTGGAAATCCTGCCTCCATGCCCCTTCCCTGGCAGAGAAGATGAAGGTCAGGAGGTGAGGTGGCCCGTCCAAGGCCATGGGGTTGGTGAGAGTCGTGCCTGGCTGTTCTGCCTCCAAGGCCAGCGCTGGATCTCTCACAAGTCATTTTCAGGGCTGGCTTCTTGGCCGCACAGTTTCAGACCTTAGAGGAGCTGCCTGGGGCTGTGTGGGCACACCAAGGAGAGGGGCTGAATTCCCTGGCAGTGCGGTTGGGTGGGAAGAACACAAACTTGGAATCAGTCAGACCCGGGATCAGATCCCGGCTGCACTAACTCCTAAGAGTGTGATCGTGGACAAACGTCTCCATGGCTTTGAGCCTCGGTCTCCTCATCTGTGAAATGGGGATGACCACGCCGGCCTGGAAAGAGCAATGCAAGGGACAGAGACACACCTGGAAAGAGCCCGCCTCAGCCAGGCCTGCAAACCCAGCGGTCATTTGCAAGCCCTCAGGGCTTGGTTCTTGTCCACTGTGCTCCTTGTCACCAGCCTGGTTTCACCATCTCTCCTCCCCTATCCACGGGAGGCAGCAGGAGGTCCAGGGAGGGAGAATCAGGAGTAAAGTTGCATGCCCGGGGGGCTCACGGGCCCCGCCGCCCTCTGTCCCTGCGCTGCCTGGGAACAGAGCAAGCCTTGTGTGGGAGGATGCTGTGACCAGCAGCACAGTCCACGCCCTGCTGGAAGAAGGAGGAAGACAAAGGTGGCTGTCCCTGCCCATAGAGGTGGAGTGACTGGGGGGCTCCAGAGGCTGTTTGGATAGTGGGGAGGGCCTAGGACACTGGATCCATGCTGCCTGAAATGATGGGGGGTCCAGTATCACAGAGGCCACCCCCCTGGTAAAGCAGAGGCCTTGACCCCTGCTGGCCCCAGAGCTTTGCTGCTACCTGGAACCCCCAGCTTCTTGAGGGGCTTTGCCTCTATAATGGCCAGGGGGTCTCTGGAGCATGACGCCTCCGATCTGAGCTGCTGTTCTCTGGCCACAGAGTGAAGTGGTCTGGCTTCCACCAGTGCGAAAGCTGCCCCCAAGGGATCTGGGACAGTGGAGGCGGCTGATGTCAGGCCAGAACACGGAGGGACAGGACCTAGGGATGGGCACTGTTCTAGCCGCTGGTTCTCTCCCTTCAGAGCCTGGGGGCAGTTAAGAAACCTTGGAGAATGCAGTAGTGATGACGATGATGACGGGGAGGCTGGTTAAACGCACTGCGCGCTTGCTATGTGCCGGACCCAGTGCTAAGTATTTTTATTGTATTTTATTTTATTAATTTTTTTTTAAATTATTTTTTTGAGACAGAGTCCTTTTCTGTTGCCCAGGCTGGAGTGCAGTGGCGCCATCTCGGCTCACTGCAAGCTCCGCCTCCCGGGTTCACACCATTCTCCTGCCTCAGCCTCCTGAGTAGTTGGGACTATAGGCGCCCGCCACCACGCCTGGCTAATTTTTTCTATTTTTTAGTAGAGACGGGGTTTCACCATGTTAGCCGGGAAGGTCTCGATCTCCTGACCTCGTGATCCGCCCGCCTCAATCTCCCAAAGTGCTGGGATTACAGGCATGAGCCACAGTGCTCGGCCTATTTTTATTTTGTTTTTTTGAGGCAGAGTCTCACTCTGTCACCCAAGCTGGAGTGCAGTGGTGCGATCTCGGCTCACTACAACCTCCACCTCCCTGGTTCAGGTGATTCTCTTGCTCAGCCTCCCGAGTAGCTGGGACTACAGGCACGCGCTACCACGCCCGTCCAATTTTTGTATCTTTAGTAGAGATGGGTTTTCACCATGTTGGCCAGGCTGATCTCGAACTCCTGGCTTCAAGTGATCCACCCATCTCGGCCTCCCAAACTGCTGGGATTACAGGCGTGAGCCACTGCACCTGGCTGCAGTGTTGAGCATTTTACAGTCATTTCATTCCATCTGCTCTGTGACACACAGTGGGAGGGCGTCTAGAATAGTGCCGACTCACAGTAGGCCCTCAACGAATACTGAAGAAAGAGGCTTGGAGAGGGTGAGAGAGCCACCCAATTCTCAGCCTCCTTGCTCTTACTGTGTTTGTCCTTCAGGGCTGGCTGCTAGGGTGGGCATCTGGGTGTTGGCAGAGGAGAGGTTTGGGGTCGCAGGTTCTGCACAGCACACCTGCTGGCTCCTCCTGAGGGAGGCTGTGGCTGTCCCTTTAGGGTAGATCTGTGGGAGGGCCATCCCCCAGGGCTGAGGATGCCTTGTCCACTTACCCCAAGCCACCCAGGGGAGCAACACCCTCAGCGTAGGGCCTCTTCTGCTCCCCCTGGGGCAGTGTAGGGCTGGGCCTGGCCCGGTTGCAGCTGCGTGGGGCCCAGGGAGGAGAGAATCAAAGGCAGTCCATGCAGCCCATGTGGGTCCCACTTTCATCTCCCGGCTTCAAAGAGGTGCAAACAAACCCTGTCCCTGTGCCAGGCAGCAGCTCCCTCCTCACCGCCCAGCCTGCTCTTTCTCTTCTCCTCCTCCTTCCCCGGAAACCAGCAGGCCTCAGTCCTGGTTCCAGGAGCACTCCAGAGGGGCCCGACTTCTGGCTGTATGGGAGAGGCTGTGCAGGGCTGGCAAGGAAGGAAAGGGGAGGCTCTGCCAGGCCGAGAGAAAGGGGGCTGGGACCCTCTCACCCGCGCACGCTCTGGAAGCTGGGGGTCTATTCAACCCTGACAAAACCTTCCAATCTAGAACTGTACTGTCCAGGACAATGGCCACCTGTGGCTCCTGAGCACCGGTCTCCCATGTCTGAATACCCTACAAGTAAAAGATGCACAGGATTGCTCAGCTTTGGTGCAAGCAAAGGAATGTGAAATATCTCACACATCATTTTACCCCTGACTACGGGCTGACAGGATAATATTCTGGAGCTACTGGCTTAAAAAAAAAAAACCCACGTTGTTAAAATTAATTTCACTTGGTACTTCTTACTTTTTTTTTTTTGAGACACAGTTTTGCTCTGTCTCCCAGGCTGGAATGCAATGGCGCGATCTCGGCTCACTGCAACCTCTGCCTCCCGGGTTCAAGCAATTCTCCTGCCTCAGCCTTCTGAGTAGCTGGGATTACAGGCATGCACCACCATGACTAGCTAATTTTGTATTTCTAGTAGAGTTGGGGTTTCTCCATGTTGGTCAGGCTGGTCTGGAACTCCTGACCTCAGATAACCTGCCCGCCTCAGCCTCCCAAACTGCTGGGATTACAGGCGTGAGCCACTGTGCCTGGCTGTTTGTTTTATTTCTGTTGGACTGCTTTGTTCTAGACAATATTCCCGTTTTGTTCTTTTTGATTTTTTCAAGATGGAGTCTTGCTCTGTCACCCAGGCTGGAGTGCAGTGGCGCCATTTCGGCTCACTGCAACCTCCACCTCCCGGGTTCAAACAGTTCTCCTGCTCCAGCCTCCCTGGAAGCTGGGATTATAGGCGCACATCCCACGCCCAGCTAATATTTGTATTTTTAGTAGAGATGGGGCTTCACGACGTTGGCCAGGCTGGTCTAGAACTCCTGACCTCAGGGGATCCACCCACCTTAGCCTCCCAAAGTACTGGGATTACAGGCATGAGCTACCGTGCCTAGCAATATTCCCATTTTGTGGATGAGAGGTCTTGAGGCTCAGAGGGGTTTTGGCACATGGCTCCCAGGTACTTTTTGCTGCTCATAAAAATCATGAATGAATGAATGAGTGAATGCATAAATGAATGCATGCATGCATGAATGAATGAAGGCCTAGTCCTGGCTGCTGAGGAGACACAGGTGAAACCTGTCCCCGTTGCTGCCCTCGAGGAGCTCCCAGTCCAGAGTCTGGTCCAGTCTGGGAAGGAGAGGTAGTGGTGGAATCAGAGACCCCTGCATTCTGGGGGACCCCAAGGCCTCTGTACAGTAGGGCGGGGAGTGGTAAGTGGCTCCTGGGTCCACATCCTGGCTTCACTGCTTCCTGGTTGTTTGACCTTGGGAGAGTTACTTAACCTATTTATGCCTCAGTTTTCTCATCTGTGAAATGGGGATGATAATAATTATCGATATTATGGAAGCAGCTCCCTCTTGGGTTTCGGTGGGGATGAAGGGAGTTAACACACTCGACTCAGGCGGACCAGAGCTTTGCACACAGTGTGTGTAACCTGTTAATGATTAGTAATAATTCGGGACAAATGCTGTCCATCACGTGGCACCTCGTCCTGACAGCTGCACTTGGGAGGGTTGAAGGCAGTGTCCTGCCCCGGAGAGAGAGAGCCGCACTCCCAGCAGGTCCCAAGCTGCCACCGCCTGGAGGGGAGAGCGGAGGGACTCTGTGACTTTCCCTCCAAATGGTTTCTCTGGGTCCGCCTGGGCCGCGCCTGGAGTCCCTGCTCTCTGAGCTTAGTCTCCCCGGCCTCGCCTGCCACCCACATCTCTTTGCTCCCTGACACACCCACCCTTACCCTACCCTATCCCAGCTCTGTCCCTGAGGCCCTGGGGCCTTTGAAAGTGGCTTTGAAGAGAAACGCCCTCCAGGTAAACAGAACTTCCATGTTGCTTCTGTGCTCTCAGCAGACAGAGCCTCTGGTTCACTCCTGGTTACCAAGGACATCCCAGGGAGGGTTGGTGGGAGGTGGGGGTGGGGAGCAGGGAGCCCAACACAGTGCCTGATGCACAGGAGAACCCACTCCAGAAGGTGAGGGGAACCAGGCCTAGGGGACAGCGGGGTTCCTGGAGGTCTGGGCGGGACTTGGCAGGCTGTGGGCGGCACTATGAAAGCAGAGGCCCCCAAGCCACAGGAACAGCCAGAGGAAAGGTCTGGGGACACATCTTGGGGCAGCGAGATGATCCATCACATTCACGGTGAGGCCAGGACCCTCCAGAGCCTCGATAGACCCCAAGCATCCCCAGGACTGCAGGGGGACGCTTGGGACCCACCCTTGACAGAGCCTTTCAATCTAGACAGCCACCTGCGGCTCCTGAGCACCAGTCTCCCATGTCTGAATGAGGCTGTCGGGGACCCCACTGAGCAGGATTTGCTGAAGGCTGAGTGAAGGGGTCGGGGCTGTTCCCACAACTGGGCAGGGGTTGGGGGCCCCCAGAGACGGTAGCAGGAAACGGGATCATTAGAACCAAACAGGGTCGATGGGAACCAGACGTGATGAGGTTTTGGGGGCTCTTCCAGAAGAGAGATGTTTTTCTTTTCCACTGGAGCTGTAGCTGGGGGAAGAGAAGGGTGCAGGCTGTTTGTTCCTCCCTGCTCCCCCCCCACCTCCGGCCCAGTGCGGCATCAGGATGTTCTGCGGCCCCAGCCACCAAAAGGGAAGGAGAGCCACACCTGGAGGCGATTTGCATAAATGCTCCTGTGGTGCCCTAGGCCAGTTTCTGCGGAGAGGGCTGGGCAGGACCCATGTGGATGCAGGGACCAGGGAACAACAGCCCCCAGCCCAGTCCAACCCTCCCTCCCTCAGCTTGCAGTCCTGGGGATGCTTGAGGTCCACCCGGGCTCCGGGCTCCAGAGGGTGCTTCATGGTAGTCTCCCCTGCTGGCAGGCGCCATGACTGCTCAGCCTCACTACTCATGCTCAGTGCCCCTGCGCCAGCCACTTCTTCCAGGAAGCCCTCTGGGTCCTCAGGTTGGATCAGGCACCTTCTCTGGGCTCTGGAATGCAGTGGCGCCATCTCGGCTCACTGCAACCTCCACCTCCAGGGTTCGAGTGATTCTCCTGCTTTGGCCTCCCAAGTAGCTGGGATTATAGGCGCGTGCCACCATGCCCAGCTAATTTTTGCATTTTTAGTAGAGATGGGGTTTCGCCAGGTTCACCAGGCCCATCTCTAACTCCCGACCTCAAGTGATCTGCCCGCCTTGGCCTCCCAAAGGGTTGGGATTACAGGCGTGAGCCACTGTGCCTGACCTTCCCTGGGTTCTGACACTGGCTTAGAGCTCCCAGTGTTTACTGTGGTGGATTTTAACTCCCTCTTTCAGTGAGCGGTTATCCAACTTAGACACCCTCCCCAGCTCCACTCAGCACTGGACCTAATGGGGTACTGCCTGTGGCCACACGTGCCCGCCTCCCCAGGCCTCCCCAGATCCCAACCCCTCCCTCATGCCCACCTTCTAACCCTCTACTCCTGGGGCCACTCTGAATTATACACACACACACACACACACACACACACACACATATATATAATAAATTGGTTTTTAAAAATCAGGTAAGTCACTTCAAAGAAAAGCACTCATTACAAAAATTACAAAACCCACAGAGGCATAGAGAGTAAAATACGAAACACCCCTTTGCCTGGACTGGCCCCAGTCAGTCCCTTCCTCATGGTAACTACTGTTAGATTTGTGTAAGCTAAGGTATCCAGTCTTTTGGCTTCCCTGGACCACAGTGGAAGAAGAACTGTCTTGGGCCACACTTAAAATACACTAACACTGATGATAGCTGATGAGCTAAAAAAAAAAAAAATCACAAAAAAATTTCATAATGTTTTAAGAAAGTTTATGAATTTGTATTGGGCTGCATTCAAAGCCATCCCAGGCTGCAGGTTGGGTAAGCTTGGTATAGAGCTTTCTAAATCATGTGTGTGTGTGTGTGTGTGTTAAAAAATATATATATAGGCTGGCGCAGTGGCTCAAGCCTGTAATCCCAGCACTTTGGGAGGCCGAGACGGGCGGATCACGAGGTCAGGAGATCGAAACCATCCTGGCTAACACGGTGAAA
>NW_012114588.1:2228317-2229720 GCF_000951035.1 Colobus angolensis palliatus | reverse complement strand
ATAATATTTATATAATTATAAATATTAATATAACATAAAATTTACAATCTTAACCTTTTTTTTTTCGGTAGAGACACGGTCTCACTATGTTGCCCAGGTCTCAAACTTCTGGCCTCAAGCGATCCTCCTGTCTCAGCCTCCCCAGGTGCTGAGATTACAGGCATAAACTACTGCACCCAGCCAATCTTAATTGTTTTTTAGTGTACGAGTGCACGGGTTCAGTGGCACTAAATACATTTACGTGGTTAGGCAGCCACTGCCACCATCCACTTCTAGAATTTTTTTATCTTTCCCAACTGAAACTCTGCACCCATTAAACACTAACTTCCTATTCCTATTCCCCCCTGCCCGCAGCTTCTGGTAAACACCACCCTACTCTCTGTCTCTGTATTAGTCTACTTGTGTATTGCTGTAAAGAAATACCTGAGGCTGGGTAAGGTATAAAGAAAAGAGGTTTAATTGGCTCACAGTGCTACAAGCTGTGCAAGCATGGCTCCAGCATCTGCTCCTGGTGAGGCCGCAGGAAACTTCCAATCTTGGTGCAAGGTGAAAAGGAAGTAGGCATGTCACTTGGCGAGAGCAGGAGCAAGAGGTGGGGAGAGGTAGCATGCTCTTTTTATTTATTTATTTATTTTTGAGATGGAGTCTCTATCTGTCACCCAGGCTGGAGTGCAGTGGTGCGATCTTGGCTCACTGCAACCTCCACCTCCCAGGTTCAAGCCCTTCTCCTGCCTCTGCCTCCCGAGTAGCTGGGATTACAGGCATGCACCACCACACCCAGCTAATTTTTATATTTTTAGTAGAGACAGGGTTTCTCCATGTTGGCCAGGCTGGTCTCGAACTCCTGGCCTCAAGTGATCCATCCACCTCGTGCTCCCAAAGTCCTGGGATTACAGATGTGAGCCACCATACACAGCCTTACGGTCTTTTGTTGTTGTTGTTGTTGAGAGAGAGTCTCACTCTGTCTCTCAGACTGGAGTGCAGTGGCTTGACCTCACTCACTGCAAACTCTGCCTCCCGGGTTCAAGTGATTCTCGTGCCTCAACCTCCTGAGTAGCTGGGATTACAGGCATGTACCACCACACCTGGCTAATTTTTGTATTTTTAGTAGAGACAAGGTTTCTCCATGTTGGCCAGGCTGATCTCGAACTCCTGACCTCAGGTAGTCCACCAGCCTTGGCCTCCCAAAGTATTGAGATTACTGGCGTGAGCCACTGTGCCTGGCCTCATGCTCTTTTAAACAACCAGATCTTGCATGAACTGAGAGAGAGAACTCGCTAATTACCATAAGGATGGCACCAGGTCATTCCTGAGGTACCTCCCACTGTGACCCAAGCACCTTCCATCAGCCCCACCTCCAACACTGGGGATTATATTTCTTTTTCTTTTTTTTTTTTTTTTTT
>NW_012114588.1:2219076-2226676 GCF_000951035.1 Colobus angolensis palliatus | reverse complement strand
TTGAGATGGAGTCTCATTCTGTCATCCAGGCTGGAGTGCAGTGGCACAATCTCAGCTCACGGCAACCTCTGCCTCCCGGGTGCAAGTGATTTTTCTGCCTTAGCCTCCCAAGTATCTGGGATTACAGATGCTCCCCACCACGCCTGGCTGATTTTTGTGTATTTAGTAGAGATGAGGTTTTACTATGTTGGCCAGGCTGGTCTAGAACTCTTGGCCTCAAATGATCCACCCGCCTCAGCCTCCCAAACTGTTGGGGTTACAGGTGTGAGCCACTGCACCTGGCCAGTTTTAAAGCTCAGTTGAAATACTCCCTTCTCTGGAAAGCCTCCCTGTTCCTCTCCAATGCCTGGAATCCTCTCTTTCTCTCTCGGGTTCACCCTCCCATGTTTGGTCTCACCTTCCCTGACAGCAGCTGAGCACACACTGTCCTGCAGGGTGGGTGACTGGGCCTTTCAAACTGAAAGCACCCTTCTCCAGGAAGGGGCCCACCTCATACCTGTCCTATGTGGGTGTCTAACAGTGCCCCTGAACACAGAAGGGCCAGGGCCAGGCTTCCTGACAGTAACCATCACAATGCTGGTGCAGTGGTGATGTGCTGGTGATGGTAACTCGTGGCCATTGTAGGGAACAGTTTTCATGCTCATGGGCCACCCAATGCCCTGTGAACCCTCTTTTTAGAGTGGAGGCATTTATCACAATAGGAGTCCTGCTCCCCCAAGGTAGAAGTCAGAAATTCACTTTGCCAGCCTCCCTTGCAGCTAGAGTGTACCCATGTGACCTGGTCTCCACCAATCAGGATTTCTCCTTGGAAGAGATGTGGGCAGGCTCTATGCTGATGGAGCTTGGGAGGGGGACAGCCAGATTTCAGAGGCAGCAGTGGTGGTGTCCTCGCAGGAGTATTCCTGACAACTTAGGGTGGCTTGAACCACCATCCCTGTGCTCAGCAACAGCAGCTGAAATCACTCTTCCAGAGCATCCCTGGGTGCTAGTCCAGCCTCCAAGTCTGATCCTGTGGCACCTCTAGAGAGTTCCTGAGTTACCTAGTGCCCCAGTTTTCAGGTGAATTGAAGTAATATTTACATGTAGTAGAATTTACTTCTTTTGTGCATATAGTTCTATATACCTTAACAAATTTACACAGTCATGTAGCTACCACCACAATCGAGATACAGAACTCCCGAAATCTCTAAGTGCCACTTGGTAGTCAAGCCCAGTGGTATGAGAGAGCTGGTTAGTATCAGTACATGGGAGCCAGTTGTTAGGTTTTGAGGAACTTTGCAAGCTGTTTCTTAAACATAGTCATCATTAAACATTAAATTATATAAACTAACAAAAAATTATATTGAAACAAAGGTAATAAGGCCAGTCACAGTGGCTCATGCATGTAATCCCAGCACTTCGGGAGGCCAAGGTGGGCAGATTGCTTGAGCCCAGGAGTTTGAGACCAGTCTGGGAAACATGGTAGAAACAGCTCTACTGAAAATACAAATATTAACCAGGCGTGGTGGTGCTCATCTGTGCTCTTAGCTACTCGGGAGGCTGAGGTGGGAGGATCAATTGAGCCTGGGAGGTTGAGGCTGCAGTGAGCCATGATTGCACCATTGCACTCCAGCCTGGGTGACAGAGTGAGACCCTGTCTCAATAAATAAAATAAATAAATAAATCAAATGAAACAAAGGTAATAAACTTACCACCTCCTAATTATTTTGCTACATTTTACTGTTTAGATGCCCTGAGATGATTATTATTATTATTTATTATTATTATTATTTTTATTTTTAAGAGATGAGAGTCTTGCTGTGTTGACCACACTGGTCTTGAACTCCTGTCCTCAAGCAGTCCTCCCACCTCAGCCTCCTAAAGTGTTAAGATTACAGGCATGAGTCACTGCACCTACCTGAGATTATTTATGTCTGTTGTAGCTATATGGTAGAAATACTATCTAATAATGTGCTAATGTACACCTCTTCTCAACTCTGAATTCAGTGACCCCATGTGAGCAGCTTAAAATTGGCCATGGCTGTAATATTTATATCAGAGACATTGGCAAATGCTACAAATCAAGGTCTGATTTTATTGTTTTGCTGATTGTCTAGACATGAGAAAGTAGTGGAGAAAAGGCAGATAATACAGCTTAAACTTACAAGTGTGTCATGTCTGTGGCCATTACATTGAGAATAACACAAAAAATTAAGGAAACATTCTTTCAGTATTTAAAAACTATGATCTGACTCAGCAAAGAAGTCACCCACATCATTGATGAACTAATGAAGTTCTGACATATATCTTTGTTGCTTTATTTTTGTCTTACTCTTGTCAAATGATGGCTCCCCAAATACCGCCGGTACAACCTACTGATAAGACAAAGCTGGGTTTATTGCTTACTATAGGAAGGGAGAGCATCACATTGGCAGGGCTTTGTCGCTATTTCAAAGTGGGAAGGCAAAGTCGGAATCCATTAAGAACTAGAAGTTTGGTAAAGGAGGGTCTTTCCATGCAGGAGTTTGATTAGGATTGTGTTAGGAGTTGGGCGTGGTGGCTCACGCCTGTAATCCCAACACTTTGCGTGGCCGAGGCCAGTGGATCACTTGAGGTTAAGAGTTCGAGACCAGCCTGGCCAACATGGTGAAACCCTATGTCTACTAAAAATACAAAAATTAGCCAGGCATGGCTGGAGGTTGGGCTGTAATCCCAGTTACTCAGGAGACTGAGACAGGAGAATTGCTTGGACCTGGGAGGCGGAGGTTGCAGTGAGTTGAGATGACACTGCTGCACTCTAGCCTGGGTGACAGAGTGAGACTCTATCTCAAAAACAAAACAAAACAACAACAACAATAAAAAACAGGATTGTGTTAGGGTCACAACACAGTCCAGGAGATTGTTTTGTTTTGGAGACAGCAAGGTAAGGGTCTGTGACACAGGGAGTCTAAGAATCTCAGGGTGCTGTCTGTCAATACTTCCCATTGAGGAATTGGTGGGTCTTATGGGAAGTTTCTCTAATGCACGATCAAGTCATGTGTGTGGGCAAGAGTCTCCCAGAATACCATGGAGACAATGGAATAATAAAGTCTTGTTGTACACTGTCATTTGTTTGAAGGGAGATAGCTTCAGTCTTCAGTGTCCAAGGTATATGTGAGGGTAGGTGATTTTGTTTGTTTGTATGTTTGAGTTCTTTTTTTGGCTGTAGTGTAGTGGCATGATCTCGGCTCACTGCAACCTCTGCCTCCCAGGTTCAAGAGATTCTCCTGCCTCAGCCTCCTGAGTAGCTGGGATTACAGGCGGCCACCACCACGCCCAGCTAATTTTTGTATTTTTAGTAGAGACAGGGTTTCATTGTGTTGGCCAGGCTCGTCTCGAACTCCTGACCTTGTGACCTCAGCTCCCTGCAACCTTCGCCTCCCAGGTTCAAGCAATTCTCCTGCCTCAGCCTCCTGAGTAGCTGGGATTACAGGCGTGCACCGCTATGTCTGGCCAATTTTTGTATTTTTAGTAGAGATGGGCTTTCATCATGTTGGCCAGGCTGGTCTCGAGCTCCTGACCTCAAGTGATCCTCCTGCCTCGGCCTCCCAAAGTGCTGGGATTACAGGTATGAGCGACTGTACCCGGCCTGAAATTTACAATTTATCATTTGTAAGTTATGGGCTATAAATTCAGCAAAGTTGCAGGAGACAAGATCAACACACAAATATCAGTTGTGTTTCTATACACCAGGAATTAGCAAACTGAAAAGGAAATAAAGAAAACAATTCTATTTACAACAGCATCCAAATATCTAGGAAAAAAATTTAACCAAGGAGTTGAAAACTTGTACACTGAACACTACAAAACATTGCTGAAAAACACTGAAGACTTGATTAAAAGGAAAGACATCCCATTTTCATAGATTGGAAAGCTTGGTATTACTTAGTATTGCTAAGTATTGCTATTCTCCTCAAAGCAATCCACAGATTCTAGTGCAATCCCTATAACAATTCCGATGGTCTTTTGGGGGCAAAAATAAAAAAGCTGACCCTTAAATTCATATGGAATTGCAAGAGGCCCCAAATAGTCAAAACAGGAAATAAAATTGGAGGAATACACTAGTTTGCTTGGGCTGCCATAACAAAGTAACACAGACTGGGTAGCTGAAACAACAGAATGTATTTTCTCACAATTTTGTAGATTGAAGTCCAAGATCAAGGTGTCAGCCTGTTTTGGTTTCTGACGAGGCCTCTCTCCTTGGCTTGCAAATGACTCTCTTCTCTCTGTGTCTTCACGTGGTCTTCTATCTGCGAGTGTCTATATTTGAATTTCCTCTTCTTGTAAGGACACCACTCCTATTGGACTAGGTCCTCCCAAAATGTCATCATTTTAACTCGATTACCTCTCTAAAGGCTTTATCTCCAAATACAGTCACATTTTGAGGTATACTGGGAGCTAGAACTTCAATATAGGAATTTTGGGGATGGAGACACAATTCAGCCTGTAACAAAGGGTTACATTTCCAGATTTCAAAACTTACTATAAAGCAACAGTAATCAAAAAGGTGTGGTACTGGCATAAAGATAGACATGTAAACCATTGGAACAGAATTGAGAGTCCAAGCTGGGTAGTGGCTCATCCCTGTAATCCCAGGGCTTTGGGACACCAAGGCAGAAGGATCGCTTGAGGGCAGGAGTTTGAGATCAGCCTGGGCAACATAGCAAGACCCTGTCTCTACAAAAAATAAAAATAAAATGAAATTTGGCATGGTGGTGTGTGCCTGTAGTCCTAGCTACTCATGAGGCTGAGGTGGGAGGATCGCTTGGGCCCAGGAGTTCAAGGCTGCAGTGAGCCATGATTGTGCCACTGCACTCCAGCCTGATTTACAGAACAAGAGCCTGACTCTAAAGAAAAGAATTGAGTTTTTTTTTTTTGAGACAGAGTCTTGCTGTCACCCAGGCTGGAGTGCAGTGGCGTGATCTCGGCTCACCGCAAGCTCCGCCTCCTGGGTTCACATCATTCTTCTGCCTCAGCCTCCCGAGTAGCTGGGACTACAGGCGCCCGCCACCACACCCGGCTAATTTTGTTTTGTGTTTTTAGTAGAGCTGCGGTTTCACCATGTTAGCCAGAATGGTCTTGATCTCCTGACCTCGTGATCCGCCGGCCTCGGCCTCCCAAAGTATTGGGATTAGTCGTGAGCCACCGTGCCCGGCCAAGAATTGAGGTTTAATATTCAGAATATCTAAATAACTCTTACAGCTCAATAACAAAATGATACACTCTGCAATTTTAAAATGGGCATAATAATTGAATAGATATTTCTCCAAAAAAGAGATACAAATGGCCAAAAGCACATGAAAAAATATTCAACATCACTGGTCATTAAGGAAATGCAAATCAAAACAGCAGTGAGACCAGGCTCAGGCTCCCTCCTGTAATTCTAGCATTTTGGGAGGCCAAAGTGGGTAAATTGCTTGAGCCCAAAAGTGTGAGACCAGCCTGGGCAACATGGTAAAACACTGTCTCTGCTGAAAAAGATACAAAAATTAGCTGGGCATAGTGGCACATGCCTGTAGTCCTAGCTACTCAGGAGGCTGAGGTGGGAGGATCACTTGAGCCCAGGAGGCAGAGGTTGCTGTGAACTGAGGTCTTGCCACTGCACTCCAGCCTGGGTGACAGAGTAGGACTGTCTCAAAAACAAAAACCAAAACCAATAGTGAGATACCATTTCATATTCACTAGGATGGCTATAATTTCTTTAAAAGGAAAATTAGTGTTGACTATGTGGAGAAATAGGAACCCTCATCCATTGCTCATAGGAAGGTACAATGGCACTGTAGCAGCCACGGGAGACTGGCTGATTAACTCAAAAAGCTAAACATAGCCAGGCGCGGTGGCTCAAGCCTGTAATCCCAGCACTTTGGGAGGCCGAGACAGGTGGATCACGAGGTCAGGAGATCGAGACCATCCTGGCTAACACGGTGAAACCCCGTCTCTACTAAAAAATACAAAAAACTAGCCGGGCGACGTGGCGGGCGCCTGTAGTCCCAGCTACTCGGGAGGCTGAGGCAGGAGAATGGCGTGAACCTCAGAGGCGGAGCTTGCGGTGAGCTGAGATCCGGCCACTGCACTCCAGCTTGGGTGATAGCGAGACTCCATCTCAAAAAAAAAAAAAAAAAAAAAAAAAAAAGCTAAACATAGAATTACCATATGACTTAGCAATTTCATTACTAGGCATATACCCAAGAGAAAAGAGGACATGTCTACACAAAAACTTGTTGGTGAATGTTTGTAGCAGCGTTACTCATTTAGTCGAAGACTGCAAACAACCCGAATGTCCATCAGTGGATGAATGGATAAACAAATTGTGGTATATTCATATAATGGAATATTATTCAGCCATAAAAAGGAATGAAGTACTGATAGATGCTACAACTTGGATGAACCTTGAACACATGATGCTAAGTGAAAGAAGCCAGACATAAAAGGTCACAAACGATATGATTCCATTTAAATGTATGTGTAACGTTGTAAGAAACTGCCAAACGGTTTTCCCAAGTGGCTGCACCATTTGGCACCTCTACCAGCCACGTATGAGAGTTCCAGCTGGCACTGCATGCTTCATGTCCTTGCCAGCATTTGTTATTATCTACATTTCTTTCTTTTTTTTTTAAACGGAGTCTCATTCTGTCACCCAGGCTAGAGTACAGTGGTGCAGTTTCGGTTCACTGCAAGCTCCACCTCCTGGGTTCAAGTGATTATCCTGCCTCAGCCTCCCAAGTAGCTGGGATTACAGGCACATGCCACCCCACTACGCTCAGCTAATTTTTGTATTTTTAGTAGAGATGGGGTTTCACCATGTTGGCCAGGCTGGTCTCGAACTCCTGACCTCAAGTGATCAGCTCGCCTTGGCCTCCCAGAATGCTGGGATTACAAGTGTGAACCACTGCACCCAGTCAGATAGGTGGTTTTAATGCTTTTTTTTTGAGACAGGGTCTCACTCTGTTGCCCAGGCTAGAGTGCAGTGGCTCAATTACGGCTCACAGCAGCCTTGACCCTCAGGTGATCCTCTCATTTTGGCCTGCCAAGTAGCTGGGACTACAAGCACATGCCACCACACCCGGCTGTTTTTTATTTTTTGTAGAGATGGAGTTTTTCCATGCTGCCCAGGCTGGTCTCAAACTCCTAAGCTCAAGCAATCCAACCACCTCGGCCTCCCAAAGTGCTGGGATTACAGGCATGAGCCACCGCACCCAGCCCCGGTGGTTTTAATTGTTACTCTCTAACATTAAGTAAAATATCAACCAACATTCACGTCAGATCTGCACTTGTTTGTCAGTTGCAGCCACAGGTTGGTTCCAGTTACCTGAGTTTGGCAAAATTGAAGCACTCTGTGAGAGTCAATTGGCTATAAGAAAT
Organism: Colobus angolensis palliatus; assembly: GCF_000951035.1. Lineage (NCBI taxonomy): Eukaryota > Metazoa > Chordata > Mammalia > Primates > Cercopithecidae > Colobus > Colobus angolensis. The sequence goes on along the minus strand of NW_012114588.1, from coordinate 2,219,296 downwards.
TTACTTTTTTTTTTTGAGACAGTCTCACTCTGTCTCCTAGGCTGGAGTGCAGTGATAGCTTCAGTCTTCAGTGTCCAAGGTATATGTGAGGGTAGGTGATTTTGTTTGTTTGTATGTTTGAGGTTTTTTTTTGGCTGTAGTGTAGTGGCATGATCTCGGCTCACTGCAACCTCTGCCTCCCAGGTTCAAGAGATTCTCCTGCCTCAGCCTCCTGAGTAGC
>NW_012114588.1:2198181-2215113 GCF_000951035.1 Colobus angolensis palliatus | reverse complement strand
CTAAATTTTTTGTACTTTTAGTAAAGACAGGGTTTCTCCATGTTGGTCAGGCTGGTCTCGAGCTCCCGACCTCCGGTGATCCACCTGCCTCTGCCTCCCAAAGTACTGGGATTACAGGGGTGAGCCACCGCACCTGGCCTGTGTATCTTTTCATGTGCTTATTTTCTATCATACATTTTCTTTGGTGAAGTGTCTATTTACATTGTTAGCCCATATTTTTATTAGGTTAGCCCATATTTTTATTGGGTTCTTTTCCTATTTTTGAGTCTTGAGAGTTCTTTATGTATAGGTTACCAGTCTCTTATCAGATATGTGTCTGGTAAATGTTTTTCTCCCAATCTGTGACTTGCCTTTTTTTTTTCTTACCAGTGTCTTCAAAGAGCAGAACTTTTCCATCTTGATGACATGACATTTATCAATTTTTTTTCGTTCATGGTCTGTGCTTTTGTGTTTTAATAGGCCGGACATGGTGGCTCAAGCCTATAATTTCAGCACTTTGGGAGGCCGAGGCAGGCGGATCACGAGGTCAGGAGTTCGAGACCATCTGGCTAATACGGTGAAACCGCGTCTCTACTAAAAATACAAAAAAATTAGCTGGGCGTGGTGGCGGACACCTGTAGTCCCAGCTACTCAGGAGGCTGAGGCAGGAGAATGGCGTGAACCCAGGAGGCAGAGCTTGCAGTGACCCGAGATCGCGCCACTGCACTCCAGCCTGGGCAACAAAGCAAGACTCCGTCTCAAAAAAAAAAAAAAGAAAAAAAAAGAAAAGAAAAAGGAAGAAACCTTTGCCTAACCCAAGCTCTTATAGAATTTCTCCTATATTTTTTTCCAGGCATATACCTAATATACCATATTAGTATAATGCTATATTAGGTATATATAGGTATATTAGGTATATGCCCAGTACCCTTTTATAATACCTTTCCGCTTAAACCAGAGTGGCTTCTGTTGTTTGCAACTGAGAACACCAGCTGCTCTGGAAATGATGGTGTTGGTGGTTATGGGGATGGCACCAGTGCTGGTGGTGAGGTTGGAAGGAACAGTCGTGTGAGTTAGAGGTTATGGTTGATGCTGGGGTTAGTGCTGGTGGTCATGGAAATGAGGCAGGTGGTGTTGATCAGTTTCTACCTGAAATTCTTCTCACTGTGGTGCAAAATCCGTGGCAGACCTGATTGTCATCAGCTTGTCACTTCTCATTCAAGATCCATCTATATTGCAGACTCCAACCTGTCAATCTCTCATAAAACAAGATGGAAAGTGGTGGGGGTGAGTCTCAAAGCCACTTCCAAGAATTTGCCTCTGTATATACTTGCTGAAGTGTTCAGGATAAGAGTGTTCATTGAATCATTGTCTGTTGCAGGAAAAAAATGAAAACCAACCGGAATGTCTATCTATAGGAGAATGGCTAAATAGAGTGTGGTCTCTCCATACTGTGGAATATTACGCAGACTTCAAATAGAATGAGATAGGCCGGGCGCGGTGGCTCATGCCTGTAATCCCAGCACTTTGGGAGGCAGAACTGGGTGGATCACAATGCCAGGACTTTAAGACCAGCCTGGCCAACATGGTGAAACCCCGTCTCTACTAAAAAAAATACAAAAGTTAGCCAGGCGTGGTAGTGGACGCCTGTAATTCCAGCTACTCGGGAGGCTGAGGCAGGAGAATTGCTTGAAACTGGAAGGCAGAGGTTGCGGTGAGCTGATATCGCAGCCACTGCACTCCAGCATGGGCAAAAGAGCGAAACTCTGTCTCAAAAAAAACAAAACAAAACAAAGCAAAACAAAAAAAACCAAAACCCAAGCAACAAAAAGCAAAGCAAACAAAAAAAAAAAACAAATAGAATGAGATAGATCATTACAGACTTCTGCGGAAGGATACTCATGATACATTACTAAATTAAACAACAAATTGCAATGATATATGCTATCCTGTTTTTTAAAAAGTATATACAGATGCATGTTTGCACATGCCGAAAAAAATTGTCTGGAACCACACACAAGAAACTATTATCAGTGGATCTCTAAAAGACACTTCACTTCACATGCTTCTGATCTGTTTGAATTCTTTGCCTTGAGCAGTTACTACTTTAATCTAAAAATAAAACAAAAATACAAAATCATGCATACAAGGTGAGGTGGGGTGAGATTATTTTCTTTATTCTCAAATTAAGGAAACGGAGTCATGGAGGGGAGGTGTTGTCCTAACTTGCCTGGGTGGGTGGCCCAGGGAGCCAGTGCTAGGAACTGGCTAGACAGGAGACCTCTCGTCTGGTTCCCAGTTGCTGTTCCCCCACTGCCTTTCTTGGAAGCATGGTCCTGCCTCCCTGCCTGCCCCAGGTTCAACCACCGACGGCGACAGGTAGCTGTGGCTGGGCCAGCCCCTTGTAGTCTTTCCTCCATGCCCTCTTCTCCCACGTGGTTATCACATAATAGCTCCACTGGCTGTGGGGGGTGTGTGCTGGGTGGATAGTGCCGGTTTAGAGGGGCTGAGGATGAGGAAACAGAGGAGCTCTTCCTGACCTATAGCCTGAGGCCCACTGCCTCATCATCCCCTGGGAAGTGTGTCAAGAATGCTGGCAGGGCCGGGCACAGTGGCTCACACCTGTAATCCCAGCACTTTGGGAGGCTGAGGCAGGAGAATCGCTTGAACCTGGGAGGAGGAGGTTGCAGTGTAACAAGATCGTGCCATTACACTCCAGCCTGGGCAACAAAGGTAAAACCCTGTATCAAAAAAAAAAAAAAAAAAATGCTGGCAGGTTGGGTGCGGTGGCTGAGGTGGGTGGATCACTTGAGGTCAGGCATTCAAGACCAGCCTGGCTGCCTGACAGGGTGAAACCCCGTCTCTACTAAAAATACCAAAATTTGGCTGGGCGCAGTGGCTCCAGTCTGTAATCCCAGCACTTTGGGAGGCCGAGATGGGCAGATCACAAGGTCAGGAGATTGAGACCATCCTGGCTAACATGGTGAAACCCCATCTCTATTAAAAAACATACAAAAAACTAGCCAGGTGAGGTGGCAGGCGCCTGTAGTCTCAGCTACTCAGGAGGCTGAGGCCAGAGAATGGCGTAAACCCGGGAGGCGGAGCTTGCAGTGAGCTGGGATCCGGTCACTGCACTCCAGCCTGGGCGACAGAGCGAGACTCCGTCTCAAAAAAAAAAACCAAAATTATCCGGGCGTGGTGGTGGGCACCTGTAGTCTCAGTTACTTGGGAGGCTGAGGCAGGAGAAGTGCTTAAACCCGGGAGGCAGAGGTTGCAGTGAGCCAAGATCGTGAGCCACTGCACTCCAGCCTGGGCAACAGAGACTCCATCTCAAAAGAAAAAAAGAAAAACAATGCTGGCTCCTGGGTTCCACCCCTGGCCCAATAATCTGAACCCCTTGAAGAAGCACACCAAGGCCTAGATTTTACGGGATCTAGCTACAAGAACTATGTGAAATGCCCCTCAAAGCTGTAGTTCTCAACCCTGCCTGCTCATTAGAATCACCGGGGGTACCTTAAAAAATACAGGGGCTCCAGGGCCTCATGGGTCTGCAATGTGGCCTGGGCGTTGGTAATTTTTCAAAGCCCTCAACTGATTGAATGTGCAGCTGGGCCTGAAAACCCCCAGCCTTCTATTCTAATGACACCAGAATCTCTGGGCTGGAACCCGTGCATCTGTGGTTTTTCAAATTCCACGGGAGATTCTGATGTGCAGCAAACTCAAGAGCCTTTGATCTGGAGCCTCGCTTCTCAAAGTGTGGCACTTGGACCGCAGCAGCAGCAGCATCGCCTAGGAGCTTGTCAGAAATGCAGAATCCCAGGCTCTCGACCCACCCAGACCAACTGCATCAAAGCCTGAACATTAACAAGATTCCTGGGTAAATCGTAGGCACATTGCAGTTGGAGACGCAGTTGGAGAATTGAGCTGAAGTAGGGTAAGTTTAATATTCTAAACTCCCAACCCTAGAATCACCTGGGAGCTAAAAAATCTCAACGCCCAGACAGCACTCACAGCGCTTCACAGCGGGGCATCAGTGGTTCCAAAGGTCCTCCAGTATGCAGGGCTGAGAACCCCAGTGTGGAGGTTTAGCTGGGGCAGGGGTGTAGGCTAAGGGCAAGGTTGGATGGAGGTGATCTCGTCACAGTTAAGGGCACTGGGGGTCCAGCCTGGGTTTTGTTTCACTTCCTATGTCCTGTGATCTGGGGCAAGTGATTTAATCCGTCTGGGCCACAGCTTCCTCATCTGTAAAATGGGGATAGGGAATAGTACCACCCCTTGCCCCAGGGCTGTTGAGAAGATGAAATGGGTTAAACCACATGAAGGACTTAGTGTAGCAGCTGGCTCTCAATAAGTGCTTCATGCCAGCTACTGTTTTTGTTACTGTTTGGCAGAATCTGCCAGTGGAACACAGAGGGTTAAGAGGCTGGCATCTGAAAATAAACCCACTGTGCCAAAGTGTGAAGTGTGGGCACACCATCGAACCTCTCTGAGGCTCGCTTTCACATCAACAAAACACAAATAATGATAGTACCCACCTCGCCGGTCTCATCTGTGCCTGCTCTTGCCCGCCTGGAAGCCACACATCCCAAACAGACGTGATTCCATAACGTGAACACAAGAGAGAAGAGGAGATTTTTGTTGGCAATTTTGTTGACAATCTTCTTTCTTTCTTCCTTTCTTCCTTGCTTTCTGCCTTTCTGCCTTTCTGTCTTCTTTCCTTTTTTCTTTCTATTTATTTTCTTTCTTTCTTTCCTTCCTTTATTCTTCCCCTCTCTCCCTCCCTCCCTCTCTCTCTCTTCTTTCTTCCTTCCTTCCTCCCTCCCTTCCTTCCTTCCTTCCTTCCTTCCTTCCTTCCTTCCTTTCTTTCTCTTTCTTTCTTTCTTTCTTTCTTTCTTTCTTTCTTTCTTTCTTTCTTTCTTTCTTTCTTTCTTTCTTTCTCTTTCTTTATTCTTCCCCTCTCTCCCTCCCTCCCTCTCTCTCTCTTCTTTCTTCCTTTCTTTCTTTCTTTCTTTCTTTCTTTCTTTCTTTCTTTCTTTCTTTCTTTCTTTCTTTCTTTCTTTCTCTTTCTTTCTCTCTCTCTCTTTTCTTCTCTTTCCTCTCTTTTCTTTTTGAGAGGGGGTCTCACTGTGTCACCCAGGCTGGAGTACAGCGCCACAATCACAGCTTACTGGAACTTCCTCATCTCAGGTTCAAGTGATCCTCCCACCTCAGTCTCCAGGGTAGCTGGGACTACAGGCATGCACCACCACACCAAGCTAATTTTTGTATTTTTGGTAGAGACAGGGTTTTGCCATGTGGCCCAGGGTGGTCTCAAACTTCTGGGCTCAAGCAATTCACCTGCCTTCATCTCCCAAAGTGCTGGGATTACAGGCGGGAGCCACCACAACTGGCCTTTGTTGATAGCTTCTTGGGGAATCAAGGAAGAAGGTTCATCTCGCAACCCTAACAGCAGAAGCTTTACTCAAGCAACCACTGGACATGTGTTTCTTCACTCCAGCTTCCTCTGCCCTGCCGGCTGCCCGTCCTCTCCTTGTCCCTCCTCCCACAGCCTCTGGAAACCCCATCTGGGGAGCTGTTCTGCAAAGCTGCACCTTATCCGTCTCCCAGAGCAAAACACGAGCTACCTGCCTGGCACTGTTCAGAGTGCTTCATGCGACATCTCCCACTCAGAATTCACAGCGATCCTAGGAGGTAGATCTATTCCTGTGCCCGTTTTACAGACAAGGAAACTGAGGCAGAGTTTTGGTAACCAGTGAGTATGGAATCATGGTTCTACTCCTGGCTCTGTGCCTGCCCCTTAACCTTTCTGACCTCTGCTGTACTGTTCCTCAGGCGGTGGGGAGGGGGGAAGGTCTCGCTCCATCCTCACAGGGCAGGGGAGAACAGGTTAGACCTTGTTTTGCATGATGCATTCATTTAACAAATGTTTGTTGAGCACCTACTATGTGCCAGGTGCCAGGGACACAAGGGCGTGTCCCTATCTTCACAAGAAATATGTGGTTCCTGTCTTCACAAAAAGATGGATTGAGTTCTTTGAAAAGAGACGAAAAAGGTACCACCTAAATCAAGAAGGTCCTGGACACAGTTTTCAGAACCTCTGGGACTGCTTGGCCTCTAGTCCAACCTCGCTCACCCCCACCTCACAGTTGACCCAGACTCAAGGGGGATGAGTCCCTCCTCCCTGACCCTGGGCCCATCGGGGTTGGTCTCTGGCGACAGAGGAGCAGGGTGGGGTTGCCTGGCCACAGGACGTTAACCCACAGGTGGGCTGCAGCCCCAGCCCAAACCCCAATAGTTCTCCGCCAAGATCCGGGTGCCCCCCGCCCACTTCCCCCCCGGCTCTCCCCTCCCCAAAAGCTGGTAATTGGTAGACAAAGGAGTTTCAGACAGTTGGGGACCTGCGTCCTTTGAGTCCCTGAAAACATGCTATTATTAATTAAAGACTTTGGCTTCGGCGGGGCCCAGGCCTGCCTTTTCCTGGCTGGGCCTCAGACTTCTGTCTCTCCAGTCGTCTCTTCTTGCTAAATTTTTCAGTGTTTTTAACATCAGACTGATGTTACGTATAATTACCAACTTTGCACCCAAATTATATTTGACATGGCTTGTGTGGGAAATTAGACCATTTCAGCGCCTACAAATTCACCTGGGAAGCCAAGGCAGGCATGCAGGCGTGCCAGGGGGAAGTAATTTAAATATTACATGTGCCCTCGTGAAAATGCCAAAACTCTTTAAACTGCCAGGAAGAATTTTGTCTTCCCCTTTGCTTGTCCCCCTCCCCGGTCTACTGAGTGCGCCAAGGGTTGGGAAGCAAGGGGCCTTCAGTCAGGGGCCTTCAGGAGAGCCCTTTTCACTGGGACACCTATAGGGACCAGGGGAGGGGCCTCCGGAGATACCGACTGGTGCCCTCGTGCCACTTTTACGGGTAAGGCCCATCTCAGTGATGTCTGTCTGTCTGTCTGTCTGCCCCTCCCTTCTCTCCCTCCTGCTTCTGACCCACCTCTTCCTATGCCAGGGAGAGGAGGCTCCACCCACTCTGGGACGTGGTGGAGAGTGGAGGTGGGAAGAGAGTGGGCACAGCACCCAGAACCCAAGTCCTGCTGGGATGCCGAGGCTGGGTCTCTGTGGCCAGTCTAAGTGACAGCCCATCACAGAAGTCGCCTTTGGACCAGACAGGCCTGCCTCACAGGGGTTTCAGTTTGTCGTTTCAATTCAACAAGTCCTGAACACTTACTCTGTGCCAGGAATTTTGCTGGGCGTTAGGGATCCAGAGAAAAAGAAAATCCACTTCATTCGTTCATTTGTTCATTCAACGAACACCTATTGATCACCTATCGTGTGCCAAGTGTTCTGTAAAGGGAATATAGAAATTTAAAAGATTCATTTGTTATTCACTCACCTCATACTAAATAAGCACCTACCATGTGCCGGGCTCTGTGCTGGGTCACAGAGAAGGAGCAGGCAAATCATAGTGAAGATGGGGAGACAGGCTTCTAGGCAAATCATGAGTTACTGGGTCCATCAAATTGGAAGGCCAGACCCTGTCCCAGTAGCTCCCTTGCTCATAGAAGCTGCCTGGTGGAGGGAGGGAGACTCTGATGGCTGCTAAGCACTGTCACCTGGACCTGTGAGTCTGAGAGACAAGGCAGGGGCTCTGCAGCAGAGAGGCCACACTTTCCTGGCCCTGAGGTCCGTGGTAGGACCCCTGAGGGGAGATATGGGACCCAGCCTGGCACAGTCTAGGAAAGAAACCTTTTTCTTCCCTTCCTGGACATCAATCCCTGTCTTAGACTACAAAGAGGAGAGCTGGCCCTCTGTAAGGTTTAGCGCCTTCTGGAAGCCATGCTAGGTCCACTTTAGAGACAGGAGCACAGGAGCAACGATGGGGGAGGCTGAGGCACCCGTGCTGCTACCCCCTCCCACCTGTGCCTGGGAAGGTCCAGGACCAGAGAGAAGTCAGCCAGAGCCAGGGGTTCTTGGCCCAGGATAAAGGGACTTCAGAAAGACACACGTCCCAGGCCTCAGAGCCTTCTAAGACTGTGGGAGGTCCTGGAACCCCAGCCCTGTGTGGATGCAAGGAAGGATGGTGTTGGGTGGCATCCTTTGGGGACTAACCAAGAAGTCCTAATCCCAGACACCAGCTTCTGCCCCTTAGACTGGTGACTGCGGTTCCCCAGGGCTTTCTAGTCTTCTTTCCTCTATCTCTGGGGCTCTTTTTCTTCCCCCATGTACTGGAGTAGTCAGCCCCATTAGCTCAGCAATCAAGATCGTGCATGGCCCTTGTAGCCAATTGTGTTTTCTGAAGATGCCGCAGCAGCATCTTTCATCCACAGGTTCTTCTTACAGTGTGCTCTCAGTGGTCCTCCTTTCCAGTGGAGGGTTCTGTGTCCTCTCCCCTTGAATCTGGGCAGAACTTTGTGAAAGCTTCAACCAATGGAACATGACTGCAGGGACACTACGTGATTTCCGAGGCTAGATCACCAACATTTCATGCACTTCTGTCTTGTTCTCCTAAGACTTGCCTTTGGAACCCAGCCACCATGCTATGAGGAAGCCCAAGCTAACCCATGTGGAGAGGCCATGTGGACAGGTTGTGCATGGAGTTCTAGCCAATAGCCTGGCTGAGATTGCAGCCAACCGTCGGCTGTGTGAGTGAATGTGCCTTCGGCTGATTCCATTCCCTGGTTATCAAGTCACCCCCAGCCTTTGTCTTCCCAGACAAGACCCTAGAACAAGGCAGCAAAGATAAGCTGTTCCCACCGTACCCTGTTCAAATTTGTGTCCCAGACAACCCATGTTTTAGGCCACGAAGTTTTGGGAGTGGTGTGTTATGCAGCCATAGATTCTGGAACAATCTCCCCAGAACCTCGCCATTTCCCCACACACCTTTCCCTCCATAGATGTATTTGGAGTTCCCAGCATGCTATGGTGTTTCGCACATTCTCCGCCTTTGGCCATACTGTTCCCCTGCCTGGAGTACCCTTCCTTCATTCTTCCGGCAAATGTTTGATTCATCCCTTAAGACTTAGCTTAAACAGGCTGGGAGCCAGGAAGGCCTCACCTCCTCCTCTAGGAAGCCTCCCCTGACCTCCTGTGACCAGGGCAAGTGCTCCTCTGCTTCCCTGGCCATGGGCTCACCTTACTGATTCCTATTTGTTGGCTTTGCTCACCAGGCTGTGGCAGGCCACAGGTCCTGTTTCTCCCAGGCATCTTTATCTCCTGTCCTGGCCAACCTGGAAGTGCTTAGACGGGGCTTGTTTGACCGACTGCAGGGCGCAGAGGATGGACATTAACCCTGGGAGCCAGGGATCCATCCCTTGAGCTTGGATCCTACCTCCCTGCCCACATTCCCTGAGCTCTCGTTGTAGGGAATCACTGTTCACTAGGCCCGATGTGGACTGTGAGTGACCTGGGCCTCCAGACCTCAATTTTGCCACCTGTGAAAGAAGAATGTTGGATGAGGAGGAGACTGAGGGGCTCCTTCAACTCATTTCTCAGGAATTCCCCAAGGGGTTTAGGCAGCTTCCTCGCGATCCAGCCTCCCAGCCTGACCAGACAGGGAAGGGGGAAGGAAGCAGTTTCGGAAGGAAGTCCCATCTAGCCACCCTGGCTTCATTGGAAACTTGGTGACACTCAGCAAACTCCAGCCCTGGGGGCTGAGCTGGGGCGTGATGAAGGGGTCTACTGGGAGCAGAAATGCCCTGAGGGCAGGACCAGGCCGGTGGAGGCACCTGAATGCATGTCCTGCTCTCCCACCTGCTCACTGCATGACTCAGGCAAGTCATGCCCCTTCACCAAGCCTCAGTTTCCTCATCGGAGGAATGGAGAGAGCAGTAAAGCAGCCACTGCAGAGGACTGTTGGGAGGACTTGCAGACCAAGACAGTGGTGCAAAGGGCTCCGCACGGCGACTCCACGGGCTCCAGCTCCATGAATGTAGCCATTAGCACTGCAGAGGCACCATGAATGAGAACCTGCCCCGTGCCAGTGGCCAAGCCTCATATACTCTTTTTTTCTTTTTTGAGATGGAGTCTTGCTCTGTCATCTTGACTGGAGCACAGTGGTGTGATTTCGGCTCACTGCAACCTCCGCCTCCTGGGTTCAAGTGATTCTCCTGCCTCAGCCTCCCGCGTAGCTGGGATTACAGGCATGCGCCACCACACTTGGCTAATTTCCGTATTTTTGGTAGAGATGGGGTTTTGCCATGTTGGCCAGGCTGGTCTTGACCTCCTGACCTCAGGTGATCCACCCACCTCGGCCTCCCAAAGTGCTGTGATTATAGGTGTGAGCCACCGCGCCTGGCCGTTCATACATTCTTGTAAGGTCAGTTCCCACCAGAGATCCTGCAGGAGTGAATATCTTTATTGCCATCTTACAGGGGAGAGAATGAGGCTCAGAGAAGCTATGTGACTTGTCCAAAGCCACACAGCCATGAAGAAGCAGTACCAAAAATTAGAACTCAAGACTGTCTGAGATCTTGCAGCCTCCTCTTCCTGGGACTTCCATGCAGGGCAGGCCTAGAATGATGGCACTGATACCACTGCAGGAAGAGTCCATCTCAGCACTGCCAGTGATTTGATGGTAGAAGACTGGGTGCAGCCTCTTTGGACTCTGCTCCCCAGTTCAGGTCAGAGCAGACTCCCGGACCCCAGGGATGAGCTCTAGAAGCACAGGAACATCCCAGACAGGACACTGGGCTGGGTCCTGAGCCTGCCCTGTGGGTGGGCTGGAAATTCCTCTCACTCTCAGCTCTAGTGGGCCGGGGACAGGCCAAGAGGAGTGGCTGAGTGACGTTTCCTCTGCAGTGATGTCCCCAATCAGTGGTCACTACAGTCCCAGTTGGGGCCCTGTACCCCCACACGCAGGCACAGAGCACAGCCCTGGTCCTGGCAACCTGGACCCTACGAGAGTGCACGTGGTTACATGGGCAGCCCCAGCCCTGCCCCCCCCACAGTCATGTTCGCAGGCTCACGTTTGCATGCCCACCACGTGTGACGATGCACAGATGGCTCCCCAGGAAGGACAACACGCGGCCCCTGCACACGTGTCCAGGCTCAGCCCTGATTCCTGACACTGCCTGGGCATTGCTCCCTGGACACGCAGAGGGCCCCCGCCCCCCGTGTTCCTCTGCTCTGAGTGTGTGTGTGCACACAGGTGTGCGTGTGTGTGCCTGATTGTGTGTGTGTGAGTGTGAGAATGTGTGTGTGCATGTGAGTGTGTGTGTGAAGAAGAAGGTTGGGCAGGGGCTTAGAAGCAGCCCTGGACTTTACTCCACAAAGCAGAGGGTCCTGGAGCTGAAGCCAGTCTAACAGCCACAAGTCCTGCCTGTGCTCTGAGCCTCATTCAGCCCTGGGGACAAGCCCAGTGGAGAGTAATTCCCTTTAGGAATTGTGAAACAGGCCCAGAGAGATTAAACAGCTCACCCAGTCACAAAGCTAGATGAGAGACAAGCAGCTTGGTGGCTCAAAGCCCAAGGCCTTAACTACCAGGTTATGCTGTGGTGGTGGGGTGAACCCTTGTCACCCGCGCTAGCCCTCCCTCCTTGCCTGCCCCCTGCTTGGCGTCCCTTGCCACCTTAACCATTGGTGCCCTTTAAAACAGACTGTGAACTTTCAGTATTTGCTATTCTGCCCCCTCCTCGCCTCTCCCCACCCTCACACAAAATGTCAGCCCTACAGAGGTGGGCGTTTGCCCTGTTCCCTCTGTCCCCAGTGTCCTGTGGCACAGTGGGGACTCACAAATGTGTGTAGAAGGGAGAGACTCCATGGATGATTGGACAGGGTCGTGCAGCCTCAGCACACAGGGCTTCCTGTGTCCCGGTCCCGAGGAGGGGCTGCTGTAACGGGCAGGAGGCTGGGTCCCTTGGGGGCTGCAGGTACCACCCCCACTCCTTCCCTCCCAGCTCTAGTCTCCCTCTCTTGGTGCCATGCTGGTGTCTGAGCTGCTGCTGGCAGGGCTGGCTGGGGACTCCTGAGCTGGCCCAGGTGTTCTGGGAGCAACCGCTGCGGCCCTTCCCCCCACACCCCTCACTGTTCTGCTCTCCCAGGATGGCCTCCAGGCTGGGAGGGGGCTGTGATCTCTTGGTGCACACTGGCCCCAAGCAGGGCCCAGAGAAGCCCCTGACACCTGCTCCTTGGCCACGTCTCACCCTTTCTGGTTTCCATCTTGCCCCAGGGCCCCCACCTCACCCCACCCTGCCTCTGCCAGGCCCTCTGGTGCCCCCGCCTGTCACTAGGTGGCGCCAAGGGCCCTGAGACGGCAGGAAGTCATCCCAGAAGGGCTCAGGGCTGGGGGTGGAGGGGCCGGTCCTTACATTCGTGCTCCGACTGGGCCTCCTGTCCCCACGTCCCCTTTCTTGAATGGCATGGTAGCCCCTAAGAAAGCTGTGCTAAAGGGTGGTCATACATCCCTCACATGTCCTCACAAGTCTCACAGGCCAACGAGATGAATACCATCTTGTCCCCATTTCACAGATGAGGAAACTGAGGCTCTGGGAAGTGAAAGCCGTGTGTCCAAAGCGACACTGCTACTAAGAAGCAGAGTCAGCCTCAAACCAGGGTCTGCCTGGTTCCCTTCTTCAGTTCTGCTTCCTGAAAGCCCTCCCGGAAGGATCAGTGGCCCCTGAGTGAACAATGGCCCTGAAGCTGACTTGAGGCTCTGTGGGAAGCCTCAGAGGGGGCAGGTGATTGGAGTGTGATGGGCAGGGAGGATGGACAAGTCCCAGCTGTCCCTGGATTCCCTGGCAGCTGCCCAGTGGGTTAGGAGATGAAGGAAGGAGAGGGGGCAGAGGGTCAGGGAGTGCAGGGGAACCCCCCAGAGAGTACTGGAGGGCAGCTGGGAGAAGCTTGGGGAGCAGGCACAGGCTGGGGGAGAGGTCGTGCCAGATGTTCTAGGCAGTGCTTGGCCGAGACACTGCTGAGGTGGGCAGGCCCTGTCTTGGAGTGTGCAGGCTTCCATGGGTCAGGCCCACCTGCCCACTATGACAGCCAAGTGGCAATGCGGTCTCCCATCCATGCTTTTTTTTTTTTTTCTTTTTTTTGAGATGGAGTCTCACTCTATCACTGGAGTGCAGTGGCGTAATTTCGGTTTACTGCAACCTCCGATTCCAGAGTTCAAGCGATTCTCCTGCCTCAGCCTCCCGAGTAGGTGGGATTACAGGTGCCTGCCACCATGCCCAGCTTGTTTTTGTATTTTTAGTGGAGACAGGGTTTCATCATGTTGGCCAGGCTGGTCTCAAACTCCTGACCTCAAGTGATCCACCTGCCTCAGTCTCCCAAATGCTGGGATTACAGGAGTGAGCCACCGCGCCCAGCCCTATCCATCCTTCCCTGGAACACAGGGACTGTGCCTGTGCCAAGTGCTGGGGATACCATAGTGAACAGGACTATGAGGCCCGTGCTTTCTCGGAGGTTACTCTTTCGTTTGGGGAAAATGGGCACTAGACATTCTCCTGTTGAAATTCCTGATATTCCTAGTAAAAGAAAACCAGAGAGATCAGAGAGAACAAAAAGTGATGGAGGGTCTGTTTGGATTGAGTGATCCAGGAGGACTTCTTGGAGGAGATGGTATTAACTGTCAAAGGCCAGAAAAAAGTGATGGAGGATCTGTTTAGATTAGGTGATCCGGAAGGACTTCTCGGAGGAGGTAGTATTTGCTATAAAGGGCCGGAAATGATCTTCTAGGCAGAGGGGCCAGCAGGAACCCTGGCCCTAAGGCAGGCATGAGCTTAGTGGGCTCAAAGAATAGGAAGGTCAGTGGGCCTCCCGCTGAGTGAGCAAGCACAGAGGATGGGGGAGGAGGCAAGCCCAAGGCAAGGCCAGACCAAGGAGAATCCTGCAGGGCCACAATTGTCTCCTAGGTAGGAGGGAACAGGGCCTAGAGGTGTCAGCACGGGAGAAACAAGGCCTGCATTTTGGAAGATTACATTTGTGGATGTTGGAGAATAGTTGACAGTGAGCAAGGGTGGTGCAGAGAGACCACCTCAGGGGCCCAAGGGCCCTGCCTGGAGACTGTCAAGCACCTGGGTAGCTCAGAACAGTAGAAAATGCACGGAACAGGGACTCTGGCACTCTGCCCCGATTTGAGTACTGGACACACAGCTCACTGACAACACGTCCTGAAGTCTACAACTGCCCCTCTCTGAGCCTCACTGTCTTTTCCTGCAAAACAAGGACAAGAAGAACCGCACAGCCTCCTTCCCTAGCACGTGGTGAGAGCGGAGGTTGGGGCATGACATGGGGCCAGAGTTTTATAAACCCTAAGGCGCCAAAGGCAGAGCTGGCAGGTAGGAGGACCCTGAACCTGGGGCTACTTTTGGGGACTGATACAGGGGTAACATTGTTCCTCCTAGGTTGAAATCATCCGTACAGATCAGCCTCCATCACTGCTCTGGCCTCACCTGCCCTCTGGGTCTGGGGTACAGCTTGACTGATCCCTGGAGACTGCCCACACCCCTCCCCCCACCCTCTGTCCCTCCACTTTTTTTTTTTTTTTTCTGCATCTTCTTTTTAAAATAAAAACGCCGGCCGCTCACGGCTCGCTGATGTTTATGCCTCAGTAATACATTATGTATTATTTTGTTTTAAGCACAGCTTTTGCATCCTGACAGTAACAATAAAATGTGACTATGGGATTGCTAATACAGACAGACTAATGTTTCCATCGCCCGCCTCTTTTTTTTTGCGTCCTAAGCACTTTTGAAAAGGCTCCTTTTATATTCCTAATAAAATTATAGCAAAATACATCGATTTACTGGAAAAGAGTTTAGGGTCGGGGTTGGGTTTTTTCCTCCTCCTCCCCCATGTGTGGGCTTCTTTTCTTCCCCCCCCAAAGACTGATGAATATTCTGAATCAGACCTTCTGAGTGCTGTTTGACCCCCGACCCTGGCTGCATCTGCATCTTCCTGCTGCTGGAGGACCAGGCTCACCTGGCCCCAGCCTGCTGTGGGCGAGTGTGGACGTGTTGAGCACTTGGGCTGGGTGCTGGGAAGTGGGGGTGTGCTCCTGCATATGTTGGGGTAGCCATGTGTCAGTGAGGGTGTTCGTGTTTATGTCGGGGTGTCATGTGAATGTTGGCTGTGCCTGTGTGTACGTCAGAGTGTCCATGTGTATGTTGGGGCATCTGTGTGCACGTCAGGGTCTGCCTGTGTGAAGTTGTTGAGGTGTGTGGGACTGTGTGAAGGTGATTGTGGTTCTGTGTGTGTGTGCTAGCGTGTGTGCTCAGCAATACCTACCAGTGTGACTGTTTCTGTGGGAGAATGGGAGAGTGGTGGGTGTCGGGGTGTGAGCCTGGGTGCTAAGGTGCTGGTGAGTGCCCTAGAAGCAGGGTGTGCTGAGTACTGGGCAGTGGGCGCTCATGGATTTATGCAAGCAGAGCTGTGAGTCTGTGTAGAGTGTCCTGGGGCCACTGACGGTCAGGGTCAGGTTTGTGTCACAGTGTGGAGTGGGCTAGGGGTCGTCTGCCTGTCAGGGACGAGCAGCGAGGTCCAGTTCTTTCCCATTGGGGAATGTAGGTTACCTGTTTCCAAAACGCCTGCATGATCAGGGAATTACTTTCCATCTGAAAAGTGGGGTCTCCTCTTAGTTGGCCTCTAATTCATTTCCATGCTCTGTCTATGAGTGTGTCATTCTGTCTGTCTACATGGGGCTCTGTGGGATCCTGGTGTATGTGAACTGCGCACAGCAGCGTGGTTCCTGGGGCACAGAGGCCACCGCAGGCTGTGGCTGTGCCGGGCTTGGGGGCTGCCCCTGCCAGCACACAGACATCGATTCTCTGGAGGGGAGGGAGGGAAACCCTGAAGCTGTTGGCAGCCTCCTGGGCAAGGGTGGCACGGGGCGGCAGGTCGGGGAGGGGTTCCAGGTAATACTACGAAGGAGAAGCTTTGGATGGAGAGGACCAGGCCCCTTCCTCCCACCCCAGTGGGCTCAGGGAGAGGGAGGAAGGATGCCCTCCTCATCTTCACCAACATCATTGCCAGCATGGGGGCAGGAGGTCCCGGTGGGCTGAGCAGGAAGCAGTGGCCCAAGCTTACTGCCCTGGGCACCCACTCGGTGCCAGGACCCAGAATCTGGGGGCAAAGGCTTTCTTTCTATCTCCTTCTGCCTTGGTTTCCTGGGGCCAGATGCCTGCAGCTTTCACCCTGCCCCCAGCATCCAGTCTGGGATGTAAAGACACCCCCGGCTCTCCCCACACCCACAGTGTGCCCCTCGAGGGAGTCTGAACCCCAGATCCTCAGGGAGCCCGTGGCCAGAGGGGCTGCTTCTGGGGCATAGAGCTCAGGGGAGGGCCAGGCGGAGAACCCTGGTTCCCCTGCACCCCAGCCTCCACGGAGCTGAGTGGCTGTGGCCGCGCCTGCTACTACAGCTCAGCCCCGCTTCCTCTCCCCATCCTCCCGCCCGCCCTCTCCGGGAGTGTATGTGGATCTGCACGATTCAGAAACAGGGGAAAAAAAAAAAAGAATTGGGTTTTGTATACTAAGCACTTTTGAGGGCAATCTTGGGCCCCCTAATCCAGAGGTTTATAACCTCCCCAGCTAATGCTCCCTGACACCGTGTTTTGATATCATTACTACATTATACTCACAATTTTTGAGTGAAAAAATACAGTACTTAGAAAGTCGAAATTCATAAATAAATTCATGTCAAACCGCACTTAATATTGATTTTGTTAGTGTTCAGATTCAATAATAAGGTACTGCGTGCATGAATATTTAAATATAATCATCATTTCTGCATCTCCTAATGGCCTCTGCTCCTCTACACTCAATTTAAACACAATTTAAAAACTATAATGTATTGAAAAATACTAGGATTTAGCAATAAATCATCATCGGGAGATTCCAGGCCTCTTATAGGGTGGCTCGATATGGGTTTCTCCGGGGACCGTACAATTAGATTCATGTTTTTAAACTTCTCAATTATCCATATACCATAATTTTATGTGAAAGTTTGTTTTGCGT
>NW_012114588.1:2192403-2198101 GCF_000951035.1 Colobus angolensis palliatus | reverse complement strand
CCGCCCCCACCCCTTGCGGGCCCCCCCACCGGCCTCCCTCTGTAGGAAGCGGTAGAATATTGCTTAAGTGTTCTCTTAGCCAGAGTGGAGTGGGGTCAAAGGTGGCCGTCCTCAAACTGAATTAGAGACCAGGCCTGCCAGAGGCAGCCGGCGCTGAGTCACTTAATCACATTATTTGGGAAAAATATAGGGGGGAAAGAGATAAAATGACTTAAAATGAACTTGCCAAGGAGGAAGTGGAGTTTTTTAGATTTATTTAAAAAGCAATCCTTGGCCTGATGAAATAGACGCAGGGCTGCGGCAGGATGTGGTACGAGCCGGGCAGAGTAGCAGAGGGGCGGGGGCTGCCCTCTGGGAGCAGAGGGGCTTCCAGCTTGGCCCCTGGGTCCCAGATCTTCGTGAGGAGTCCCTGGGGGTGCAGAAGGCCCCCGTGGGTGAAGATAAAGAGGGTGCCCTTGGGACCTGGGGGTGCTGCTGTAGTCTTCTCCTCTGGGAGCCTGAAGCAGGCTGGATGGTGTGGGCTGCAGGGAGGATAGGGTGTGGCAGGGCCCCTGGGGTATATGGGGCTGGGCATGGTGCCCCGATGGCGGCAGGCACAGCTAGCTCTGATGGATGGTGGTAGAAGTGGCACAGCAGCAGGCACAGATGACAGGGGTGGATGGGGACCCAGGGTCTGGAGGGATGGTGCCCACGTACCCAGTGTGTGGAATCCAGTGCCTACATGTAGCTCCCGGGAACCCCATAGCTGCTGTGTGGTGTAGGACATGGTCATGCCCATTTTACAGATGGGAAAGCTGAAGCTCAAAGCGGGGATGCCATTTGTTCAAGGTCACACAGCTACGAGGGGACAGTTTGAACCCAGCTCATTCTAGAACCAGTGTTCTCTTTGCCTGGCCCCATGCCTCGCTTGGAAGGTGCGATTGGAGGTGGGGACAATGTCGCCTCTGAGCTCTGGCTTCTGGCCTGCTCCAGAGGGCAGTTCAGCTGCTTACATCGTAGGGGATGGGACCAACATCTGCCCATACAGGGAAGGGTCAGGGACTCAGCGGGTTTGGCTTCTGGAAAACCGTTTGGCCTCCAGACACTGGGGACGGGGGCTGCGGTGGAGGGGGTGGGGTCACTTACATGGATCCAGAGCTGTTCCTCTGACCCTGTTGCCAAGGAAAACCTGAGTGTTGGACCGACTGTGAGGATGCCCCTGGGGCCACCCTGGAACAAATGGGGCAGGCAGCTGGCGGGAGCTGACTCCTGGCCTTCTGGGCAAGGCTTTCCACATTGGGCAAAAATGCCAGGACAGGACAGGGGCTCTACCTGGGGAGGGGAGGGCCACCAGAGGGCCTGGCTCCCCAGCTGTTTCATGAGCAAGGACAGCAGCAGGGGCCCAGCCATTCCAGGGATGTGGTCAGGTGTAAAATGAGCAGAAGACAGCACCTGGCTTAGCACACTGTCACAGGGAGGAAATAACACAATGTGTGCCTGCCTAGCACAGTGCCTGGCACACAAGGAACTGTGATTAGAATGGCCCATCTGGGCCCAGCCTCAGGCTCCAGATCTCCAGTGAAGGGTGTTTTGTGTTTTTTCCCTTCTGGACTGCACTGCCTTGGTCCCTTTGGGTGGGTTTGGGGCTGTGGAGCTTTGGTACTTTGGAACCTGGACTCTGACTGGGGGAAAGTGAGGCCCCCATCCCATCAGCTGGCTTTGCAACAGGGACACCCATGGGACTGTGTCAGCAGGCAGCAGGTTGCCTATCCCCAGACACAAGAGGGAGGCAGCTGAGGGGGCATGAAGGGCCCGAGTGCCAGGCTTCATGGCTCAGCCTCCCCAGCAGCCCACAGCTTCCTGTGTCCTGCTAAGGCTATTACTCATTCATTCACTCATTCAGCAAATGCCTGCTCCACACCAGACCCTGTTCTAGGCACAGAGATACACCTGTGAACAAAACACGATTTTTGGCCATGGGCGGTGGCTCATGCCTGTAATCCCAGCACTTTGGGAGGCTGAGGTGGGAGGATCACTTGAGGCCAGGAGTTTGAGACCAGCCTGGCCAACATGGCAAAACCCTGTCTCTACTAAAAACACAAAAATTAGCCAGGTGTGGTGGCTCACCTTTGTAATCCCAGCTATTTGGGAGGCTGAGTTAGGAGGATTGCTTGAACCTGGGAGGCGGAGGTTGCGGTGAACTGAGATCATGCTACCGCACTCCAGCCTGGGTGACAGAGTGAGATCTCGTCTCAGAAAAACAAACAAACAAACAAACAAAAACAAAAGAAAACAAAAATCCACTACTTTCAACAGAGGACAGAACTTCTGTCTCTTGCTGTGAACCCCCAGCCTCAGTTTCCTCATCTGTGACGAGGGGATTCCATGACCCATTTCGTCTCCTTCTGCCTGAATTGTTTCGATCTTGGAGGGGAAGGGGCACGGTGAGCATCATTCTTTTTCCTGGGAATGGGCTTGACAAGACACTCATGGATATAATTCTTTTCTTCTGTCTGTCACTCTTCAAGGCTGTGGTTCCCAGGTGGTGAGGGCAGGAACGGAGATGAAACAGAGTAAGATTTGGGAAGGTGGGAGCCACTGGGAGCCCTTGAGCCACAGGGGAGGTCCATCCGGGCTTCTCTGTTCCCAAAGTCCTGAGGAACGAGTGCTCTTTAAAGGGGAGGGATAGGTGGGAGGGGGCCCCGCTGAGACCTCCAGCTAATTCCCACGCCCCAGCTCCCCATCCCTCCCGGCCCAGTTGTGGGCCTGGTTAGAGGTGGGATGGGAAGGAATGCATTTCCTTTGCCTTCACGGAAGCTACTGGCTGCCAGAAGGCACAGCCCAAAGCCTCAGACCTGCAGGACCCCCATCTTCTGGACAGAAAGGGAGTTGCCAGGAAGAGAGAGGGCAGACAGCAGTCCTGGGTCCCAGGGTGGCCGCCATGCCCCACAGACAGGATGTAGTAGGGAGAACTGGAGCCTGCAAGGAGTCTCTTCACCTCCCACCCCTGCAATCCACTTCCCCTAAGATCGTCCGTCTCCCAGACGTCCCCCTCAGGAACCTCTCTGAGCTTGTAGATCCCGGGACCCCTCTCCAGTTCCCCTCCAGCCCACACACTTGTGCCTACCTTCCCTTTTCCTGCAGACCTCAGTTTGCTCATCTGTCCAGTGGAGCTGCTCTAGCAACATTCCTCCCACAGGGCTGTTGGGAGAACCTGAGGGACGGGAAGACAGGTCTGGGGAGCCGGAACTGGGGGAGAGCTCCCATTTGGGAATCCTAGAGAGCCCCCGAAGGAGTCAGGTTCTGAGGCTGCTGACAGACCACTGGGGACACCCGCTATGCCCCCATCCTCAGGCACGGAAGGGAGGGCCGGTGCCTCCCGAGGCCCTGTCACTCTGGATCCAGGGCCTGTTTTTTTCTGGAAAACAAGCGACATTCATCACGAGTGACAGCCAGGCCCTAATGCAATCTCGGCTGGAGCCATGAATTGCAAATGCGCCACAGGGAGGAGGCTGCTCCATTAGGGCCCCCAGGGAAGTCACACTCCTGGGCCCTGGGGGTGCTGGTCAGTGGTGGGGACACCTCACGGACCCGGCAGGGTCCAAGGCTCCCACACGTCAGCCTGGGCCAGGCCCCGCCGCCTCGGGGTCCTTGGGTTCTCCCAGTGGGGTGGGGACCAGGCTGCAGCGTGGGCAGAAGCGGGAGGCGGTTCCTGGTGACTCAGAACTTGCTTTTGTCCCTCTGTGAGATTCACAGGGAAAAATAAAACACCGGGCAATTAACTGGAGCAAGTCGGGTGAGTGGGGCCGGGCGGGTAGACCTAGAGGCCCCCACTCTGACACCTCACCCGCCTGGCAATTGGGAGGGCCCCACCCCGGGGCCAGAAGCGCTCATGTGATCAGGGTGCCACGGCCCCTGGGGGGCGGGGCCTGCGCTCTGCCCCTCACCCCAAATGGGCCCTGCCCCTCACCCTCATCTGGCCTCCTTCCAGCCACCCACACACGTGTGCCCTCCCCCTACCGACTCATCCTCCCGTGCCCAGGGGCTCTGCTCCTTTCCAGGACCAGTGCCACTTCCACACTGGTGTGCCCGGAACTTCCGGCTCTGCACACACGTCTGTGCCGCTGCCCCCAACTCCCCAGCGTGTGCCTGGGCCTCACGTGTGTGCCCAACTTGCTGCCAGCCCAGCACTGAGTCAGGGCGTGCCTGCCCGCCTCTGGCACCTGGAGCAGACGAGTAGACGGGTGGGTTTGTTTTTCCCTGTGTGTTTTGGGTTCAGGGAAAAAAAAAATCCACAAACGAGCTCTCCCTGAGGCGCTTTTCCCTTCATTTTTCTGCCCAGGTGTCTCTAAAGGGAACTTCATTGTCTGTTTCAAATTCATTTGCACTTAACTCATCCAGAAGTTTTGCAAGAGCTGTTTGAAGTCCAAGGAGCCTCTGAGCACCTCTCCACCTCTCCCCACCCTTGTAATGAGCCCTTTAACCCTTGGAGACCCAGAGCTGCCACCCGGCCTGAGTCAAAGGCTCTGCTGTCCCCTCCCCTCCTGGGCGTAGGAGCGAGCTTAGGACTGGGTAGGAGGTGGGAGTGGCATGGGTGCGGGGGTGAGGCTCTGTCCAGCTTGCCCCCTCCTCTGGAACACACACCTACCTGGGCATCTCTCAATGCCCCCCTGCACAGTGGCCTCAGGCTCCACTGTGCAGGGCCCAGCTGTTGGGGCTTTGAGCCTCCCCCACTAATTAATGGGTGCCTGCAAGGGCTAACCCAATCAGCCCCCAAATTAATCTCAATTATAGCGATTTGGTAACTGCAGCGCTAGCCAGCCCGATTGAGCCAGGATTTCATCACCTGAGAATGGGGAGCCGGAACCCAGACAGCTCAGCCTCAATGTTATTGGCAGGGAGCGGAATTGGGGTGGGGGAGCTGGGTGGGGCTCCGGGGCCCCAGGCAGCCCAGCCTTTATCACCACCATCAAATTATTTCACGCCAGCTAATACTCACATTGGCAACCAGGCCTGCTATCCCCCGCCACACACACCCCCGTCCCAGCTACTAGGGAAGGTGGAGGAGGCTCTGGGTGGATCTTGGGCTGCCTCTCCAGGTCCCCTCAGCTCACAGCCTGGAGAGGAGGCTGCTGAGCCCAGTGGAGCCCAGAGAGGTTAGGCTCTGGAACTCCAAGTTGTGCAAAGGTCCAGGCTCTAGACCCCGAGATCCAGCTGGGCTGCCTCCCTGAGGACTGCGAGGCCGGGAGGCAGACGTGGGCAGATGACTCTGGTGCACTGGCAATTCCCTGTGGTTCCCAAAGCCCTTTCCCATCCAATAACACTGGTTTGCTCCCTGCAACATCCCCACAGGGCAGGGCAGGGCTATTAACTCCATTTTACAGAGGGGGAAGTAGAGGCCCAGGGAAGAGACTCGGCTTGCTCAACGTGTCAGTACAGGAGCCAGGGCTCCACCAGGCCGCAGGACTCCTAGTGCAGTGCTCTTCCCATGAGAACATATCAGCTGGGAGACTGTCCTCCTGCCCCCAACTTCAGCACCCTCCACATCCCCATCACACACCCAGCGCCTCCTCTTCGTCCTTCTCCCTGAGCTCTATTGCCCCAACGTGTTGTCATTTGCTCATTCATTCAGGCGGTCAGACTTCTCCAAGGCTCAGTTTCCTCATCTGTAAAATGGGGTGAAAATCATTACATCTGCTCCCCCACCCACCCCCACAGG
>NW_012114588.1:2188341-2192063 GCF_000951035.1 Colobus angolensis palliatus | reverse complement strand
GCCTCCCAAAGTGCTGGGATTACAGGTATGAGCCACTGCGCCCGGCCCCCTACAGGGTACTTTCTATGTCCTGAAGCCTTCTTTGAGTGTGAGGTTTCAATTGCTGTTTTTACGAAAAGTCATGGTGGCAGCAGAGGGTACTGGAGACCTGGCAGCTCCTAGTCTGTTCCCCAGCCATGGGGCATGTTCATGTGGACAGGACAGCGGGAGGACCACCTTCCTGGGGCCGGACAATGGCTCTCTATGGTGGAATCCAGGCAGCCAAAGAAGTCTTTGGGGCCCTTACTCATCACCCTGGCCCACCCCACACTGCCAGTCAAGACCCCTGTATCATAACATTCCAGCTCCTGGAGGACTGTGAAGTCCTTGGTCACCTCCCCCTGAACACATGAATGAATGAATCGGGTCCTACATCCTGCGGAAGAGACAGAAGAGACACTTAACATAGCTCAAGCTACTTCCACACACCCTCCTGCTACTTCCTTCCACCCTGGCCTCTGGGGGGCTCTTCTGTCTCCAGGGCCCTGTCTGTCGCACCCTTGGCGGCAGCCCTGGGGTAACTCCCACCACCCTGCCCTCTCAGCCCTGGGCCTGGATGACCAGCTGGGAAGGGGTCCAGAGGTCGGGGTGGGATTCTCTCGGGAGTGCTTTGCCAGGCCCCCAGCATCGGCCGTGAGCCCAGGCACCACTCACAAGGGCTGTCACCCTGCAGGGGAGCCAGGGCCCTGCGAGGCCTCCTGCCCCCACTTCCCGCAAACAGTGGCAGGATGATTGATTTTGCGGGAAGAGCAGCCCCGAGGGTGGGGGCGGGGAGCCGGGGCGCCAGGGGATCCTCACTCCATTTGCTTGTGGCTGTGAGTCAAGGCCAGGTCCCTCTGGGCAGGGTGTGAGGTGTTCCCCACTGTGCCTGCTGTGGGGGGTTGGTGGGCAGGGAGGGCCTTATGGGGCTTCCCACAGCAGGCCCAGGGCCCTGGGGGGCCTGACAGCCTCGAGGGGGCCCTCCGACCCCTGGGACTCCTGGTCACCCCGTTAGAGGATGTGGCTGGCATGGCTCACCCCAGGGAAAATGAGTCCTCCCTCACTTTGTCTGCAGCTGGGCTGGGGATGCGGAAGGGCAAGGAGGGACTCTATCCCGGGCTGAGCCGGCCCCACTCTGCCTGGGACTCCTGCCCTCTGGCCAGGCCTGCAGAACTCCCTCGGGACCTGAGGGGGAAGGAGGGAGCTCTGAGCCATTCGAGAGTCATGGGTACATCTGCTCAAAGACAGACAGACAGACAGACAGACAGACACACACACACTCACCAGGATTCACAGGGACTCAGGGTCAGGTCTTCAACGCCTCATACCCACAAACATGCGTGCTTTACACAGGGGCAAGGTGTCCTGGAAACCCGCTAACATGAGTGGACGCCAAGCAAACCCCGCTCCAAGAGGCTGCCCCAGCGGTGGACACAGAGACAGCGACACCTTCAACAGCAGGGGAGGGTTTTGTTTTTTCTTGTCTCCTGTTCCTCTTGGAGAGACAGTCAAACTGACACCCGGGAAGAGAAAATGATTCAGACCCTGAGTGAGTCGGCAGCAGTGAGCAAGTCCCAGGAGGTCACCTGGATTCAGGATGCTCCAGAAAAACAGGCCAGAGCCCTCTCCATTTGCCACATTAGTCCCCAAGCTTTTGGGCCTGGCACAGGTGTGTGTGTAGCGGTGGTGGAGGCGTGGGGGGCAGGGAAGCGGCTTTTTCTAGTATTGCCAGACAGAGAAGGGGATGACTTCCGCTTGGATTGAGAATCACGGAGGATTTCTTGGAGGAAGGGATGACAGGAGTTCTTCATGAGGGAGGAGGAGGAGGCAAGCAGGAATTTGGGGGTGGGACCCTGGGAGAGTTTGGGGAAGCTGGGTGTCTTGACTTGGGTGAAGGGAGGCAGCCTCTGGGAGCAGAGAGCAGTTGGAAGTGGGTCGTGGAAGTGGGTTTGCCAGTGAAGTGCTTGCGGTGTGTCTGCAGGGTGTCCAGGCTGCGCTCAGTGCTACGTGAGACCCAGGGGAAGTCCCCACAGCCAGCCTTGCCTCCAGGGACCTTGCAAGTCGGCTGGGAGGACAGAATATGCCCCTAGTCAGGCAGAAAAGCATCCAAATACAGTCATGAAATCATGGTGAGGGGCACCAGTAACCCCCCGACCCAAGCTCAGTCAATGCCACTGGAGCTCAAGAGAGTGAGGGAGGCTCAGACTTCCAGGGACGGTTGGGTCGGGATCAGTGCAGAGGAAGGACACCCCAGGTGGGCAGAGGCTTGCAGAGGGGACCCAAAGAGACTGACACAGGCCCGCATTCCAGATTCTGTCTGGGGAAACCTGGAGAGACCACAGCAGCCCTCAGAGGCCCATCACGAGTACAGGTGGCATCCAAGCACCCCCAGCCCCACTCGGTACCCAGGGATTCACCATGAGCTACTCTGTTTCCCACTACATCCAGGAAACGCTGTTGACTGAGCTGTGGTGGGTGCAACTGTAAAGGCTCTGAGAAGGCCTGCAGAGGTGAAACTGCTTGGTTTCTGGCTTTTTTGGTTTAGATATTATTAGTTTCTTATAGAAGAGACATACAAATTATTTACACAGTGAAACTTTCAGAACTGCAGTGGAATGGCAGCTTCAATGTGATGCCATTTCAATGAGCAATTAATTTCAGTCCACATACATCCTAAGAATGTCACCATCTCTAAATAAGAAATAGTCCTTATTGGCTTCCAGATCTCTGAGTAAGTGGAGGTTGCTGGTGGGCGGCATGCCCAGAGAGGGCATGGAAGCTCCGCACCCCTTCCCACATACCTCACCCTAAGCATCTCTTCGTCTAAAACCTTAAAGATAAAGCAAAAAGTCACCCAACTTCTTGGTTGACAATATGGGCTGGATACTGAAGTTTCTTCTTCCTGTAATAATTACTGCTTTATAAATTCAGGAATATAAAGAAAATCTAAAAAAAAGCTGAGCATGGTGGCTCATGCCTGTAATCCCAGCACTTTGGGAGGCCAAGGAACGTGGGTCACTTGAGGCCAGGAGTTTGAGACCAGCCTGGCCAACGTGGTGAAACCCTGTTTCTACTAAAAATACCAAAATCAGCCGGGTGTGGTGGCGCGTGCCTGTACTCCCAGCTACTCAGGAGGTTTAGGCAGGAGAATCGCTTGAACCCAGGGGACGGAGGTTGCAGTGAGTCAAGATTTCGCCACTGTACTCCAGCCTGGGTGACAGAGTGAGACCCTGTCTCAAAAAAAAAAAAAAAAAAGACAAGAAAAGAAAGAATCCTTGTTGTCTAGAACAACTTCAGAGCCTTCATATTCTGGGAGAATAACTTAATCTCCAGCTTTCACTCTAACTAGTTGAATCCCTCTACCTTCCCTTAAAGCTGCTACTATTGCTTGCAATACTCTTCCAGAAGCATCAGGCCTCGTTTGGTTAGTTTTGGCTACACTCCTTCAACCAATACTGGGTCAAAGAGCAAAAGAAACTTCCTAAGTCCTGTCCTGCCATGCCTCCCACCACCATAGTTTGTACTCATGCTTATGTTCTCACTCTCTGTTTTTTTTTTTTGAGATGGAATTTCGCTCTTGTTGCCCAGGCTGGAGTGCAATGGTGCGATCTCAGCTCACTGCAACCTCCACCTCCAGGATTCAAGTGATTCTCCCGCCTCTGCCTCCTGAGTAGCTGGGATTACAGGCACCCACCACCATGCCC
>NW_012114588.1:2180272-2184639 GCF_000951035.1 Colobus angolensis palliatus | reverse complement strand
AAAAAAAAAAGAAAGAAAAAGAAAGAAAGAAAGAAAGGAAAGAAAGAAAGAGAAAGAAAGGAAAAGAAAGAAAGGAAAAAAAGAGGGAGTATAGAAGTCAGCATGCAATTTCAAATAGGGAGGTCAGGGAACATCCCCGAGAAAGAAATATTCATGCCAAGTCTTGAGGAAGGTGAAGGAGCAAGTCCTTTTGAGGTCTGAAGGGAAAGCACTCCAGGAAGAGGTACCTGCCAGTGCAAAGGCCCTGGGGCAGAGTGGCCTGACTGTCCCAGGAGCAGCAAGGAGGCCAGTGGGGCTGGAGTAGAGTGAGAGGTGAGGTGGGAGAAGGTGAGATCACAGAGATAATGGAGGAGATGCAGATGGCAGGGCTCTGAGGGCCACTGTGATGACTTCGGCTTTTCTCTGGTCCTGGTGAGAGCCGTGGAGGGTTTGAAGCAGAGCTGCGATGTGATCCGGCTTATGTCTAACAGGATGCCTCTGGTTGCTGAGTGGAGACTTTGCATAGAGTGCAAAGGTCGAATTTCGGAGGCTTCTGTGACAGTCCAGGATGATGGTAGCTCAGCCCAGGTGGGTAGTGTGGGCTGGAAAGAAGTGGTTTCCTTCTGGATGAATTTTGAAAATAAAGTTGACAGCGTTTGCAAATCACTTGGCTGTGGGATTTTTTTGTTTTTTTTTTTTTGAGATGGAGTTTCACTTTTGTCTCCCAGGCTGTAGTGCAATGGCAAAATCTCGTCTCACTGCAACCTCTGCCTCCTGGGTTCAAGCAATTCTCCTGCCTCAGCCTCCTAAGCAGCTGGGACCATAGGCATGTGCCACCACCCCCAGCTATTTTATTATTATTACTATTATTATTATTATTTGCATTTTTAGTAGAGATGGGGTTTCACCATGCTGGCCAGGCTGGTCTCGAACTCCTGACCTCAGGTGATCCACCCGCCTCTGCCTCCCAAAATGCTGGGATTACAGGCATGAGCCACCACGCCTGGCTGGCTGTGGGATATTTTTAAAAGAGAGGAATCCAGGACACCTAAGCCTTGGAGAAGCGGAGATGCCATTAGGACAGCTGGGAAGCCTGGGAGGAATTTGGTTGGAACACGTTATGTTTGGGGGGCTGAGGCAGACATCACTGAGAGCTTAGTACCTTGTTCTCTGTTGGGCGCATAGGAGGATGGTACATCTTGCCACACTGAAGTTAGATGTTGCCATGAGGCTAGCTCTGGCCAGAGAATTGTGGGTGGGGGTCATATGTACGATTTCTGGGTCAGGGCATTTAATCACCTCCAACTCTGTGGGTTCTGTCCTGAGGCTGCCTAAGGAGGAGGCACTGAGGTGGAACCTCCATTAACCTGGGTTACTGAGTGACTCATGAAGGAAAGCCCCCTGCCTATCTGCCCTGGACGTGTATCATCAGAAAGGAATAAGCCTTTGTTGTTCTAAGACACTGAGATTTTAATGTTGTTTGTTACAACAGCATAATTTATCTTGACTAATACAGGCACCTATTAGCAGGACTGTCAGGTAAGTTTGTACAGGTTGTACACTATACCAGGGCAGCATAACCAACGGGGTTTCATTTTGATCGTAGACCTGTCTACCTTCCAGGTCCTGCACACAGGTAAGGACGGTGTTCTGTTGCAGTCACGCTCAGAGCGGCCCCTGAGGCTGCTTCTCTTGCTCATAGCCTCCTTGGGAAGCCCAGTTTCCACCTCCACCCAAGTCTAAACCTGTCAAGGCTGCATCACAGGGCAGGGGTGGTGAGGGGAGTGGTCAGAGTGTGACTGTTACCTTAGTGCCTGGTGTAGGTAAGCAGGTGTGTGTGCTCGGCCTGGGCTGCTGCCCCCAGGAAAGCTGCTTCCGAGCCAACCCAGGCCAAGCTAAGGGGGTGAGTGCGGGGCACTGCCATGCCCAGCCCCGGCACCGCTTCTAACGGGATGCATGTGCTCTGGCCACAGATTTAACAAGAAGTTTGATTTACGGAACTGCTGTTCAGATGAACTGAAGCTGGATGCTACTGATTAAACCCCAGAGCCAGTGCCCTCCCGCTCCCTTTGCAAGGACCAGTCTGGGGCTGCCTGGCCCGGTCTGGAGCAAGCAGGTGTGCTCTGCCTCCTCCCGTCCAGCCTTCCCGCCGCTGGATGGGATCATGTGCAGTGCCAAGTTTTAAAGAAAGTTTCTTTTGCTTTAGAAAGTCACTTTCTCCTAACTGGCTAAAGGCTGTAAGAGCTGGAGGCAGCCCCGCCTCTTCTCCGAGTGCAGATGTGCAGCAGACAGGCTATGGACATGCTGGCAGCTCTGGGGAGAGAACTGAGCGACAGATAGAAGTTTATAAATTGTCAGCATATGCTTGGTGTTTAAAGAGTGAAGGCACAGAGGGGATCTCAGAGGGAGGGGGCACGTGGAGAAGAGTCAGAGGATGCTTGGGTGTTTACGGTGGGGATGAGGAAGAGGAAGCTGCACAGTAGACTGGAAGGAGCAGCTGAGGAAAACGGCGAGGAACAGCCAAATAAGGAACAGGTGTTCAGGAGGGCGTAGGGACCACTGGGTCCTAAGGGCTGCGAACTGATGACTGGGCTTTGCTACCTGGACCCTAGACTAGAGGAGTTAGTGACATAGAGGATGGGAGGAGAGGAACCCTCTTGCCGCTTGAGATGGAGTTGGAGCTCTGTCCCCAGGCAAGGAGAGGGATGAGTCCTGGGCCCAGCGGGAGGTGCAGGCCTTAGATGGGAGGTGCCATCTCCCATTAGATTGCCAGGTTGCCCGTGTGGAATTTCCCCATTCCGGGCCCCTAGCAGCAGCGCCCGAGCATGGCCTGTTTCCCGTCTGCCCCATGCCCCGCTGGAGATTCCACAGTGCACTCAGAGCCCTCTCTTTATGGGGTTTCCAGTCACCTCCCCAGCTTGGGGAGTCTCCCGCTGTGGCGAGGAATTAGGATCCGCATGGACCTTTTCCTACCAGGCCTCGATGAAACTGCAGATGTGGGAACTAGGCCCAGAGAAGCTAAGTCACTTGCCCAAGGTCAGGCAGCTATTAAGTGGTAGATTCGAATTCAGTCCCAATTCTGCCCAACACTCTCCTGCTCTCAGGGATCAGAAGAGGGAATCGGATTGGGAGCTCCCTGTCAGAAGCGCCTGTGGGCTGCGCGGGTTTTGCCTCCTGCTGCTTTTGTGTTTATGCCTTCGGTACCGGGAGTTAGACGCTTTCATGGGGTCGGCAGAAGAAGTGCAAGGCCAGCAGCAGGATCAGGGGTGTAAGGGCAATCTCCTCAAGGAACCCACTAAGAAGCAGGGAGCCAGAGAACGAGCACGGTTAGGCTTGGTGAGGAGCGATGGCACGGGGGCGTCCCTGGCAGGGGGCAGAGCACGGGCAAAGGCCTGGAGGCTGGAGTGCAGTGGCACAATCTCAGCTCACTGCAACCTCCACTTCCCAGTTTCAAGTGATTCTCCTGCCTCAGGCTCCTGAGTAGCTGGGATTACAGGCGCCTTCCACCACGCCGAGCTAATTTTTGTATTTTTAATACAGACGGGGTTTCACCATGTTGGCCAGGCTGGTTTCGAACTCCTGACCTCCAGTGATCTGCTCACCTCGGCCTCCCAAAATGCTGGGATTACAGGTGTGAGCCTCTGTGCCTGGCTGGTAGGTACTATTCTTATTCCCATTGTACAGATGAGCAAACTGAGGGTCAGAGAAGTCAAGTGAATTGCCCTAAATCACACAGAAAGTAGCAAAGCTGGTTCTTGAACCAGCAGTCTGGTTCCAGAGTCTGAGCTCTTAGCCACTATGCAATGCTTTGGTTTGTTCATTTATTCGAGAGTATCTACCGAGACCTACTTAGTGCCAGGCACTATTACAAATGATAGGTATATAGCAGTGAACCAAACGGATAAAAATCTCTGCCCTACATTCTAGTTGTGGCAACAGACAGTGAACACAGTAAGTATAATCTTTACGTTGTTAAAAGGTGGCAAGTTTCCTGGCAAAGAAAAGAAATGCTATTGCAGGTAGAGGGGGCTGGGCGTGGCGACTCATGCCTGTAATCCCAGCACTTTGGGAGGCCGAGGCGGGTGGATCACCTGATGTCAGAAGTCCGAGAAGAGCCTGGTTAACATGGTGAAACCTCGTCTCTACTAAAAATACAAAAAATAAGCCAGGCATGATAGTGCACGCCTGTAATCCCAGCTACTTGGGAGGCTGAGGCATGAGATCGCTGGAACCCGGGAGAAGGGGGTTGCAGTAAGCTGAGGTTGTGCCACTGCCCTCCAGCCTGGGAGACAGAGTGAGACTGTCTCAAAAAATAAAGAAGAAAGAAAAGAAAGAAAAAGAAAGAAAGAAAGAGAGAGAGAGAGAAAGAAAGAAAGAGAGAGAGAGAG
>NW_012114588.1:2165648-2180222 GCF_000951035.1 Colobus angolensis palliatus | reverse complement strand
AGGGCCAGACTGCGGCCTCCTCTCGCCTCCCTCCTGCCCCTCTTCTGCTGTGGGGGCCCCGCTCCCCGCCTCCCCTTCTCTGTCTCTCTCCAGGGCTCTCCCCAGGACCGCTCAGCGGCCCCGGGCAGGAAGCTGTGGGCTTTGGGCGTCTGGAGCCCCCATCCCTCTCGCCTGGGACAGCCGGGTGAAGGTTTTAGTGCCGGGCCAAGGCCAGGATCACAAATCCTGTGATCCTGGGCGGGGACCTGGGTAGGGCGCGAATGAGGCACTTGAGGGCAAAACTTCAGGGGGCGCCAAAAACCCCTCAGAAATCAAGATAAATAATATTTTCGTGCAATTTATTTATTTATTAATTATTATTATTATTTTTAGACAAGGTCTCACTCTGTCGCCCAGGCTGAAGTGCAGTGGAGAGATCACGGCTCACTGCAGCCTCCATCTCCTGGGCTCAAGTGATCCTCCCACCTCAGCCTCTCAAGTAGCTGGGATTACAGGCTTGCACCACTGCGCCCGGCTAATTTTTTTTTTTGAGATGGAGTCTCACTCTGTCACCCAGGCTGAAGTGCAGTGGCATCATTTTGGATCACTGCAACCTCCACCTCCTGCCTTCAAGTGACTCTCATGCTTCAGCATCCCAAGTAGCTGGGACTACAGGCGCGTGCCACCACACCAGCTAATTTTTTGTATTTTTAGTAGAGATGGAGTTTCACCATGTTGGTCAGACTGGTCTCGAACTCCTAACCTCAAATAAACCACCCGTCTTGGCCTCCCAAAGTGCTGGGATTACAGGCGTGAACCACCGCACCCAACCCCCGGCTAATTTTTGTATTTTTAATAGAGACAGGGTTTCACTATATTGCCCAGGCTGGTCTTGAACTCCTGCACTCAAGTGATCCATCCGCCTCAGCCTCCCCAAGTGTCGGGATTACAGGCATGAGCCACTGCACCCAGCCCTAATGGAATACCTTTTAAAAGCAAAATTAATGCAAAATTTTTTGTGGTGAACAACACATCAAAATTTTAAATACGGACAAGATCAGTTACTGCCTAGCTGAGACATATTGGAGCCTGCAGCAAAGGAAAAATCAGAATACTGATCCTGATATTTAAACTTTTGAGATTTTGTTCATTGTAGATTGTTCACCATGGATTTTAAAGGAGACCCATTCAAGGGTACTTGGACTGTGGGTGAGAGTCCACTACCTTGGCTGTGATTAGCCAGTGAGAAAGCATCACGTGCAAGCTTCTTAAATATCTTTTTTAAAAATAGCTTTATTGGGATATAATTTACATGCCATATAGTTTACCTAATTTAAAGTGTAAAACTCAACTGGGTAAGATGACTCACGCCTGTAATCCCAGAGCTTTGGGAGGCTGAGGCAGGAGGATCATTTGAGGCCAGGAGTTAAAGACCAGCCTGGACAACATAGCAAGACTCAGTCTCTGCAGAAAATGCAAAAGTTAACTGGGTGTCACGGTGTGCGCCTGTAGTCCCAGCTACTTGGGAAGCTGAGATGAGAGGATCGCTTGAGGCCAAGAGTTGGAGGCTGCAATGAGCTATGATCACACCACTGCACCCCAGCCTAGGCAAGAGAATGAGACCTTGTCTCAATAATAATAGTAAAGTGTGAAATCGAATGATTTTTAGTATATGCAGAATTGTGCAGCCATCACCACACCAATTTTAGAACATTTCCATCATTCCTAAAAGAAGCCCTGTGACCACAGCAGTCACTCCTCATTCCTTCTCAGTGTCCAGCCCTAGGAAAGCACCAGCTTGTTTTCTGTCTTTGGATTTGCTTATTCTGGATATTTCATATAAATGGGAACAGACAATCATACATCTCTATGTATTGCTTTTTCACTTAAGTATAATATTTTCAAGGTTTGCCCATGTTGCAGCATGGATTGTCAATATTTCATTCCTTTACATTGTCAAATAATAACTCATTGTATGGATATACCACAGGTTACTTACTCACTCGTTTGTTGATGGACATTTGGGTTTCTATTTTCAGCTATTATGAATAATGCTGCTGTGAACATTCTTATGTAAGCTTTTGTGTGGGCAAACTTTTTTTCTTTTTTTTGAGGCAGAGTCTCACTCTATCACCTCTATCACTCAGGCTGGAGTGCAGTGGTGCCATCTCGGCTCACTGCCACCTCCACGTCCTGGGTTCAAGTGATTCTCATACCTCAGCCTCCCAGTAGCTGGGGTTACAGGCACGCGCCACCACACCCAGCTAATTTTTGTATTTTTAGTAGAGATGGGGTTTCACTATGTCTGTTGGCCAAGATGGTCTTGAACTCCTGGCTTCAAGCAATCCACTTGCCTCAGCCTCCCAAAGTGCTGGGATTACAGGCATGAGCTACCACATCTGGCCAGCAAAACTTTTTTATTTATTTTGAGTGTATACCTAGGAATAGAATTGTTGGGTCCTACGGTAACTCCATGTTTAGCATTTTGCAGAACTGCCAGACTGTTTTGTGGTTGTACCATGTTACAACCCACCAGCAGTGTAGAAAGGTTCCTATTTCTCCACACCATTGCCAACACTTGCTATTATCTGTCTTTTTGCTTATAGCCATTCTGGTGGGTGTGAAGTGGTACTTTTTTGTTATTTTGATTTGCATTTCCCTGGTGGCTGATGGTGGTGAGCATTTTTTCTCTCATTTATTGGACATTTGTGTAGCTTATTTGGAGAAATGTTTGTTCAAATCCTTTGCCCTTTTTCAAGTATCTTAATTATCTTTTACATAAATGACATCACACCACATTTGTTGTTTTGACTTGCTTCTTTGCCCTTGACAGTATGTTTTGGAGATCTTTCCATGATATTTACAGATTTTCATAGATCTACCTCACATTTTTAGTAGCTGTTCAGAGTTCCTCAGTGTGGCAATGCTATAAGTATTTATCTAATTTCTGATTGATAGACATTTATGTTTTTCCAAACATATTTTCTATTACAAAAAGGCAAAGTAACAAATATCCTTACATACATCTTTGCCTACCCAAACAAGTCTTTCTGGAAAAGAGAGCACTAGAAATGGAATTCCTGGGTCAAATGTTTAAATTCAATAGATATTAACAAATTGTTCTGGCTAGGCGTGGTGGCTCACACCTGCAATCCTAGCACTTTAGGAGGCCAAGGGGGACAGATTGCTTGAGCTCAGGAGTTCAAGATCAGCCTGAGCAACATGGCAAAACCCTGTCTCTACAGGAAAAAAAAAAAAAAAAGCCAGGTGTAATGACATGCACCTGTAGTCCCAGTTACTTAGGAGACTGAAGCAGAAGGATGGTTTGAGCCCGGGAGGTCAAGGCTGCAGTAAGCCAAGATCACATCACTGCACTTTAGCCTGGGAGACACAGTGAGATCCTGTTTCCAAAAGAATTGAAAAAATGAAAAATCTAGCTGGGCTTGGTGGCTCATGCCTGTAATCCTAACATTTTGAGAAGTTGAGGTGGGCAGATCACTTGAGTCCAGGAGTTTGGGACCAGGCTGGCCAACATGGTGACCCAGTCCCTATTAAAAATACAAAAATTAGCCAGACACAGTGGTGCACGCCTGTAATCCCAGCTACTTGGGAGGCTGAGGCATAAGAATCGTTTAAACTCGGGAGGCAGAGGTTACAGGGAACCAAGATGGTACCACTGCACTCTAGCCTGGGCGACAGGGCAGACTCTCTCAAAAAAATAAAAATAGAAAAAACAAACAAATTGTTCTCCAAAAAGTTAACTTGTGTAGCCCTTCACCAGCATTGTATGATAGTGACCGTTTCATTGCATTTTTACCAATACTAGATATTAATCCATCTTATTATTTTTTCCAGTTTGTCAGGCAAGAACAAAAAGATGCCATTGTTTTAACTGTCATTCATCTGATAAGTGTGAATTATTTTTCATATGATTATTTGCCATTTTCATTTTATCTTCTGTGAAATGTGTTTATATCTTTAGTCCATTTCCTAATGTTTTTATATATTCTAGGTATAAATCATTTTTCTCATAGCCTGTTGCTGGTGTTTTGTCACATAGAAATGTTAAATATTGACATCTTAAAAGAATATAACACTATTTTTCCTCGTGCCTCCTGGATTGTGTCTTGTTTTTCCTGCCCGAGTTTGTGAAAATATTTTCCTCTAATGTTTTTATAAAACATTATATAAAACATTTCTTTAAAAAAAACGAGATGGAGAGTCAGGTGTGGTGCCACACACGTATAGTCCCAGCTACTCGGGCACAGGAGGCTCTCTTCAGCCTAAAGTTTGAGGACGCAGTGTGTGATGATCACACCCATGAAGCCACTCCAGCCTGGGCAACAGAGCGAGATTCTATCTCTAAAAAAGTTAAATGAATTAAAGGATTTATTACAGGGACAGAATATAAGCTGGCCTTAAACAACAACAACAGAAAAGAAATGGAGAGATATATTTTAGATGAGATGACAATACCAGAATAAGTCTTCTTAATAAATGGAATGTAATCTCAATGAAGTTTCCAACATAAATGTTTATCAAACATGATAGTTCATTTGTAGAGTTCATATAAAAAAAGAAAATGGGCCGGGCACAGTGGCTTATGCCTATAATCCTAGTACTTTGGGAGGCCAAGGCGAGAGGATAGCTTGAGCTCAGGAGTTCAAGACCAGCCTGGGCAACAACATAGTGAGACCTCATTTCTACCAAAAAATAAAAATAAAATAGTAATAATAATAAATAAAATAAAATAAAAAATTAGCCAGATGTGGTGGTGCACACCTGTAAACCGAGCAACTTGGGAAGCTGAGATGGGAGGATTGCTTGAGCCTGGGAGGTCGAGGTTGCAGTGAGCTGTGATCCTGCCACTGCACTCCAGCCTGGGCAACAAAGTGAGACCTTGTCTCAAAAAAGAGAAAAGAGGGGCTGGGTGAGGTGGCTCACGCCTGTAATCCCAACTCTTTGGAAGGCCAAGGCAGGCAGATCAACTGAGGTCGGGAGTTCGAGACCAGCCTGGCCAATGCAGCAAAACTTTTCTCTACTAAAAATACAAAAATTCGACAGATGCGGTGGTGGGTGCCTGTAATCCCAGCTACTCAGGAGGCTGAGGCATGAGAATTGCTTGAACCTGGGAGGCAGAGGTTGCAGGAAGCTGAGATCGAACCACTGCACTCCAGCCAGAGGGAAAGAGCAATATTCTGTCTCAAAAAAAAAAAAAAAGAAGAAAATACGCAATAATATTGAAAACAGTTTTTTGAAGGAGAAGAGCTCTAACAGTTGGCAAAACACTATAGACTCATAATAATCCAAACAGTGCAGTATTGGAATGAGATTAGATAAATTGATCAATGGATAGGAACTAGTCCATGTTTACATGAAAGATTAGTTTATGATAAAGGTGACATTTCAAATAAGCAGAATTTCATAAATGGCCTTGATCCAAATGGCTATCCATTTACAGGGGACTTATTTTTTCATTTGTCCATCACATATGTTTGAACGCATAACATCTGCCAAACATCATCCATGTGGACACTGCGGTGGGACAGTGAACAAAACAGCCAAAAGCATAAAAAATTTCTGACCTTGCCAGGCGCAGTGGCTCCCGCCTGTAATCCCAGCACTTTGGGAGGCTGAGGTGGGTGGATCACGACGTCAGGAGATCAGGACCATCCTGGCCAAAATGGTGAAACCCCGTCTCTACGAAAACCACAAAAATTAGCTGGGTGTGATGGCACATGCCTGTAATCTCAGCTACTCTGGAGGCTGAGGCAGGAGAATCACTCGAACCTGGGAGTCGGAAGTTGCAGTGAGCCAAGATCGCGCCACTGCACTCCAGCCTGATGACAGAGCGAGAGTCTGTCTCAAAAATAAATAAATAAATAAAAATAAAAGTAAAAATTAAAAAATTAAAAAATTCTGACCTCATGGAGTAGGGGGAGTAGTGAGTCTCCCAAAAAAATCGACAACAACAACAACAAAATACATGAATGATATAATGTATTAGAAAGTTATGGCCGGGCGCGGTGGCTCAAGCCTGTAATCCCAGCACTTTGGGAGGCCGAGACGGGCGGATCACGAGGTCAGGAGATCGAGACCATCCTAGCTAACACGGTGAAACCCCGTCTCTACTAAAAAATACAAAAATCTAGCCGGGCGAGGGGGCAGGCGCCTGTAGTCCCAGCTACTCCGGAGGCTGAGGCAGGAGAATGGCGTAAATCCGGGAGGCGGAGCTTGCAGTGAGCTGAGATCCGGTCACTGCACTCCAGCCCCGGCAACAGAGCGAGACTCCGTCTCAAAAAAAAGGAGAAAGTTACGAGTGCTGCAGAGAGAAATAAAGGAGGGGGTAGAAGGTGGGGAGAGAAATGTCAATGTTAATAAGGAGGACCTTGTAGATAGCTGTGGGAAAGCCCAGAACAGACAGTGCAAAGGTCCTGAGGCAGGAACACGTCTGTTTGTCTGGGCTACTATTTTTGAGCTCTAATGTATGGACTTTAGCTTTCATGCTAAAGGACATGGGAGGTATTGGAGGGTTGTGAGCAGAGGTGTGACAGGAGCCTATTTATTGATTCATTTATTTATTTTGAGACAGGCTGACCTCTGTCACCCAGGCTGGAGTGCAATGGTGCGATCTCGGCTCACTGCAACCTTCGCCTCCTGGGTTCAAGCGATTCTGGTATTCCAGCCACCTGAATACCTGGGATTATAGGCCCTCGCCACCGTGCCTGGCTAATTTTTGTAGTTTAGTACAGATGGAGTGGAGGGGTTGGGGGATTTCACCATGTTGGCCGGGCTGGTGTCAAACTCCTGGCCTCAAGTGATCCACCCACCTCGGCCTGTAAGGTGGTTTACAGGCGTGACCCACCTTGCCGGCACTCGGCGCAGCAATCAATTTAGGCTTTAACTGGACCACTCTGGGATCTGGGTGGAGCACAGATTACAGGGGCAAGGGCAAGAGTGGACGTGGAGAGAACAGGGAGGAGGTGATTGCAGGTATCCAGAGGGGAGGTGTTGCTGGCGTGAGCCATAGTGGCAGCAGTGGAGGAGGTGGGAAGTGGTCGCATTCTGGATGTATTTCGGGATTTTTGTTTGTTTGTTTCTTTGTTTGTTTGTTTGAGTCAGAGTTTCACTCTTGTCACCCAGGCTGGAGGGCAATGGGGCAATCCTGGCTTACAAAAACCTCCACTTCAAGGGTTCAAGTGGTTCTCCTGCGTCAGCCTCCCAAGTAGCTGGAATTACAGGCACCCGTCACCACGCTGAGCTTTTTGTAGTTTTAGTAGAGACAGGGTTTCACCATGTTGGCCAGGCTGTTCTTGAACTCCTGACCTCAGGTAATCCACCGGCCTGGGCCTCCCAAGGTGGTGGGATTACAGGCATGAGCCACTGTGCCCGGCCTCTGGGTGTGTTTTGAATCTAGAGCAGCAATCATGGAAATTGGATGGGGGGTGGGTGGTGGAGGAAAGATCAGGAGCTCAGCTTTGGAGGTTGGCGTCTGAGATGCCTATTAGACTGCCAGGAGGAGATGCGGAGTAGGAGTAAGTACACGTGCCTCCAGATCTGAGAAGGGGGAGCTGGGCTGCAGATGATGCCAATAGAATGGTCAAGATAGATTCTCTTGCTGCTCAATACAGCAGCTGCCAGCCACGGGTGATTACCAAGCTCTTGAACTGCTGTTAGTCTGATTGAGATGTGTCGCTAGATGTAAAATACAAGTCAGATTTCAAAGGCTTGGATTGGAAAAAAAAGCAAAATGGCTCATTAGTGATTTTATATATTGATTACAAGTTGAAATGATAATATTTTGGATACATTGTACTCGGTTAGAGTATTTGAATTCATTTCTCTTTTTAAAAATCTGGCTACCAAAACAATTTTAAATTGCTTGGAGGTTTGCATTCTGTTTTTATTGGACAGCAACTGACCTAGATGGTGGTTAAAGCTATGAGCAGGGCTGGGTGTGGTGGCTCACATTTGTAATCCCAGCACTTTGGGAGGCCAAGGTGCGAGGATCACTTGAGCCCAGGAGTTCAAGACCAGCTGGGGCAACATGGCACACCCCGTCTCTAAAAATTTAAAACATTAGCCGGGTGTGGTGCTACATGCTTGTGGTCCCAGCTACTCAGGATGCTGAAGCAGGGGGATCGCTTTAGCCCGGGAGGCAGAGGCTGCAATAAGCTATGATCACGTCACTGCACTCTAGCCTGGGTGACAGAGTGAGACCCTGTCTCAAAAAAAAAAAAGTTGTGAGCAGGATGGTCACCCTGGGACTGAGTACAGTAGAGGGGAGGCCCCCAGGATGAGCTCTCCAAGGTGAAGAGGGGCAAGGGGGCAAGAAGGAGCAGCCAGGGGAGTCAGAGGGAAGGCAGGAGCCTGCAGTCTAGGAAACCAAGACAAGAGTGTCTGGGGGAGGGAGAGGCCCCCAGCCACAAAGGCTGCTGAGAGGCTGAGACCACTGGAACGAGCTGCTTCGAGGTCACGGTTGCAGAGTGCGTTTCATTCACATCACATTCTCTATCTCCTATGATGCACAGGTGCTAGAGGTGCTGCAATGAACAAGGAGATGTGGCCCCTGCCCTTCCAGGGCTTATGATGCCAAGGGGCAGCAGGATTCTCAATAATGAGCTGCCAGTTGTCTGAGAGGAAAGGAAAAGGAGGAGAGGGCAGAAACCAGAGAAGGCCAGAAGGTGTGGAGGCCGTGTCCTAAGGGCTCAGAAGAGGTCTCAGCCACATTGTGTAAACCCACATCCCAGGGACCTCAGCCCCAACCTCAGCCCCAACACACACCCCGGGCAAGGGGTGCGGCAAGCCAGGGAGAAACCAATACAACCTGCTCAGGGCTTTATAGTGCTAGAGAGTCCTCCTGGCGCTCTTAGAAGGTGGCCAGGTTTCGAACCCAGGGCTGTCTGTCCCTAGAGTCCATGTTCCTAACTACTCTGCTTGCTGCCCTGATGTCCACAAGGGCACGGTCATGTCCACTTGTGACACAGGTAGTTACAACAGGCTCTTCTTTTTATTTGTTTGTTTGAGGTGGAGTCTTGCTCTGTCACCCAGGCTGGAATGCAATGGCACGATCTTAGCTCACTGCAACCTCCATCTCCTAGGTTCAAGTGATTCTCCTGCTTCAGCCTCCTAAGTAGCTGGGATTACAGGCACGCATCACCACACCCAGCTAATTTTTGTATATTTATTTTTTTAAGTAGAGACAGGGTTTCACCATGTTGGCCAGAACTCCTAACCTCATGATCCACCCACCTCGGCCTCCTAAAGTGCTGGGATTACAGGTGTGAGCTACTGCATCCAGCCTGTTTTGTTTTATGAGACAGTCTCACTCTGTTGCCCAGGCTGAGTGCAGTGGTGCAATCACTGCTCACTGTAGCCTCGACCTCCCCAGACTCAGGTGATCCTCGCACTTCAGCCTCTAGAGTAGTTGGGACCACAGGCATGCTCCACCATGCCCGGCTAATTTTTCTGTTTATTTTATTTATTTATTTATTTATTTATTTATTTATTTATAGAGATGAGGTTTCTCCATGTTGCCCAGGTTGGTCTTGAACTCCTGGGCTCAAGTGATCTGCCTGCCTAGGCCTCCAAAAGTACTGAGATTACAGGCATGAGCCACTTCACCCAGCCCAGGCTCTTCTTTTTGACAGCAGGAGTTCTTGGGCTGAGAGTCCCACATTCTGGGTCTGCAGCTGGCTCCCAGTACTGCAGCACTTATTTGCCCAGCTACTTTAGGCGAGTCCCTTCAGCCTTAGTTTGCACATCTGCAAAATGGAACCCATGAAATGGAGCCACAGCGCATTAGTGACCACACCACACCGCCGATTATAGGCAGAGTTAGGCTGGGAGGCGCAAGCCAGCCTACGGCCCTTATGTGCTTTGGAACTCACTTCCTAGGGAGGAACTAGCCTGAGCTCACTTGACAACAGGGAGGGAGGGCAATGGGGCAGGTGCAGCCTCCGATCCCTCCCTGGCCTGTGTCCTCCAGAGCTCTGAGCCCTGTTCCTGGTGCCCCTGAAGGTCAGGCACCCCTTCTGACTCCCACTGTCCCCTCCTGCCTCTGACTGTCCCCTCCGCCCTGGATAAACAGCACCTCCGCCCGCCTGCCTCCCTGTTCCCTCACGCTTCACCAGAATTAAATTCATCATTCATTTTTTATGGTTTATACATAGTGTAATTTATGTTTTCAAATATATTGAGGTCACACTTTAGCAGAAAAAAAGTATTTCACATTGAAATTGAAGGCATGGGTGTTCCATTAAATGGGGATGTTTGGGATAATTTTAAAAGGCTAAAAGTAGTAGAAAGTAACATTAAAATAAAATTTGAGAGATGTAATTACCCCTAATCGCACCATAAAATAATCAATACTGCATTCCATTATTTCTGACTTCCCTAGTTATAGCTTTTTTTGTTAAGCTCTTGAATATTGATGAGGTGAAAGGGTCGTGTCTGCTGGCAGAGGTCTGATGGAGGTGGAATTAAGGTGGTGTCCTCTCCGATTATCCCAGGGATGCTGTGAACACCATTCTTTGTAGCTACAGATTTCAAGGGGTGGCCCCAGTCTCCCCAGTCTCCTGTCTGTCAGGCAATCCAGCTCTTCTGAACCTAGGGCCTGGTGGGAGGCCAGGGTGAGGCCGTGAGTGGAGGCCATGTGAGTTCACTTGGGCTACATTCTAGGAGCAATTTCTGTGCGCCATGCTCTGTGTAAGCATCGTAGATGCATCAACTCATTTGACTTTTAAAGCAACCCTCTGCAGTGGGTGTTGGCAAGACTCCTCATTTGGCAGGTGGGCAGAGCTGAGGCCCAGAAGCATAAAATAAGTTAGTTACCAAGGGGCAGAATTGGGATTTGTACCCCTGTCTGGGCTGTTGCCACAATCTATGTCACCTCCCCAAGATGTCCGGCCTCTGGCTTGGGGGTGGGCTGAGGGATGGTGATCCCAGCAGAAGGTTGCAGGGTTGCTAACGCCCGGTAGAAGGTGACTCAGTGCTGGCCTTGACCAGGCCGCAGTGGTGCATAGCTAGCAGTAAAACTTCTGGCTCCCTTTAGAGACATCTGTTCCTCTCCTACATTTTATGCAATGAGTTCGCTTCTCTGGGCCTTCATGATCTCATCTGTACAATGGAGATAACAATGCAGCGCCCCTCACTATGTTGTGTGGCTGAAGGACGCTGTAGTGCCCACCCCCCCCAAGCACATGGGAAGTGCCGGGCAATGGTACCTATTGAGGCATTGGTGACGCCGCCACTAATGACGAGGTCATTTCTTTTCCCTGGCCTCAGTTTCCCCATCTTTAAAACGCCCCTGGGTGGGCACTTGAATGGAACAGCATCAAAGCCTGGCCTCTCTCTGATGTTCTGTCTTCTATGATCTATGCACAGAAGTTCTGCCCTGTGCCTTTATGGTAGCCCACAGCGGGCAGGGTCCTCAGAAGGTCACTTCCTCCAGCCCCCACCCTCCAAGCAGGGTCACACATCTAGGGGCACTCCCAGCCCCTCCTCCTTCTACCTCAAGAAGCCTTCACTGGCCAGGCACAGTGGCTCACACCTGTAATCCTAGCACTTCAGGAGGCTGAGGCAGGAGGATCACTTGAGGTCAGGAGTTCGAGACCAGCCTGGCCAACAGGGTGAAATCCTGCCCCTACTAAAAACACAAAAAATTAGCCAGGCATGGTGGTAGACGCCTGTAGTCAAAGCTACTCAGGAGGCTGAGGTGGGAGAATCACTTGAACCTGGGAGGCAGAGGTTGCAGGGAGCCGAGATTGTGCCATTGCACTCCAGCCTGGGTGACAGAGTGAGACTTCGTCACACACACACACACACACAAAGAAAGAAAGAAAGAAAGAAACCAGGAGTTCAAGACTAGCCTGGCCAACAAACAAGCCCCCACCCTCTCTACAGAGATTTTTTAAAAAGTTTTCTTTAAAAAGAAGCCAAGAACTTTCCCCAGGGGCTCAGCACTGGGACCAGGAGAAGGGCCTGTGGAAGGCCCCCTACCTGAGGAGGGCATCAAGCTAATCATTGTCACACCCAGCATATCTGGGTGTCTTTATGCCTACTATCTGATACCTGTGCACCAGAATCCAGACATCTCCCTGCCTAGAGCCTGGATCACCACATGCTCGACATCTGGACACCTCACAGCAGTGCTGTTCACAACAGCCAAAAGGGGGATACAACCGGAATGTGCATCAGTGGGAGGCTGGATAAACAAAATGTGGTCCATCCGTGCAGCGGAATACTCTTCAGCCACGCAGAACAAGGGATGCAGCGGGTCCACGCCACAACCTGGACGAACCCTGAAACCATGAAGCTGAAAGGCAGAGGCCGGAAACGAAAGACCGCATATCAGATGATTCCATTTATATGAAATATTCAAAATAGGCAAATCCGTAGAGACAGAAAGTAGAGTAGTGGCTGTCAGGGGTGCGGGGGATGGGAAAATGGGGAGTGATCGCTTAATGGGTATGAGGTTTCCTTTTGGCATGATGAAAAAGTTCTGGAATTAGATAGTTGCATAACATTGTCAACGTACTTAATGCTACTGAAATGTACACTTTAAAATGGTTTACACTGGTAAATTTATGTTCTGTGTATGTTACCACAATAATAAAGTTTAAACTCTGGACACAGCCTGGGCAACATAGAGAAACCCCATCTCTACAATTTTTTTTTTTTTTTTGAGACAGAATTTCGCTCTTGTTGCCCAGGCTGGAGTGCAATGGTGCAATCTCGGTTTACCACAACCTCTGCCTCCAGGGTTCAAGTGCCTCAGCCTTCCGAGTAGTTAGGATTACAGGCATACACCACCATGCCTGGCTAACTTTGTACTTTTAGTAGAGATGGAGTT
The DNA here is from genome assembly GCF_000951035.1 of Colobus angolensis palliatus. NCBI lineage: Eukaryota > Metazoa > Chordata > Mammalia > Primates > Cercopithecidae > Colobus > Colobus angolensis. The sequence continues at coordinate 2,167,390 of NW_012114588.1, read as the reverse complement.
TCTCTATGTTGGTCAGGGTGGTCTTGAACTCCAAACCTCAGGTGATTCACCCGCCTCAGCCTCCCAAAGTGCTGGGATTACAGGCGTGAGCCACCGTGCCCAGCCTGCAGAAAAATTTAAAAATGAGCCAGGTGTGGTAGTACACGCCTGTGATTCCAGCTACTCGGGAGGCTGAGGTAGGAGGATGGCTTGAGTCTGGGAGATAGAGGCTGCAGTGAGCTGTGATAACACCACTGCACTACAGCCTGGAGCAAGCTCCTGTCTCAAAGAAAAAAAAAAGAGAGAGAGAGAGAGAAAGTGTGGATACTCCCGGGCTTCATTCCGTGCCTCAAGCCCAGCCCAGACTCCATGCAGGGCTCTTGGTGCGGCTGCTCAACCCCAGCACATAGCAAGCCCCGGCTGATGGGCTGAGGGGCATCATTGCCCTCACGTGTCATTGCCATGAATAGTAAAGAGTGATAAAGTGTATTGTTAAAGCTTTCCCTAATGCAGATTCCCAAGTAGCCATCAAAACACTCCGATTAGCCACTGGCTCCCTAAAGATAATGACATAGGAGCAGAGTGGGCCATGGGGGCCCCCGAAGAACAAATCTGCAACTTGGAAAGTACAGGCCTCTCGAGGCAGGAGGAAGAGGGCTGGGAACGTCCTTCAGATGCGTGACTCTTACTTGGAGGGCCAAGGCTGGAGGAGGTGACCTTCTGAGGCCCTTGCCCCCTGGGCTACCACAAAGGCAGGTAGGCTGCATGCTCCCTGGTGTCTGGGTAGTGTCTGTCACCTCTTACCCCTGGCCTGCCAGCTCCACTTCCAGCTGTCCCCAGACGTACCAGAGACAAAGTCACGGAGAAGGTCTTCTGCACCCTCAAGTTCCTTGCCAATGTCTTGACTCAGTTTACCCAGCAGGTTCCCTTTCTTGCCCTGCTCCCTGGAGGCTGTGCTTAGGGATATGGGGCGGGGACACCGGGCCCACAGTCATCCAAGCAGAACTGGCAATGCTGACATCAGTGTGCATTCTGGTGTCGGGGGGCCAGCAGTGATCTGCACTCCCCTCTGATGTGTCTCACATGGGACCTGATTGCTCAGACCTGACACGCTCAAGGTCTCCCAGCAAAGAGGCCGCTCGCTGAGCAGGAGCTTGAACTCCCGGCAGATAGTCCACGTTTGCTCTCACGTCTCGAGCTGGTGCTCAGTAAAGGCAGAACAGAGCAGGTGCCAACTCAGACCCTGGAGTCAGAGAGTCCCTTCCTTGGGGAACCTCAGGCCAGGCAAGTCACTAACTAACCCCCAAGGCCTCCGCTTCCCCATCTGTAACTGGGTTGGGGAGGATTGTGGAGACCATGCATGTGATGTCTCAGTCTCAGCACCGTGCTGAGGAAATGGTGAACATTATTCCAAAGATGAGGCCAAGTCCCAGGCCTGGGTGGCCTCACCCTATCCCAACCTCCCTGGGTCCCACCTGGCAACCTGGCCAGGACTGGCCAGAGTCCTCTGCCCCATTGAGTTAGGAGGCTGGGCTCTGACACCACAAGGCCCAGCCCAATAGCAGCCACTCGTGATGGAGTACTCACTCACACGCTTTGCCAAATAATTTCTTTTTTTTTTTTTACCTTTTTAAAAAATTCTTATTATTATTATTATACTTTAAGTTTTAGGGTACATGTGCATAATGTGCAGGTTTGTTACATATGTATACTTGTGCCATGTTGGTGTGCTGCACCCATCAACTTGTCAGCACCCATCAACT
>NW_012114588.1:2157351-2164009 GCF_000951035.1 Colobus angolensis palliatus | reverse complement strand
GTATTTTATTCTCTTTGAAGCAATTGTGAATGGAAGTTCATTCATGATTTTTGCCAAATAATTTCTAAGCAGCCCTGGGAGAGACAGAATGTTGTCCTCACTGTACAGATGAGGAAACTGAAGTCCCAAGAGGCGGAGAACTTGCTGCATGTGGGGTTCAGAAGTGGTTTTCCCTGATCCAAGAGCTGTTGCTTTCAAACACCACGCAATGACCGAATTGGGGTGGAGGCTGCGATGGTGTAGAGCATTGTCCTTGCAATTATGTAATTCCTGCAGGGAACACGTTTATCTGGAGTAGGGGGCACAGATCATCAAGTTTTCTTTCTTTCTTTTTTTTTTTTTAGACGGGGTCTTGCTCTGTCACCCAGGATGAAGTGCAGTGCTACGATCTCGGCTCACTGCAACCTCCGCTTCCCAGGTTCAAGTGATTTTCCTGTCTCAGCCTTCTGAGTAGCTAGGATTAGAGACGTGTGCTACCATGCCTGGCTAATTTTTGTGTTTTTAGTAGAGATAGGGTTTCTCCACGTTGGCCAGCCTGGTCTCGATCTCCTGACCTCAAGTGATCTGCCCACCCCAGCCTCCCAAAGTGCCAGGATTATAGGCATCAGTCATGGCTCCTGGCTTCATCAGATTTTCAAAGGGATCAGAAGGTGACCTCTATATAGGTCCCAGCTCCTCTAGTGATTGACTCTGTGGCCCTGGGCAAGTCACTTCCTCCACTGTGCCTTAGTTTCTCCATGTTTCAAATGGGGGGTTAGACTGGAAAATCTCTAAGGTCCCTCTAAACACTGACATTTGCTCATTCTAGTATTCTCTCCTCTACGCTGCCTCCTCATCCTAGCCCTGGCCTCCCTGACATAGCCTTGCAAACAGCTACAGGCCCAGACCAGCAACCAGACTGGGGACTGGGGCAAGAGGAGAAAGCCTGTCCTTGACAAGGGCGTGTCAGGGAGAAGGAGGAGGCTGACACCCAAGAGCTTGGGACTGGGCTTCCTCTACTTCTCTTCCCCAACATTCCCCTGTTTCTGTTCTCCCCTGAGGTCAAAAAGGGCTCCAGCCAGACCCCCTCCAGAGGCCCCTGATCTCCTCCAGGTCCAGTGACCCCTGAGCCAGCTGCAGCCCACCCATCTGGTGAGGTGTAATTGGTTTCAATTGACAACCATAACAAGAAGGCTCTTTTAGGAAACTTCGGAAATGGAAGGGAGGCCATTAGGAAATTTACATTTGCGAATATGATGTTTAATTAGCAATACCAATAAATTAATAGGAGAATCTTGCTGCGGTTCTGGGTTCATAAAACACCAGCCTCAATCAGCAGAGGAGGAATGCAGCCCGAGGCAGCCTGAGGGGAGGGGATGGGGACAGGACCACTCCAGGTTGCAGCTCCTCACAGGGACCCCGGGCCCACGCCCCACACCCCTGCCCCAGCCCCTCCCTTGATGGAATGTGGGGCAAAATGAAGCCAGCATGGACCGTGGAATCAGGAAGGTCTCAGTGCATATTCTGATTCAGCCACTTATTCCCTGGAGAGGCTACTCAGCTTCTAAGCCTCCATGTCCTTATCTGTCAAATGGGGACAGTGATCATAGTACCCACCTCATAGGGTTGTTGTGAAGATTAAAGCAATTAATATGGGTAAAAGCACCTAGAAGAGAAAGAAGCTGGCACAAAATAAGTGTTAGTTATTAGGCGGCTGTTGCTCCCGCGATTACTATTATTAATGGGATGAAGAATGGGAAGCCACTGCCTAGGAGGAAGGACCTGGTAAACGCTAGGGTGTTATTGACTTTGAATTTTTCTTTCCCTATGAGCCTAATCCTCTCCTATGGACTCCTGGCCACCTGGAGCGGTCATCCTGATGGCTCTTACCACCCGATCTTGCCCTGGCCTGGGGCCCTGACTGTTTCCCCCTTGAAGTTATTGACTGGTGATTTGACTGCAGAGGCATGGCTAGCTTATTGTTATATCCCCAAACACATTTATAAACAAACATGGGATACCCACTTCTGGCAGGTGCCTCCACAGCTTGCAGACCATCCATGGCTCCCAGTTGCTCTCAGGACTTTGCTCAGGCCCCTCCTCAGTGCTGCCCCATAGCTGCCTGGGATCCAGCTACCTCATCTCCCACCTCTGGGGCCTAAGGCACCATCTGCCACAGTGCTGGGCCTCTCCCCCTCCCCAGGTGGGTCAGCTTCCTCCTGCATTTAGGCCTTTGCACATGGCGGGGCTGGTCTTGGAGTGTCCTCCTCTGACTAATAAACTTCTGCTTCTTCTCCAAGGCCCAGCCTTACCAAGCCCCCTCTGACTCCAAGCCAAGAATCAGAGTCAGCCCAGGGGGACTGGGACCCAGGAGGCCTTAGTCATCAGACCCCCTCCTCCTCCTTTTCCATGCCACGACTGCTGTGCCTAACACTATAACAGAGACTTGCTGGTCCCTTTGAAGCAGCTGGTACATGGCTGGACATGGTGGCTCAGGCCTGTAATCCTAGCACTTTGGGAGACCAAGGTGGGTGGATCACCTGAGGTCAGGAGTTCGAAACCAGCCATGGTCAACATCGCGAAACCCCGTCTCTACTAAAAATACAAAAATTAGCCGAGCATGGTGGTGCACACCTGTAATCCCTGCTACTTGGGAGGCTGAGGCAGGAGAATCGTTTGATCCCAGGAAGTGGAGGCTGTAGTGAGCTGAGATTGCAGCACTGCATTCCAGCCTGGGTGACAGAGTGAGACTTTGCATCAAAAAGAAAAAAAAAAAAGAAAAGAAAAGAAAAGAGGAAAAGCTGGAACATGACCCCTGAACTGTCCTCTGTAGGCTCAGAGCACTCACCTTCTACAGGTCCCAGAAGACCTGCTCAGTGCCTCCTCCCAAGAAAAACCTCCCCAGCCATTTCCCCAGCCATTTCCTCAGCCTCCGGTCTCTCATCTCTCTTGGTTCCTTCCTCCCCACCATGTTTCCCCATTGCATTATAATAATTTGATTGCTGGCTGACTCTTCCCCTGAGTGTTGGCTCCTCGGCACTGGGCCTTCCATCACTCGCCCTCTCCAGGAACAGTCTGCTCTGCCTAAATGGATGAATAAAGAAATGAATAAATCAGGGAGTGGATTTAAATGTTGCCTTCTCCAAGAAGTCCTCCCTGACTTTCCCAGCTCTTTTTCTGTAACCATTGCATGTATTTATTGTCTGTCTCTCCACCAGATTATCAGCTCTTCTAAGGCAAGGACCTTGTCGTTTTATTTACCACTGCTTCCTGGCACCTGTCCTGGAGCTTGTCACATGACTATGCTAACAAGTATTCCCTGGATAAGTAAATGAATGAATGAGTAAATGAATATCCAAATGAATGAAGGACTGAGTGAATGAATCAATGGCTGACTGGATGAATGAATGAATGAGCCAACGAGAGAAGGAATGAGTGGGTTTGATCATGAATGATGACGGAAAGGGCGCAGCTTCTCCTGAGCCCTGGCCCCACCAAGATCTTGTTTCCTCAACTGTTTATTAAGTTGTATAAAGTGCATAGAAAACATGACAATAATTCAAGCAGATACAACAACAGGTAATTAATTGCATTTCCAAAATTTGATCCATGCACATGAATGAACGGGAGGTCATAGAGTCAGTGGGGGAGGGGCCCCCATGCTCTCCAGAGAACAGAAGTGGGAGGGTCTTTGCAGAGTGGAGCTCTCAGAGGTTGATCCCTGGGGAAGCCGTGTCCTCCTCGCTACCCTCTTTGCTTGGCCCCAGCTCCCAGTGAGGAAGGAGTGTTGAAGGAGGGACTATACAGAGATGGCCAAGGAGGAGTTGCCCCCAGGAGCTCACAACCATAGAAAGTCTCTTGTGGTGATTTCCATGAGATGGGGGGAGGTGACTAGTAGCTCAGCACACAGCAGGTGAATGGGTCCCCAACCCAAATCCACCAACTGCATGAGGAGGCCCTGGATGCTTGCTCTAAAAATGAGGAAGTTCCAATCCCTGCCTGGATGCTCTGGGCATAGAGATCTGAGTGGGATCTGTGTCTATATTTTAAACAAGCTCCCCAGACTTGTTTAAAGTTCTGAAAACGTTGCTGGCTAACCTCTGGTAGTGCCTCAGGTCCTAGGCTCAGAACTGCCCTCTCTCTTCCCTAATCCCCTCTCAAGAAAGAGAGTCTACCCTGCACCCAGGAACCAGGGGCAGGGCAGAGTCTGGATTGGAGGACAGCTGTCCTGGAGTCCAGGATGATGGGAGAGGCAGAGACACCTCCCCACTCCAGCTGTAGCAGTGTGACATTAGTTACCACGGCCAGAAGGAGCTTTAGCGACAGGGGACAGTTAGAGGGTGAGGTCCCCCTAGGCCCCAGCACAGAGAACAGAGTTTCAGCTCAGAGTTCTGCTAGGAAAATGTCATCTCCTCCAGGAAGCCTTCTGAGCCTCCAGGCTGAACTGAATACTCTTGTGCCTGGCTCCTAAAAGGCAAGGGGCCCACCTGTCTCCCAGCACTCGTTCCATGCATTCTATGGAAAAATGAGCTTCCTCCCTCCCCTTTAACAGAGCTGGGGCTGAATCTGGCCCGATGCTGGCTCCAGAGTCTGTACAGCCCAAGGTGGGCTCTGCTGATGACAAGTGTAGCTGGCAGGCATGAGACCACCCGAGTGGGCACTGGGCCCCCATCATATCCTCTGATCTACACAGAGGGCATCTGCAGCTTCTACTGACAGTTCCTGTCACTCTAACTCAAGTTCCCCAAGGACATCTTTCTGGCCATAGGAGCAAGCTTGCCCCCTGTGACCTTCAACCAATGACAGATGACAGTTGGTCGATAAATAAGTACCTCCTCCCCGTCCCCCAACACCTCTTGGGAGAGTCTGGAGCGGAGATCCACGGGCTCTGCAGGGTCCCCAAGTGCGCTGAGGACTGGCCACTCACACAGGAACTGCCCCGTGACATGGCTTCCTACATTTTGCCTCCCCACTCTCTTACCGTTTTCTTTGGGGATCACGCCCAAATAAAGGAGGGGTGAGACCCCCATCTTACTAACAAGAATTATCTTAGCAGACAGAATTATCTTGGCCCGCCCTGCAGAACTCTACACGTCCCTCCTCTCTTCTGGCCCATGCACCCTGCTGGGACACAGGTAGTGTTTTTATTCTCAGTTTACAGATGAAGGAACAGAGAGGTAAGACTCCTTGGTCAAGGTAACAGAGCCAAGCAAAAGGCACATAGGGGCTGAAATCCAGGCCTCGCCTGAAGGAGGAAGATTCCGGGGGGAAGGTTGCTAACCGGTTGTCAGATATCATCTTAAACCAAACTATTTGGGAAACTTTTGGGGGAACCATGTGTTTGCATGTGTGGTCCACTTTATGCATTTGCCTCTCCAGTCTAGGCCCAGGGCAACCGAGTTTGCAACTCATTTTTAGTGACGCAGACCAACTGCTGCTCCAATGTGGAGGGCTTATAGCCCAGCGCGAGGTTTGAATCTGACCTCCCAGACACGGGGCCGGGACACAAAGCAGCATCTGGGTCGGGGGATGGAGTTTCTCTGCCCAGTTCCACGCCTCTGGGCTCATCTCTGAGCAACTGTGTGATCTTTGGCCCATCACAGCACCTCTCTGGGCCTTGGTTTCCTCATCTGTAGTATGGGGCTTACAATCCGAATGCGCGGGGTGTTGCTGGGATGAGAGATCTCAACACGAGCCAGCATCTCAGCAGATGCTCGACAAATGGCCCTGGGTTGCCAGCCCTTGTGATGGCCTTTTCTGCCTTCTGTCTTATTAAGGCTGGGCGGGGAGTCAGGGCACAGCAGGAACCACGGGGGGTGGACGGGGGGTGTCATTAGAATCTGTTCTCAATGAGGAGAGGCCATGAGGTCGAGAGGCTGGCCCAGCTCCCCAGGGGCCTGCGTGATTGGGAGCTAAAGCAGCTGCCTGAAAGAGGCCTCTGCTCTCCTCACTACCTGCTTGTTAGGAGGACTGGCAGGCTTGGAGAACAGGCGACAGCGTGCGGGCAGATCCCCAGAGATCACAGGCATCTCAAGGGACACTCCAAACCCGTCAGGGGTCTGCTCTTGGCCATGGCTCCCCACACCGTGTCTTCTACCATCCAAGCAGACCATCTGCAGCCAAGAAGATCCACTCCTCCCACCAGGAAGCCCCCAGGAAGACACTTCCCGGACCCTTATTCTAAAAGCACAGAGACCCATCTACAGATAGTGGGCTTTCCTGTATTTCATTTGAACTTAAAAAAAAAAAAAAGCCTTCATATCTCAATGTTGTAAATATTCTGCAGAAACTTGGAAACTCTTATGAAATTGTTTGTACTCATTTTTATAAACGAGTGAAATCTCCTTCTCTGCTCTGTCCTTCCGAGCCTGTCCTTCTCCGAGGCTGCAAGTCCTGGTCCAGAAGCCCTGGGGTGATGGTGAGGGGGAATGGGGGGTCCTGGTCCCCATTGCACCACGAACTCGGGAGCACAAGAAGGGGCTCCGGCTTGGGCTCTGTGCAGCCTCCCCGCCTCCCCAAGCTCGTTCCTCGGTCTTGGGGTGAGCAAGAGGCTGCTCCCCGGCCATGGAGGGTGGGGGAGGAGGGCCTGGCCGGATCGAGGTTGAGGCGGGGATAGAGGCAGGAGCTCCCTCCCGGGTGGGCAGCGACACGCGCGGGTCCTGGGTCCGGTGGAGTTCCG
>NW_012114588.1:2155859-2157021 GCF_000951035.1 Colobus angolensis palliatus | reverse complement strand
TGGGTCATCCGGCCCCGAAGCGGGCTCAGGCGGGGGGCTTGCCGAGGGGAGGGCGGATGCTGCAGCGTCCGTCCGTCCGTCCGTCCGTCCTCCACCGAGTCAGCTGGGGCAGAGGGGGCATTGGCTCAGCGTGAGGGGCGGGGGATGTGATGGGGAACAAGGTAGGCACGGCCCCACCCTTCTCAAACTTACATTCAAAGGTTGGGGCGGGGGGGAGTGGTGCAGATCCAAAGCACATAAACAGACAAGGAAGATAATTCCAGGTGAGCGCTCTGCATAAAATACAACTCGGCTGAGGCTGTTCGGATCGCCAGGGAAGGCTTCTGGGAGAAGGTGACATTTGTGCAGACACCCGACTAGCAAAGAGGTTGCTGACCTTGGCCAGTCCCTGGGCCACTGGGGTTTCTCTCTGCCCGGTCCCTGGCCTTCTAAAGGTGCTGTAAAAGTCAGCACCCCAAAACCCACACACATCCTGAGAAGCAAGGCGGAGAGTCTTGGAGAGACCCTGCTGCGGGCTGAGACCATGAGATGGGGTTCCTGCCCAGCCTTCTTCTGGTTACAGCAGCCAGTCAGCTCTGGGGCTCTGGGGACTGGGCATCAGAAGGGTCAGGTTCAAGGTGGCCCCTCCCTACTCCTGCACGGGGCGCTGGGCTGGGGAAACTTGGGATCCTGGAGTCTGAGCAGCTCAGACCCTGGTGAGGGGCTTGGCCCCTCCGCCTCCCAGCCCTCAGCTCCAGGGCCGGGACCAGTGAGGGGGGCAGGTGGAGGGCGTGGGCTCAGGGTCACAAGCATCGGGTTTCCTTTCACTTGTGCAAAGACTCATTGACGCCTGAGCACATCAATATCCTTAATGACAGTGAGAGGAGCTGGGACTCCAGACGGCCCAGCCCGAGCCCCCCACCCCGCCTCCGCCTCTCCTGTCCTCTCCCCTCCCGGCTCACTCTTCCTTCCTCCTTCTCTCCTGATTCATGTCCCCTCTCTCCTTCTCACTCTGTCTCTCCTCGTTCCTCTCCCCTCTCTCTCCTTCACTCCTGCCTGCCTCTCTCCTTTCCTCTTCCCTCCTCTCCCTTGGGCCCTGGTATCTTTCCTCTTCTTTTCTTTCTTTCCTTTCTCTCTCAGCTGTCTCCTCTTCTCTCTTCTCTCCCCTCCCTTCCTTTCCTTC
>NW_012114588.1:2108359-2153359 GCF_000951035.1 Colobus angolensis palliatus | reverse complement strand
AGAACATCCTTGATGGTGTGAGCAGAAAGACCCAGGGATCAGGCTGGGGACCCAGGCGGACAGTGAGGGGCACGCGTACCTGCAGCAAGACATCACTGGGGGAGCGATGAGCAGACAGGCGTGCGCGTGCACACACACACACACACACACACACACACACAGGTGCACACACTCAGCCAGTGGAAGCCTGGGTCTTTCCTGAAGAGGGGAGCATGGAGCGCTCTCCCAGGGTGACATTGTTTCTCGTTCCACACTGAGGAGCATCTTTCATGTGAGGCGCCCAAGTGCCCAGCTGAGAAGGAGACAGGCCAGGCACGCATGCTTCCCTGAGCTCCCAAGTTCTTTCTGCTCTCCCTCCCTCAGTGGCCATGGGGCCCAAGTACAAATGTGCATGCAAAAAAGGACACACGAGGAGCCCCTGAGATGGGCTTCAAACTCCTTCCTGCCTCGGTTCAGCACACAAGTGCCCTCTTAGCAGATTCTGTCCCCAATGTGGGAACATTTGGTCAGTAACAGAGTCACTTGCCAACGTACTAAAAATAACCCACTAAGCATATCCCTGCAATGGCAGGAATTCTGGCTGGCCCTTGTTCTGCCAGCTGATCAGGGGGCCAATGGGGGGCACACATCCCCACTCCCACTGGGGGCTGAGGAGGGGGTGGAGGTGGCAGACTTTTGGGGACAAGGGTCTCCTTCTCAGGTGACTGGTCCTCTGTGCTTAACCTGCGTTATTCTTGCATTTAACACTCACAACATCCCTACCAGGCAGGGGTTGTTAACGTCCCATTGTATAGATGAGAACACTGAGGCTCAGAGAAGTGAGGTCACCGGCTTTAGGTCTCAGCTCTGTCATGACACTTAAGTCCACTCTTAAACTGCTCTGCTCCCTGACACTTGCCCTTCACAACTGGGTGAATTTCAGGAAGGGTCCACATTTCAGATGCAGAGGAAAGGGAGTTTGGGAAAAGGATAGGGACTTGGAGGCCTTGGGGGGCTGGGGACTGTAGGGAGGGAGAGCTAGAGTGGCCCCAGCCCTGCCTCCTCAGTCCTGCTAAGGAGGACAGCGTTCTGCCTATTAATCATGTTTCATTTATATTAGCTTGACTCGATCTACTGTATATTTGAAATGGATTTAATTTTAGATCACGCACTATGGAAGGGGGCCAGTTTGGTGTAAGGAGCATTATGAATATTTTCCATAAGCTGGATATACATTATCCAGGGACAGATATACGAGCAGCAGCCCAGGGCTCCTGGCTGGGGGAAGGGGACTGCTGTCTCTTCCCTTCCCCCCACTCCCCTGCATCCCAGGGTCACAGGGCTTTGGAGGGACCCGTCTCAACACCCTGTCCCTGGGGGTGTGGTGAGCTGTCAGCCCCATCTTTCCCCTGCCCGTGACCTCATCCCCATTGACTTCAAAGCCGCGGCTTCTCCCAGCTCCTTGCCGACTTGCAGGCCTGAGAGACGTGCGCAAGGTGGGGGGAGCCCAGGACTGCACCAGATCCCAAGGCCAGGGACCCTGGCCTGACCTGCTCTGATTCCCCAGAGCTGTGGAGGCCCAGGGAGCAGCCTGAGATACAGACCAGGGGGTGGGACTTGGAGGAGAAAGGCATCGGAACACCCACCTTCAACCCTAAGCTCTGATGGAGGAGGAAGCCAGGCTCCCGCGGGCAGGCTGCTCAGCCAAGCAGCAGTGGATGGGCTACACCTTCCCGAGAGCCTCTGGGCCTGGGCTGGGATGCCCCTTTCCTGGGGGCTGGCCGTGGGCCAGAGTCCTGAGGTCTTGCTCCTGACTGAGGGCATTAAAGCTAGAAGGCCCGTCCTGAGCCAGCCTGTGATTCCAGACTCAAGCTGGGGAAACTGACGCCCAGAGAGGATAAGGGTCTTGCTTAGGATCGCAGAGCGAGCAGGGAAGGTGCATATGGGCACTTATTTGCCTAATGTTTTCATGTTGTAATGTGCTTCCTTTGTTGGTTCTCCTTTGAGCCTCACACCCGGCCCTGCCCTTGAGGAAACGGACGCTCATGGTGGTCAAAGGACAAGCCCACGGACGCACACTCACACCTGGGGGACAGCTGAACTGAGTGTCAGAGGCCTGCCCCACAGCTCTGTGTGAGCCAGGTGTGGCGTCGGACTTTACGGACAGAGGAAACCGTGGCTCAGGAAGGTGATGACATCCATATCCACACCTGAACCTTTTCTCTTCCTGAACCCCAAATCTGTGTCCCCATTCCATTTCCTTATCTAGATAAGTGGCTCCACCATCCCCCAAACTGCACATGACCCAAATCCGGCTTTCATCCCTGCCCCCACCCCTTCTTCCCTGCCACCATCACCACGACTGATCGATCCTCCCGTAATTGACCCTCTCTGGTCTGCCTGTTTCTCTCCTTTGCCCCCATCTCCCTTGCTCAGGCTGCCACGGTCTCTCCCAGCCCACCGCATGGGCCTCCTGGAGTGTCCATAGAGCCTCTGCCAACTTCAGTCTGTTCCCTGCACCGTGGCCAGAGGACCTTGTTTAAACACAGCACAGTCACATTGCACACTCCTCCTCTTGGCATTCCTAGGACCAAATCCTGAATCCGGATGCTGGACAAGAAGGCTCGCCAGAGAGTGACTCCTGCCCAGTTCCCCAGAGTCACACCCTCCTCCCTGCTCCCTACCTCCAGGGCCAACTTCCATGCCTTTCCAGCTCTTTACCTGCCGTGCGCCGTGACCCTCCACTCCAGGACCTTGGCATACACTGGCCTCTCTACCCAGACCTCTGCCCTCTTGCTCTGTACCTGGGGGTTGAAGGGTTTACTCCTCTGCAACCTGCAAGCTCTGTTTGGACTTCCCCAGGGAGGCTTTTTGATCACACGTACCCTTCCCCACCCAAGTCTAGATCAAGTCCTACTTCTGCCTTTTGCAAACCCTGCAGCCATAAGGGGATAGCTAGGGATTAACTCTCCACACCCAGCCGCTTTGGAAAAGCGCTGGGCCTGGTGTGGACAGGTACCAGCTGCTATTCCATCCTCCCCACTACGCGCACATCCATCAGCTCCTCCATCGGCGCAGAGTATAATACACCCGTCACCCACCCCAGCCTGGGCTGGCAGCCTTTCAGAAATGGCATGCAACGCTTCTCTTATTCATTCTTAATTTAAGGTTTTGTGAGTTGTAATAACCCCCCTTCCCCCCAAATCACTGGGGATGGGGACCTCCGTGTCAGCCCTGGGCCAGGAGAGCTGAAGCGTAATTGCATTGCACATATGCTAATGGTTGTCTGGAGAAGACAATGGGGGACTGGGATGGGGCCTCTCTCAGTACCCAGAGTGCCTGAGGGTGGGGGAGTCTGGGCTGGGTTTGGGGGACTGGTGTTGCAAGCCAGATGAGGGCATTGAGGTGTTGTGTGGTCCGTAGTCCACAGCAGAGAAGATGAGAGGGGCTGGGAGTCCCAGTCTAGGGGGCTTGATTGGAGACAGATGCCCTGGAAAGGGCCTGAAAAACCCCTTTCTTCCTCCAACTCCTCCTGTCCCACCCCAGAATGCAGGCTGCTGCCCTCTTTTCTGGGGTCAGAGATGGCTCTCAGAGAAGGAGAATTGGTGTGCATGGACGTTACACTGGGCACTCAAATCCTGGTCCTGCCTCCTACCTGCATGACATCAAACAAGCCACTGAATCTCTCTGAGCTTCAGTTTTCTCATCTTTAATTTTTTTTTTTTTGACAAGGTCTTGCTCTGTTGCCCGGGCTGGAGTGCAGTGGCGTGATATCCACTCACTGCCACCTCCCGCTCCTGGGCTCAAGCAATCCTCCCTCCTCATCCTCCAAGTAGCTAAGGGCACAGATGAGCACCATCATACCTTTTTTTTTTTTTTTTGGTAATTCTTGTAGAGACAGGGTTTCACCGTGTTGCTCATGCTAGTCTCGAACTCCTGGACTCAAGCGATTCACCCACCTCAGCCTCTCAAAGTGCTGGGATTACAGGCGTAAGCTGTGTCTGGCCAAAAGTCTTTTTTCTTTTTCTTTTTTTTTTTTTTTTTTGAGATGAAGTCTTGCTCTGTCACCCAGGCTGGAATGCAATGGCGTGATCTTGGCCCACTGCCACCTCCGCCTCGTGGGTTCAAGCAGTTCTCCTGCCTCAGCCTCCTGAGTAGCTGGGATTACAGGCGCCTGACACCATGCCCAGTTAGCTTTTGTATTTTTAGTTGAGACGGGGTTTCACCATGTTGGCCAGGCTGGTCCTGATCTCAGGCGATCCACCCGCCTCAGCCTCCCAAAGCGCTGGGATTACAGGCGTGAACCACCATGCCTGGCCAAAAGTCTTTTTTTAACTTGTACCTGCCTCTGGGTTGTTCTATACTTTAAAAGAGATAATACACAGAAACAAGTTTCAGAGCACTTGGTACAGATAGGTCTTCAATGAGTTAAGTGATGGCTGAAGTTTTTATGACTATTGAACGAAGGTGGGTCTGCCCACAATCTGTGATGAGCTGGGGTGTGGGACTCCTGACTTCCTACTTGGAGGGGAGGTGCTTCCAGGATGGAGGGAGGGTCTTGAGGCACCAATGTCCCTTTCCTCGGAGGGGTCTTCTGCCACCTCCCATCAGAGGAGGCTCCTTCTCCCTCTCCCTCTCCCCTCACCCTGCAACATGCCCCTGCTTCCTTCACTAATTCCAGCTTGTGATGAGATATTTGTTTTCTTGCTTATTGTCTGTCCCTTCTCCATACTGTGGGTTTATTGGGGTGCCTGGTAAAGGCCTGGCACATAGTAGGTGCTCAATACATATTTTCCCAGTGAAGGAGTGATTGATTGATATATATGCAGAAAAGTGGGGGATGGGGGCATGCAGATTAGAATTCAGGCAGCGGTTGTCTCCTGGACCCACCTTCCCTCTGTCTTGGGCCTCAGGAAAGACACTTGTGACTCACCTGCCCTGCCCTCCCCAGGGCCCCATGCCCACTCTGTCGCCGGCATGGAGCTTTCCTGTCTCCCTGTGAATTCAGGGCTGATAGGGAGCTGGGACGTCCTCTGGGCATGGGTGTGGAATGGAGGGTGCTTTCCAGGCCACTCTCCCCAGTGTCCCCTCCCAGGCACTTCCCTCTTGGGCTGCGCCAGGCCACACAAGGCACCTGAGGCCCGCCACTGCCTGGCAGCTGAAGCATTCCTGGGCAGCTCGGCTGTTCCTTCTAAGGGTCTTTTCAGGGTTACATCCCTTCCCCTTGACCAGGGAGCCAGAATCCAGCGTTTTCAGCTGGTTTTGAGAGGGCCACATCCTCCCGGGGAGTGAATGGTACTGGCCGAGGAAGTGACCGATGAATAAACTTTGGTGATGCCCCCTCCTGCGGCCCTGGTCCCACTGCTATGGCCCACTGGGCACCAGGTCACACAGATCTCAAATGCATGGCCTCACTGGCTCCAGTGCCAAGGAGAGCCAAGAGGCTGGCAGCCGGCTCTGGCTCATGCCAGGAAGTCTCTGAGCCTGTCCAGCCTGTGTCCCCGGGTGGGTCCTCCATGGCCCCAGGGAGCTCCCCACTCCACCTACCAGGCCCACAGTGAGGGCCAGGCTAACGCCAGTAGCTCCTCTCAGAAATTCTGAGCAGTGCGGCTGAGGGAGAAAATAGATTCGATGACGCTGGTGCCAGGGGATGGGACTTTCAGTTACGGAGGCCATGTGCTGGGGGCGGGGGTGGGGGTTCTGTGACAGAGACAGAGCTGGAGAGAGAGGAAGAGAGTCAGTGAGGGGAGAGACAGAAAGAGGTAGACACCAAGGCAGGAAGCAGATGGAGAGAAAGAGAGAGAGACAAAAAGAGGTAGCAATTTATCTAACAAAAGATGGAGAGAGAGAGACGGAGACAGAGACCAAGAGAAAGGAGGGAAAGCGAGGGAGACAGAGATGATGAGAGAGTCTCTCAGAGACAGAGACACACAGAGGGATACTGAAGCCAAGAAGTGGGGGGGGGGGCCGGGCCAGGGGCCTCTGCCTGTGAGACGGGACGCAGGAGGTGCAGACAGCTGGAGTCCAGCGTGTCCATGCGCGTCGGCTCTGGGACTGTCGATGCACAAGACACACTGCGAGGCTCACCGTCATTCGGTGAATTCGATGGAAAATTGGAAAGTGGGGGACAGGCACTTTCCATCAGGAGAACGCGTGGCCTCCTCATGTGACGGTGCTCGTGTGTCTGTGATCACGTGTGTGGCGTGTGGAAGAGGGCAGGGCCCAATTTTCCCCTCAGCTGTCAGGACTCTGCGTGCAGACAGCCCCGGCTGGTGGGCTGCAGGGCCGGGGTGGTGTCTGGTGGGGGGCGGCCAGACACACGCCCTCAGCAGGGGAGGCCAGGGAGCTGTCAGCAGCCCAGGGCCAGGCAGGCAGCGAAAGTGAGCCATGGCAGGGCCACTTCTCCTTGCCGCTGTTCACTTGACACTCTCTAACCCAGAAGCCACCTGTTCAGCCATCAGTCACCCAAGGAAAATACAGCTTTCCTGAAACTGGGAATCGGACAGAGTCCCAGGAGGGGGTGAGCAGGGGGAAATGCCTGCTCTCTGTCACTTCCACGGGGCCCCGGCCCACTCCCAGCAGGCTGGAGGCCCACGTTTGGTCTCCAATAGCTATAAAAAAAATACCCTCCCAATCCAGCACCGTCCTGGTACATTTGGGGGGTTTGGGTGACGGTGAGGGCCCCCACAGAAATGCCCACCTTGGAACTGGTGAAGGACCAGCTCTTGCTGGGGTGGCACAGCCAAGACTGTGCCTTGGCGGAGCTGCTGTGTGAACCATGTGCCCCTGGGTGAGGACGGGGCAAGGCTGGCGTGGGGTGGGGGTGGCACTGGAGCTGGGCTGGTGTTTGGGGGGCAGGCAGGGTGGCTGGGGCCCGGGAGGGCCCTGGCTTGGAGGCAGGTCTGGGGCTCTGCCCAGCAGCAGCGCCCTGGCCAGCGGAGGCCCGGCTGTGCCCCGCCATGCCCCGCCTCAGATGGCTTGTTAATTTCATCGTTTAGCCCGTTTATGGTGTTCCCAGTTGCTGTTGCTTTTATAAACAAGCATTTTGGTGACCTTCCCCTCCGGACATCAGCTCCGCAAGAATCCCGAGCCCTGAACATTTATAAATAAGCCTTCTCTCAAGTTCCACAACAGGTGTGACCTCCCCCCCGCCCCCCTCCCCTGTCCTGTCCGAAAACTGAACAGTTTCAACAAGCAAAGGGAAGCCACCCAGGCTGTCTTAAAGGGGTCGAGTGGAGGCCACTGTGCACTAGGCAGCGAGGGGGGCTGACCCACTTTCCTCTCCCTCCCCAAGACTGGGGGTCCCAGGGGAGAGTGCCAGCTTGGTGGGCAGTTGACCCTTGACCCCACTTCCCCCAAACACCTCACCCCAGAGGCTATGGACTGAGAGGGCTCCTTGGCTGACAGAGTGTATCTGAGTCAGACCTCCCCTCCCAAGGGAAGCCTTACCAAGCCCCCAACCCCATTCCCCTCCACAGTTGGCTTCCCACTTCTCACCGTCCTTGGCTCTACCCTGGTGAGTAGAGAGCCTTTCTGTTTCTTCTTCCCTGCCAAAAGCTCTCTGATTCATGATTTGCAACATTTCTTACACATTTATTTTACAAGCATTCATTTGTTCAACAAATATTTCTTGAGCTCCTCCTCTGAGCCTGGCACTGTGCCAGGGATAGAAAGCTGAAGGAAACCCAGCCCTGCCCCCAAGGAGCTCACTCTCTAGTGGGGCAGACAGACAAGTGGCAAGACAAGTGAGCCACAGGTGCCTTGGCTCCTGAGAAAGGCTTTCAACCTGGACTTGGGGTCAAAACCCTTCCCGGGAGGGCTGACTCCTGAGTCCACCACGGAGGTGATGAGGGGAAACTGACAGGGCAGGGCATAGAGGCAAACACAGCCCGTGGGGAGTTGCAGTCATCTGGGCTGGAGCTCAGGAGTCTCAGCACAAGTGGTAGGGAAGGAAGGACTTTAGAATCCCGCCAGCCCCGTGCCTATCCCCAGCAGCAGTGCTGGCCTTCGATTCAGAAACCCCAGAGAGCAGAGATCTTCCTGGTGACAACTGGTCCACAAGGGAAAATAAACGTATAAGGTCCTTTCGTCGTGTAGGAGGACAAGATGGTGCTGTTGAAGGATGATGTAGGTGGTGATGGTGATGACTGAGAAAGATGAGGAGGGAGAAGAGGAGGGTAATGATGACGATGATGATGACGACGATGGAATTGAAGATGGTAGCTGTCTCAGGTGAGCAGTGACTATCTGAGACCGGCATCACAAGGGCAGTGAGAAGACATTACCAAGACAATTGTAGGTAAAGAAAGGCAGACATACTAGAGAAAGGATGAAAATACGCTGCAAGGGTGCAATGGGCAGACCAGCAAGAGAGGATGATACGGTCAGGCCTTGTGTCCCCACCCAAATCTCATTTTGAATTGTAATCCCCAGGTGTTGAGGGAGAGACCTGGTGGAAGGCGATTGGATCATGGGGTGGTTTCCCCCATGCTGTTCTCATGATAGTGAGTGAGTTCTCACAAGATCTTGTGATTTTAGAAGTATTTGGAAGTTCCTGCTTCATTCACTCGGCTCACTCCCGCTGCCTTGTGAAGAAGGTGCCTGCTTCCCCTTCTGCCATGACGGTAAGTTTCCTGAGGCCTCCTCAGCCATGTTGA
The DNA here is from genome assembly GCF_000951035.1 of Colobus angolensis palliatus. Taxonomy (NCBI): domain Eukaryota; kingdom Metazoa; phylum Chordata; class Mammalia; order Primates; family Cercopithecidae; genus Colobus; species Colobus angolensis. The sequence goes on along the minus strand of NW_012114588.1, from coordinate 2,144,723 downwards.
ACTGTGAGTCAATTACATCTCTTTCTTTTTCTTTGCTTTTTTTCTTTTCGAGACAGAGTTTTGCTCTGTCACCCAGGCTGGAGTGCAGTTGTGCAGTCTCAGCTCACTGCAACCTCTACCTCCCGGGTTCAAGTGATTCTCCTGCCTCTCAGCCTCTTGAGTAGCTGGGACTACAGGTGTGCACCACCACGCCCGGCTAATTTTTTGTATTTTTAGTGGAGACAGGGTTTCACTGTGTTAGCCAGGATGGTCTCGATCTCCTGACCTCATGATCCACCCGCCTTGACCTCCCAAAGTGCTGGGTTTACAGGTGTGAGCCACTGTGCCTGGTGTACCTCTTTTCCTTTATAAATTACCCAGTCTCAGATATTTCTTTGTAGCAGTTTGAGAACAGACTAATACAGAGGAGCTGACTGCAAGGAGACAAAAGCTTACTGGGGATTTTATAGGATAGTGCCTGTGCTGTGTGCTGAAGAGGGCTTTGTGCAGTACTGATAATGCCAAGGTTGCAGTGAGCTAACTTACAGGTGTCTGGTGAGAAGCTGGGCTCAGGAGGGCTACATGTCCTGGACCATGAAGAAAGGCAGACTTAGAGCTTATCTGCTTTTTCTTTCTGCTTTCCCCTGCTCCTGCCAGCCCGACTCCTTTTCCCTAATTGGGACTCCACAGTAGTGGCAGGTGGCGATGTGGATGTTGATCAGGATAGTAGTAGTGGTGATTTTGGTGGTGGTCATTGTAGTGGTTGTGGTGTGATATGCTGATAGTGGTGGTTATGATGGCGGTGGCAATGGTGGTAATGATGGTGATAACAATAGTGGTAGTGATGGTGATGATTATGGTGGTAACGATGGCAGTAGTGACGATGGTGGTGATAGTGGTGGTGATGATGGTGTTGATGAGGGTGGTGATGGTGGCGGTGATGGTGATGATCATAGTGGTGGTGCTGGTGGCTGTGCTGAGGTTAGTGATTGTGGAGATGGTAATGATGGTGATCAGGGCAGTGGTGATGATGCTGGTGGTGGTGACGGTGGTGAAGATAGTGAGGGTTGTCATAGTAATGGTGATGGCGATGGCAGTGGTAGTAGTGGTGGTAATGGTGGCAGTAGTGATGGTAGCAATGGTAGTGATGGTGGTGATTGTGATGTTGGTGACCATAGTGGTGGTTGCAGTGCTGCCAGTGGTGACAGTGGTGGTGCCTGTGGTGTGAAGTGAGGCTATTGATGGTGGTGATGATGCTGATGGTCGTGATGGTCACCGTGGTGATGATCATGATGTTGCTGGTGGTAGTGATAGGAGTGATGGTAATGGTGGTAGTGATGATAGTGATGGTGATGTTCATGGTGGTAGCTGTGATGGTGGTAGTTGTAGTGCCTGTGGTGTGGAGTGAGGCTATCAATGGTAGTGATGATAGTGATGGTCATCATGGTGGTGGTCATGGTCTGGTGGTGGTGGTGACAGGGGTGATGGCGATGGTGGTAGTGGTGGTGCCTGTGGTGTGGAGTGAGGCTATCGATGGTGATGATGATAGTGATGGTCATCATGGTGGTGATCATGGTCTGGTGGTGGTGGTGGTGATAGTGGCGATGGTGATGGTGATGGTGATAGTGGTAGTAATGGTGGTAGTGATGATAGTGGTGGTGGTGATCATGGTCTAGTGGCGGTAGTGGTGATGGTGATGGTGATGGTGATGATGATGGCGATGATGGTAGTGGTGGTGCCTGTGGTGTGGAGTGAGGCTATCGATGGTGATGATGATAGCAATGGTCATTGATGGTCATCATGGTGGTGGTCATGGTCTGGTGGTGGTGGTAATAGTGGTGATGGTGATGGTGATGGTGGTAGTAATGGTGGCAGTGGTGGAGATCATGTTTGTGGTGATGACGGTGCTCATGGTGGTAGTTCTGGTGCCAGTGGAGGGAGGCTAGTGACGGTGGTGATGGTAGTGGTGGTGCTCATGGTGCTCTTGGTGAGCAAGGTGGTGGTGGTGATCCTGATGTTGGTTGTCATGGTGATGGCTGAAAGCAACTAAAAGGAATATTTCCCCCAGTGTAGCCCAAGGCAGAAAGGATCAAGTGCTGGACAAAATAGGAACCAGTTAGGTCATGGGGCTCAGATCCACGTCTGTCCACATGTGTCTTGGGTGAGTCGTCTTTTGCCTCGTAGCTGACATGGGTGGGCCTCATGACCTAGAGGCCTGGACTCTCCAGGTGGACATCAGCCACAGCAGGGTGGGTCCTGGGGTCAGTCTTCAGGTCTGAGAGAGGGACCTGGAGCTCAAGGACCCTGTCCATCTTAATAAGGACCTGAAGAATAATTCCTCCCATTCGTTCTGTGATTCCATTTCAAAAGAACTTTCCCCTCGTTCTCTCTTAAAACACAGCAGCCCTTTGAGGGGAGGTCTGTTATTCACTTTGTTGATGAGGAACTGACTTCATCTGGGATCCCCTTTCTCTTTTTTTTTTTTGAGACAGAGTCTCGCACTGTCACCCAGGTTGGAGTGCAGTGGTGCAATCTCAGCTCACTACAAGCTCCGTCTCCCAGGTTCTCGCCATTCTCTTGCCTCAGTCTCCCAAGTAGCTGGGACTACAGGTGCCCGCCACCATGCCCGGCCAATTTTTTGTATTTTTAGTAGAGACAGGATTTCACCGTGTTAGTCAGGATGATCTCGATCTCCTGACCTTGTGATCCGCCCGCCTTGGCCTCCCAAAGTGCTGGGATTACAAGCGTGAGCCACCGCGCCTGGCCCTTTTTCCTTTTCTTACTTTTAGTTGCTCTGTTTGTCCTTCCAGCTAGCTCAGTGGCCTTCTCCCAGAAGCTTCCCTGAACAGCCTCAGATGAGGTTGCCCCACCTCCTCTGGGGAGCCCTGGCATCCACGATGGCTGTGCTGTGTTACAGGAGTCTGTCGTCTGCCTCACTCCACAGCTAGCCTGACTGTGTCTGTAAAGGGGGCTGGTGAGGGTGTGATGGTTGGAGTCCAAGCCTGAAGCTGGAGTTGTGCTTTGCCACAAACTCTGTGCTCACTTTAGCCAGGGACCTGCCTTTTACCTCCAGCCTCAGGTGCCTGGCACAGACCTGGCTCAGGGAGTGCTCTGAAATTGCCAAATTTGTTGATTATTGAGGTCACTAGCTGACTCACGGCCCCTCTGCTGACCCTGGGCCACCCAGAGCTGGTGCCCCCACTCAACTCGTGAATGGGCACAGGCTGGGCCTCAGGAGACAGGAGAGAATGTGAGCAGGCCGGGCTCAGCTGCCAGTTTAGGGCTGGCTAGGGGAGGGCTTGGGGCTGGGGATGTAACAGCCCCGCAGCTCCTATGGGCTGAACCCCTTTAAATGCTCCAATGTCCGTCCCTAGAGACTGGCTAGTGGCTGACTAGGCACCATGAATTTAATGGCATCAGACCCAAACCAGCCTTGTCTGACCTTGACTTGTTTCACCCCCCACCCCAGGGGCTGGGGGCTCCCCCGAGGTCTGCATGGAAGAGACAGCCAAGCTCTGGGGGACTTGGGCTGGGTTTTGGTCCACAGACCTAGGCAGCGGGTGAAGAAGGGCTCCTGGCTCCATGGGTGGTGGGGGCCGGAGCAGCAAGGTCGCTGGCCACAATCCCTTAGACCCGTCACCCCGCCTTCCAGGTCCTGGGTAATCAGATTAGCGTTTTCCCTACTGGCCTACCTCTGGGGCTTGTCTGTGAGTGAGGAGGATGGCAAAGCACTTTATACCCTTTGGAAGGAAGTCCGTGGAAACCCAAGCTTAGAGTATCAATACGATTGGTAAGAGCAATAAAATTGAGCCCGAACATTTGGCACTGTCCTGCCCAGTCACAAAGAAGGAAGCTATCTCACTTGCGTGGCTGTGCTGTGATGGGGCCTCAGAACAAGCCCAAGGGTAGACAGGGCAGTAATAACAGTAAGCCCAGGGGCCGGGTGCTTGCCATTATTGCTCATGCCTGTAATCCCAGCACTTCGGGAGGCTGAGGCAGACAGATCACTTGAGGTCAGGAGTTTGAGGCCAGCCTGGCCAACATGGTGAAACCCTGTCTCTACTAAAAATACAATAATTAGCTGGGCATGGTGGTGCGCACCTGTAATCCCAGCTACTCGGAGGCTGAGGCAGGAGAATTGCTTGAACCTGGAAGGTGGAGGTTGCAGTGAGCTGAGATTGCACCACTGCACTCCAGCCTCAGTAACAGACCAAGACTCAGTCTTAAAAAAAGAAAAAAAAAAACACACAAAAGAGTAAGTGCAGTGGTGCCCCTGCCTGTGCCCTGCTGTGTGCCAGGCACTGGCTAAGTGCTTTATCCTGGCAGAGCCCCGACATCCTCACCTTGGCAAGCCTGGTAGCTCTGAAGAGGGGTCCCCACCACCTCCCAGCTTCAGCTCATCAGAACTAACTGCTGCACCCTCGTGCCCCCAGAGAGCCCACCATAAGGAGGAGGGACTGTCTCCTCATTGTCCTGACTTGGAAACTGAGGCTCAGAGAGGAGCTGTGTGCAGTAGGGAAGCCAGCCCAAAGTTGAGGCTCTGCTTTGCCTCAAACCCTCTGTGTGATCCTCAGCAAGCCCCACTCCCGTGTGGTCCTCAACCCTACCCCCCATCTTCGTAATAGCGGGGAAGGGGGGGTGCTGGACTGAACGATTGCCAAGGGATCTTGGCTTCATCCATTTAACAATATTCCCTGAGCACCTACAACCTGCCTAACTGTTCCAGGGACTGGAGGTGTGGGGACAAATGGGACCCACATAGGCACTGCCTTCCTTCGTGGAGTTACAGTCCCCGTGGAGGTTATAGACAGGAGACTAGGAGGAAGAGGAACCAGGGAGTGATAAGCCCCAGAGGGCAGGAAGAGCAGGTGCTGTGACAGTGACCTGAGTTTCCATGCGGGATGGAGATGGGGAAGGTGATATTAGGCTGAATGACAAGAGAGAGGAGGGGCCCTGTTTGTGGACAGCATCAGCCTCTGATTCTGACAATCCGGGTTCACTTGGCCAGGAGGCAGCAATGGTACGACTCAAACCTGGGTTTCCCCACTCCCAGCCCTTTCCAGGGGCCTAGGGTTGGTTGAGTGACAGCAGGTCAGCATGCTGGTTAAGGCCAAGGTTTGGTGACTCAGATGTCCCCTCCCGTCCCTGTGCTGCAGCCTGGGGTGTCCTGCTGGGGCAATGGCAGGGCTTGCCTTGTTTGTTTGCCTTCTCTTAGGGGTGGCTGCCCAGGCAAAGGGCATGACCGGCCCAGGGCTTCAGTGGAAGCAGTGATGCAGTCAGAGCTGGAAGCTGGGGCTCTGGACTCCTGCAAAGTGCTCCTCCCACTGTCCACTTACCTATGGTGAAAGGTAGGGAGGTCCCTGTCCCTTGGGCCTTGGGAGTCCGGGGCTTTTTGGGGAAGGAGGTGATGGAGGGGAGGTGGGAGCTCAGGCCTTTGGCTTCACAGATCCAATGCAGGGGCCACTCCAGGGCAGCCCTTCAGCCTGTTTTTGGTAAAATGTTACAGAGCATCAGGTGGAGTCAGGCACACCCCATAAGCCATTTCATAAACGCTGCAGCCCCCCGGGCAGGGGAGACTCCATTTCACCAGGGAGGAAACAGGCTCAGAGAGGTAATGGAGCCTTCCAGGGTGCCACAGCACAAAGGCGGCTGAGCTGGGATTCTAGCCTTGCTCTGCCAGGCATCCTCTGCCCAGGGAATCATTTGGTCAGTCCGGTAATACTATTATTTTTTCTTACCAAATGCCCATGGTGAGCCGTGGGGTTTACAGCACGCCCCGAAACACAGCCCAGTTCAGCCCAACAGCAGCCCCTCACCCCCATTGCACAGATGCAATCACCGAGGCCAGGCAGTGTTTCAGGGGCTGAGGACACAAAGTCCTTGTTCTCAGGGAGTTCTGCCTGGTCAGGGTGGCAGACGTGAGCCCAGTAGCTAATCAGCCTCGCGCGTGCTGTAAGCATGGAGCTTGTCTTCACGCCTCCTTCCGACTTTGACACAAAAGTCACCTTCTCAGCAAGATGTTCCCTGGATACCTTGTCTAAGATTTTCCTCTTTCCCTGCTTATCTTTTTCCCTCTCCTTGATGCTTTTTATTATCTAACATGCTATATATTTAACCTCTATCTTTTCTTTTCTTTTCCTTTTTTTTTTTTTAAGACGGAGTCTCTCTCTGTCACCCAGGTTGGAGTGCAGTGGCACGATCTCGGCTCATTACAACCTCCGCCTTCTGGGTTCAAGTGATCCTCCTACCTCAGCCTCCCGAGTAGCTGGAACTACAGGTGTGCACCACCACGCCTGGCTGACTTTTGTATTTTTTGTTGCAATAGGGTTTTCACCATGTTGCCCAGGCTGGTCTCAAACTCCTGAGCTCAAGTAATCCACCCATCTCAGCCTCCCAAAACGCTGGGATTACAGACATGTGCCACCATGCCTGGCCATACTTAACTTATTTATCTTGATTGTTTTCTGTCCCTTCCACTAGATCAGAGGTTGGCAAACCACAGCCGGCCACATCTGGCCCACCACCTGTGTGTGTATGGCTGGAGAGCTCAGAATGGTTTTTACATTTTTAAGTAGTTATAAAATCATCAAAAGAAGAATAATACTTTGTGATATGTGAAAATGATATGAAATCCAAATTCCAATATCCATAAATAAAGTTTTATTGGAACATAGCCATGCTCATTCATTTACATGCTGCCTGTGGCCACTGTTGCACTGTGATGTGTAGTCAGGCAGCCATGACAGAGACTGCATGTGTCGCTTTGCACACTACAAATCACAGCGATGTGGTTTTAACTCACTTTTACCTCTGGCCCACAAAGAATAAATATTTACCATCTGTCTTTTTTTTTTTTTTTTTTTTTGCCCAGGCTGGAAGGCAGTGGCGCAGTCTTGGCTCACTGCAGCCTCTGCCTCCTGGATTTAAGCAACTCTCCTGCCTCAGCCTCCTGAGTAGTTGGGATTACAGGCACATGACACCACGCCTAGCTAATATTTTGTATTTTTAAGTAGAGACAGGGTTTCACCATGTTGGTCAGGGTGATCTCAAACTCCTGACCTCGGGTGATCTGCCCACCTTGGTCTCCCAAAGTGCTGGGATTATAGGCATGAGCCAGCGTGCCCGGCCCATCTGGCCTTTTGTAGAAGTCTGTGGTTGCCCGCATTAGAATGTGCCTGACCCCTGCATTAGAATGCCAGCTTCACAGGCAGGGGCTTTTGGTCAGTTGATTTACTATTGTGCCCTGGCGTCTAGAACAGTGTTTGGACATCTGCCTCTGGACATGATGGTGTAACAGGGCCAGATTTACTTTCTCACATTCAAGTATCAGAAAACTCTGCCTGGTATAGTCGTATATGTCATAGTCCTAGCTACCTGGGAGGCTGAGGTGGGAGGATCACTTGAACCCAGGAGTTTGAGTCTTGCTTGGACAACATAGCAAGACTTCAACTCTAAAAAATAAGGACCAGAAAACTGGACAAAATCTATGAATCAGTGGTTTTCAGACACTGGACAACAAGCAAGGCTGGAAGGTGATCTCTAAGAAAAGGAAAACAGGCCGGGTGCGGTGGCTCAAGCCTGTAATCCCAGCACTTTGGGAGGCCGAGACGGGCGGATCACGAGGTCAGGAGATCGAGACCATCCTGGCTAACACGGTGAAACCCCGTCTCTACTAAAAATACAAAAAAAAAAACTAGCCGGGCGAGGTGGCGGGCGCCTGAATGGCGTAAACCCGGGAGGCGGAGCTTGCAGTGAGCTGAGATCCGGCCATTGCACTCCAGTCCGGACGACAGAGGGAGACACCGCCAAAAAAAAAAAAAAAAAAGAAAAGGAAAACAAAGAAGTCCGGGCGTGGTGGCTCACACCTGGAATTCCAGCACTTTGGGAGGCCGAGGCAGGCGGATCACTTGAGCCCAGGAGTTTGAGACCAGCCTGGGCAACATGATGAAACCCCATCTCTACTAAAAATACAAAAAATCAGCCTGGTGTGGTGGCACACGCCTGCGATCCCAGCTACTTGGGAGGCTGAGGCAAGAGAATCTCTTGAACCTGGGAGGTGGAGGCTGCAGTGCACACTCCAAACCCGAGAGACAGAGTGAGAACTTGTCTTAAATAAATAAATAAATAAATAGAATGAAAAAAAGAAAACAAAGATGAGTCCTGCAATTATCTCAGCTTACCTCCTGGAGAATTACCAGGCCAGAACCCAGGGAAAGTAAACAGAAAGGCAAAATAGAGTCATGGAGTTGAGGAGATGGAATCTGGGGTTCTGGGAGGTAGAATGACTAGATTTTGTGCAGCAAATACCAAAGAGGAAGGAGGTGCACAGAGAGACGGTGCAGTGACCTGAGGAGGTGTTCCTCTCTCTGCGGCCAGAATGGAGAGATCTGTACTCCATGGGGCATCAGATGGAGACCCCAGAAAGGCATTACCTTAGTAGTGGGACTGAATTCACCCTAGACTAAGGCTGCTCTGAACAAGTGCTAACAAAGCTTAAAAGCAAGCCTTGATGGCAGCAAACCAATTCCAAATAACTTAGCTGCGTTCCAGAACAAAGCCAGCAATATTTAAAGGAATCCAACAAAATCTAGCACCCAAAAATGTAATATTTTAAATGCTGATTGAACAATAAGAAAATGGATGGTGGTCGGTGGGAGCCAGATTTCTTGTGGTTGGAGAGGAAGCTTACAGGAAAACAAGGAGGGAAGCCTGGAACGGACTCTGTGGATTAGAGCTGGAGACATCAGTGTGAACTCATGCTTAGCTCAATGTAGATACAGATGGATGGATACAGAAAGGAGTACACGCATGTGTGGATACATGGGTTATGTCTTCTGAGGGGGCCTAGCAGCAGTGGCAACCTAGTAGCAGCAAGCACTAGCCAGATCTTGGCTTCTAATACCATTCTCCACTAAAAGGAGAAATGGTGGATTCCAGGACCTAAGCTGGAAAAATACAGGATGAGGCAGAGCATCGTGTATACCAGAAAGAGCAGGCCAGGCACGGTGGCTCATATCTGAGACAAAAGAGATTCTATGGCCAGGCATGGTGGCTCACGTCTCAGCACTTTGGAAGACCGAGGCAGGCAGAGCACTTGAGCTCAGGAGTTCAAGACCAGCCCAGGCAACATGGCAAAACCCTGCCTCTACAAAAAACACAAAAATTAGTCAGGCACGGTGGCGTGCACCTGTAGTCCCAGCTACTCTGGAGGCTGAGGGGGGAGGATTACTTGAGCCCAGGAGGTTGAGGCTGCATTGAGCAGTGATAATGTCACTGCACTCCAGCCTGGGTGACAGAGTGAGACCCTGTCAAAAGAAGAAAAGAAAAGAGAAAAGAAGAAAAGAAAAGAATAAAGAGAAAAGAAGGTAAGAAAAGAAAGGACTCCAAAAACAAGAGGGGACATGTCAAAGGGACACAGAAACCAGCCTGAAGACCTCTCGATGGCCAAAGCTGGAACAATTTGGGCAATAAAATAAATAATGTAGAATTTGGGTATAACCCCAAAGTATAAAATAAATGTGCATAAGTCCATACTGATGTAAATATACAATTGAATAAATAAATACAAGAGGGAGAAGAGAGAAATCTTTCTCATGAAGAATTCTCAATAATATGTGTAGATTCTCTTCTGACAGGAAGTGGAGCTTAGTTGTCATCCCCTGGAGTGTGAGGTTCACTTTGTGACTTGCTTCCAAAGAAGGGGGCAGGGAAAGGAAAAAATAGTACTTTTGCTACTACTAGTGGAGAAACCTGGTCAATAACACCTTAATCAAGTGATGAGGGTTAGCCTCATTGGTGATGTCCTAATATGCTGTGATGAGAAGGGCATTTCACTTTCGTGGTGATATTCTTTCCACAAACCCATAATTCCAATCTACTCATGAGAAAAACAACAGGCAAACCCAGATCGGGGACATTCTATAGAATATTTGGCCAATATGCCTCAAGATCGTCAAGGTCATGCAAAACAAGAAGAGACTGATCACGTGACCAGCTTGGGCAATGTGGAGAGACCTGGTCTCTACAAAAAAACAAACAAAAAATTAGCTGGGCATGGTGGCATGCACCTGTAGTCCCCATTAATAGGGAGACGGAGGTGGGAAGTTGAGGCTGCAGTGAGCTGTGATCACGCCACTGCACTCCAGTCTGAGTGACAGGGTGAGATTCTGTTAAAAAAAAAAAAAAAGACTGAGAAATTGTCATATACCAGAGGGAGTCATGACAATTAAATACAATATAATATTCTGGATTAGATACTGGAATAGAAAGAGGACATTAGTGGGAAAACTGGTGAATCCCAAATAAAGTTTGGAGTTTAGTTAACAGTACTGGGCTAAGGTCAGTTACATAATTTTTTATTTCTTTGTTTGTTGTTTTTAGTTGAGACAAGGTCTTGCTCTGTTGCCCAGGCTGGAGTGCAGTGGCTCACTCAGAGCTCAGATCATAGCTCCCTGTAACCTTGAGCTCCCAGGCTCACAGTTTTGACAAATATATCAACGCAATGTAAGATGTTAATGATTGGGAAACTGGATGTGGAGTGTATGGGAATCCTCTGTACTATCTTTGTAACTTTTCTATAAATCTGAAACCATTCCAAAATTAAAAGTGTATTTTAGCTGGGTGTAGTGACTCACACCTGTAATCACAGCAATTTGGGAGGCTGAGGCAGGCGAATCACTTGAGCTCAAGAGTTCCAGACCAGCTTGGGCAACACGGTGAAACTCTGACTCTACCAAAAATACAAAAATTAACGAGGTGTGGTAGTGTGCACCTGTAGTCTCAACTACTTGAGGAGCTGAGCGGGGAGGATCGCTTGAGCCAGATAAATGGAGGCTGCACTGAGCTGTGTTTGCACCACTGCACTCTAGCCTGGGTGACAAAGCGAGACCCTGTCTCAAAAAATATATTTTTATTTTAAAAATGTCCAAAATCCAATAAAAATTACCAGTCAAGCAAGGAAAGGGGGAAATATGACCCATAACCAGGAAAAAAACAAATCAATAGAGATAGACCCAGAAATGTCACAGATGGTGGAGTTAGCAGACATTTAGAACAACTACAACTAATACACTCTTCATGTTCAAGAAGATAGAGGAAAGCATAAACATGATGTGAGAAATAAAAATACTAAAAAGACTTAACAACTTCTAATGTTGAAAAATGCAACCACCATCTGAAATGAAAAATACAATGGTGGAATTAACAGCAAGTTAGACATTGCAGAAGAAAATATTAGTGACCTCAAAGTCATAGCAATAGAAACTATCTAAAGTGAAATGCAGAGGGGAAAAAAATTATCAGAGCTTCAGTGACCTGTGGGACAACACAAGAGGTCTAATATATGTGTAATTGGAGTTCCAGAAGAAAAAGGTGGAGATGGGAAAGATAGTTGAAGAAAAGATGGGTAAAGCTTTTCCAAACTTGATGAAAATGATAAATCCACAGATTCAAGAAGCCCCAATGAACTCCAAAGCAGAAGGAATCTGAAGAAAACCATATTCAGGCACATCATGGTCAAATTACTGAAAACCAGTGATGAAAGAATAGCATCTGGCACAAATTTTCAGTAAATATTTGTTGAATAGTAAAATGAATGAAATTCACAAGTGTTTAGGATGTGAAATATAAACTATGGAGAACAATAAAACAGGATAAAGCCTGGGCGTAGTACCTCACATCTGTAATCCCAGCACTTTGGGAGGCCAACATGGAAGGATCACTCGGGTCCAGGAGTTTGAGACCAGCCCGGGTAACACAGTGAGACCTCATCTCTACAAAAAATTTTTAAAAACTAGCTGGGCATGGTGGTGCATGCCCGTAGTTCCAGCTACTCAGGAGGCTGAGGCAGGAGGATCCCTTGAGCTCAAGAGGCTGAGACTGCAATGAGCTATGATTTCGCCATTACACTGCTCTCTGGGTTACAGAGTGCAACCCTGTCTCAATCAATCAATCAATCAATCAATCAATCAATCAATGAGTAAAGGGAACAGGGATGGTGGAATGGTGGGCTCCGGTGGAATGGTGGGCCCCAGTGGAAGGGCTTTCAGTGTTTCCACAAGGTGGTTCCAAGAATGCAGCTTTTGAGCAGAGCCTGAGGGAGGCGAGGGAACCAGCTGCGTGGGGATCTGGACAAGGGATCCCAGGCAGAGGGAGCAGCCTGGGGCTCCAAGGGGCCCATAAGCAGTGACTGGTACAAGCCACCGTGATGACCCACTGGCTCGCCAGTCTCTGCCTGGGGAACAGCAAACTTCACAGCCCCAGGAGCCCCAGAAACAAGTGCTCACATTTGATTTTTGCCCTGAAAAGAGACCGTGCCTGCTGTGTTCACGGAGGAGCAGGCCAGCCAGGGTGACCCAGGTGAGCTCGGGGGAGAATAGAGATGAGGTCAGTGAGGTTGGGCTTTGTGGTCAACGCAAGGGCTTTGGCTTCTACACTGAGTGAGACAGAAGTTATCGGAGGGCCCTGAGAAGAGAAACAGGATCATCTGAGTTAAGTTCTAGAAGGTTCACTCTGGACCGAAGGGGGTAGGAGACATAAGGAAGGAGTAGGCAGACATAAGGAGGCCCCTGCAATCACCCAAGGGAGAAATGATGGAGACTCAGACAGGGCCGCATCAGTTGGGAGGGTGAGCCGTGGTTGCATCCTGGGTATGTCCTGAAAGGAGCGACACCAGGATTTGCCAAAGGGTTGGATGTGGGGTAGAGAGAAAGGGAAGTAAAGGGAGACTCTAAAGGTTTCGGCCTGAGCAGTTAGAGGAATTGAGCTGCACTTATAAGAAGGGCAGGCTTGGCCGGGCGCGGTGGCTCACGCCTGCAATCCCAGCACTTTGGGAGGCCGAGGAGGGCAGATTACTTGAGGTCAGAAGTTTGAGATCAGCCTGGCCAACATGGCAAAACCCCATCTCTACTAAAAATACAAAAATTAGCTGGGTGTGGTGGCAGGTGACTGTAATTCCAGCTACTGGGGAGGCTGAGGCAGGAGAAGTGCTTGAACCTGGTAGGCGGAGGTTGCAGTGAGCCAAGATTGCATCACTACACTCCAGCCTGGGTGACAGAGCGAGACTCCGTTTCAAAAAAAAAAAAGAAGGGCAGGCTTGGTGATGAGCAGGTGTGGCGTGGGGTGGGGCAGGGCTGAGGGGCATCAAATATACAGCCATCTCCTCCTGCCACAGTGGGCCACCCTACTCTTTCTCAATGATCTTAGATGCACCCTGATAATTCTCCACACAGTGAACGTAGGAGGTCCATCACGGTTCCATTAGGAGGCAGCAAGGGTAGCAGGTGAGAGTTTGAGCTTGGAGGTGCTGATTCCCTGGACTCACATCCTGGCTCCACCATTAGGTAGCTTATGTTTTCAGACAAGTGGTGTCATTACTGGGGGCCTCTGTTTCTCATTCGTTGAAAGTTTCTGCATTTCCTAGCTCCCTAATGTATTAAATGGGGTCATACTCGGCATTTATCTCATTGGGCTTTTGTGAAGATTTAGATGAGAAGACGTATGGAAAGGCCCACAGACGGTGCCTGGAACACAGGAAGGCTCCCATAAACAGTGACCGGCACAGGCCACCACAGGACCTTCTGGTTCACCCGTCTTTGTCTGAGGAAGACAGACCTTCATGGCCCCAGGCTCAGGTTTGATTTCTGCCCCGTGAATGCCTAACCAGAGTTCTGGAGAATGCTGCACGGACCCAGATGAAAACGCTCTCATTTTTGGACAGAGTGGGCAGTCACTGAAATGTAAGAAGTCCCTGTTGAAAAGCATCCCTGCTGTGAGCGCTGCTGGGTGGATTAGCTGGCATTCCTTCTCCTCCATTGAGCAGAGTCGCAAGCTAATAAATATTTCAGAATTGGCTGTATTCAATCCAGCCCTTGTCCCGTTTGACGTCTGTTCTCTCAGCTTTCAGAAGGAGACAGGTGCAGAAGGATGAAAAGGGATTTAATTACTAAACATCCCCAACTCCTGATATGCAAACACATGCTGTACTGTACACACACCTACTGCGCACAGTCACGCACACCCCCCGCACTCACACGTGTGTGCAGGCACAGCCCAGGGCACACATGTACACATGGGAATCTCTGGACACCCACCCCCAGTGACCTCTCTACTATGCCGGGGGGATCTCCCATGCATGCCTGCACACAGCTGGCACATGAGTCCCACAGGAGTCCCATGGGCAAACGATACATGGGAACACACATGTGCCCTGGTGTATGCAATAGCCTTGGTTGTTAACATGAGCATGTTTACAGTTGACATACATGGAGGTACATGTACATGTGCATTTTATTTATTTATTTATTTATTTATTTATTTTTTGAGACGGAGTCTCGCTCCGTCGCCCAGGCTGGAGTACAGTGGCGTGATCTCAGCTCATTGCAAACTCCGCCTCCTGGGTTCACACCATTCTCCTGTCTCAGCCTCCCGAGTAGCTGGGACTACAGGTGCCCGCCATCATGCCCTGCTAAATTTTTTGTACTTTTAGTAGAGACAGGGTTTCACTGTGTTAGCCAGGATGATCTCGATCTGACCTTGTGATCTGCCCGCCTCAGCCTCCCAAAGTGCTGGGATTACAGGTGTGAGCCACCACGCCCGGCCTACACGTGCATGTATAATATGTGCACACACAGATGTGCATACACTTAATAATACAGTTACACAGATGTTTATGTCTCCACATACATGTGTGTAATATGTTTCTGAAGAAAGGGCATTTCAAAGGCCCTATTGTTGTCAAACCGTGCTGTTCACTCTAGGGGGAGGTCAGGTAATTTAGCAAAAAGGCAAACGGAAAGGGGCCATAGAGGCCTTTCACACTGAAAACTTCGATTTTCCTTGACACACGAGTGAGCGCACACACAGCACACAGGTGCACACCTGTGCACACAGACGTACAGATCCATGTACATCTGTGTTAAGATGCACACCTCCCCTGTATTCAAGACTGTCGTGTCCACCCACCAAAGCACGTGTACCTTTGAACAGGCATGCTTGTGCACGCAGGCTGTGCACACAGGCTATGCACACACACTCAGCCCTCTGCTGGGACTTGCAGTCCTTTCCTCCTCTTTGAGAACTCCTCAGCCTCTTGCTGCCTGCCCTCTGGGTGGCTGTGGAAACAGAGCTTCCACAAATGCACAGCCAGGCACCTAGTCCCCAGGTGGAGTGGGAAGGCAGGAGGTGAAGCTGGCAGCATCTGACTGGCAGCCTCTCAGATTCCCCGACATCCACCCCCCAGGGCTGGCCACATTGGCCCAGGGGACCAGATGCCATCTCAGCAGTGCTGAGGACCCCATCACTAAGACCCTACCTGAAGATCTGAGCAGACTGGCTCATTTTGCCCCATCTGTGCTTTGCTTATCTATTGAAGAAAGAGCTGGCCGAGCACTTTCTGTGTTAGGCAAGGCCTGGGATTGTTACCTGCTCTGTGCCACTGAGCAACCCCTCGATTCTCAGCGAGCACCCTCAGTCCCACCCAGACCTGGCCTGTGGATTAGCCTCAGCCCTCAGGGTCTAGCCTCAGCTCTCAGCCAAGCAGAGCCCAACTGCACTTCCCCCACCTCCACTCCCACCCCACAGGGCCATGCAAGCAGACAGGGGTTGACAGGAATTGGGGACTTTCAAGTAACCAATCAGTGAGACCTATGGAAATATATGCAAATGAAAGATGCAAATCTCCACTCAGTCTTTTTGCATCTGCTGCCAGCCGAACCACCTGCCATAGGTGAGCACTTCCTTCCTTTTGACAGGAAGGATGCTAGCTCCTGTCCAGCAGGAAGCCGGCTGGAGGTCTGAGGTCCTTGCAGTGCTGGGCTGGGGACATCTACCATCTCCCAAGTCCTTCCTGCACTGCCAGACCCAGCAGCCTCCGTGCTTGGGATAAGGGGGTCCCCTTCCCCTGCCCTGGCCTCAGTTGGCCCTGTCCACACTCACACACTCAGTCACACTCTTGCACGTTTTCAGTCCAAAACACACTTACCCATGCACAAATACACACAAACCTATTCACACCGCACACACCTGCACACACCTACACACTCCTTTATGCAGTCATTTTCGTTACTGACCCACACATGTGTGCAGACTTGTGCCACATTCAGCTTGGCACACATGCACCATTACACACCCAGTCACATATACACATCCACATTCTCGTTTTCTACATTCATATGTGCTTACACCTTTGCATGCTGGCTCACATGCATGAATCACTTACAAGGGTTAACATACACCCACACACATGCCTGCCCTTGCTTGGCCTTGACCGTGTGGGAGCCTGTGGACGTGCGGCCGTCTGGGCCAAGAGGCCAGGATCCTGAAGGAGTGCAGGAAAGCGCACTTCCTGGAGGCTGGTGCACTTCCTGGGGCACTTCCAAGGGGTGAGTGCCCAGGGCCCAGCCTGGTCCCCTGTGGGCTTCCCTGAAGGATGGGGACCCCTTACCACAGACGCCCTCCGCAGCCTCTGGGCCAGGCAGGCGGCTGCTCCCAGGGTAATGCCTCCTTCAGGAAGCGGTAATTGAGGGGTAGAGAATTAGATAATCAACACCGCCAGGAAGTGGGGATGTGCCCGTGCTGCCTTTGTTCCTAGAAGAGCAAGTGGGGGACGGGAGAGAAGGAACCCAGCCAAGCTCGCGAGTGACTGGAAGGAGGAGCCAGGTCCCCTCATCCCTCATCTGCCGCCTTTTGGTGCCGCCAACAGGAGTAAGGTGGGCACTGTCAGGCCCTGAACCCGCCAGTGGGGATCCCTTGGGGGGCCAGCGGGGCCTGGGAGGGGCCTGGGAGTGACCTCAGTGCCCCTGAGCCACATCACTGATTTCCCTTGGCCTTCCCTCCCACCACTGTGCACCAGAGGCTGCTAAGAGCCCAGGAAGGAGGAGGACCTCTTTCTCTCACTAGCAGTGTGAGCTTAGGTGCATCCCCTAAACACTTCAAGCCACAGCTGCCTCCCTGTGACCCTTCCTGCAGGTGAGACGCTCCTTCTCAGCCCATCGAGCACCCACAACAGTGCCTGCCTCTAGCTCTGACCCTGTGCCTGGGCTAGGCTGGGGCCTGGGGTATAGTCCCATCCCAACAATCCCATGAAGCCAGGGCTCTTGCTATTATTCTCCCCAGTTTATAGATGAGGAAACCGAGGCCTGGCAAAGTCGTGTGAATGGCTAGGGTCAGACACTAGTGTGAGGCAGAGCCTGGGTCTGAACTGAGATCTCTGTAATGCCAAGGCCCATGAGTTCCACCTCCTGCCAGCTGCTACCCCGGTCCTGGTCTAGGGAAGAGCCCACAGGCTTCTTCTTCTTTTTGTTTTGTTTTGTTTTTGAGACAGGGTCTCACTCTGTTGCCCAGGCTGAAGTGCAGTGGTGCTCACTGCAGCCTCCACCATCTGGGCTCAAGTGATCCTCCTGCCTCAGCCTCCCAAAGTGCTGGGATTACAGGCGTGAGCCACCGGGCTCGGCCCCCACAGGCTTCTTGACATCTATTCACCCCCAGAAGTGGGACAGTAGCAGTGGAGCTTGAGAACTAAGCAGCCGCCTGCTCCGGTCTCTCTGCTCCCCGTCTGCCTCCCTGCGGTGTGCATGTCTGTGTGTGTCCACACCCTTCGGGAGAGTCTGCTCACTGGATCTCTGAGGCTGGCCCCTCCCCTCCATGGCCTGGGGATGCCTTCCACCCCTGCAGTGGCCGGCACTCTACACCTGCTAGAGCCCCACCCCCATTGCACAGATGCAATCACCAAAGCCAGGGATGAGCAGGGGCTTGCCTCTCCAAAGGCCTTCTCTGGGCCTTGGTTTCCCTCTTGGTAACATAAGAGGGTTGGACTCTCCCCCATCCCTTCTCAGATCCTCCTGTTTCTGTCCCCACAGGCCCTTGGTCCCTTGAAGCTCAGCTGAGAGCGACTAGGAGGATTTCCAGACTGCGGGGCATTTTACTCACCCGCCAGGTCCCGGCAGAGATGGGCTGATGATGCCATGTCTCAGGAGCTCAGGGGCTACAGGGGTGGACGGATAAACAAACCACCATAGACGTGGGGTCACTGCCTCACAACAGGAGCATGGCGGTGAGGCGGGCTCTAGGTGTTTCACCTGTGTCCCCTCCTCTAGCCCCAGGCAAACCCTAAGGGTAGGACTACTAATCTTCCACCGCTGCTCCCTCCGGCTAGAGTGCTTTTCCCCAGATTTTCCCGGCTTGCTCCCCACCTCCTTCTGGAATGGACCTCCTATCACAGGTCGCAACTCCTTCGCCCAACTTCCTCCTCTGCGGCCCCACTGCTCCTAGCTGAGTGACTACGTATGCCATTTATTTAATTAATTAATTTATTTATTTTGAGATGGAGTCTCACTCTGTTGCCCAAGCTGGAGTGCAGGGGTGCGATCTCAGTTCACTGCAACCTCCACCTCCCAAGTTCAAGCGATTCTTGTTCCCGCCACAATGCCCTGCTAATTTTTTTGTATTTTTAGTAAAGACGGGGGTTTCACCATGTTGGCCAGGCTGGTCTCGAACTCCTGACTTCAACTGATTCACCTGCCTTGGCCTCCCAAAGTGCTGGGATTACAGGCTTGAGCCACCGAGCCCGGTCCATTCCTTAATCTTGATTCTTGTCTGTCTCTTGCACTAGGACGTGAGTGCATCGAGGCCAGGGATTTGCTTCCAGTTTGCTCACTGCTACTATTCTGGTGCCCAGAGCGGTGCCTGGCACGGAACAAATGCTCAGTATTTATTTAGCGAATGGACACCCGTTTCACAGATGAGAAAACTGAAGTCCAGAGAGGCTCTGCCAGCTGTTGCGAGCTCAGGATTCATTAGCCCCGTGAGAAGCCCACAGCAAGTCCCTCACCCTCAGCCCTGCCCTGGCCTGGGGCCTTTGTTCCCCCTCCCGCCTGCTCTAGGTGGCAGTGGTGGTGGGCAGACAGTCTGCCCAATCCTGCTCCGAAACCCAAGGCTGGGAGGGGCTAATGGGGGTGGGGAGGAGCCTGATTCCTCCCTGTCCCCTTCCCGGGCTACCCGCCCCCTCCTCCCGCTGGAAACCTGACACCCGCGGCCCATCTGCCGTTCTACCGCCCTCGGTCCTCCCGCCCCTGGAGGCCGCTGGGCCGGCGGCTGCCGAGCAGTGATTGTTCCGGGCTGAATGGGCAGGCCTGGCGCCCACGCCAGGTGCACCATTGTGAGGGCCCTGACACCTGCCTGGCGGGTCGCATGCCCTGCCGGCACAGACCCTCACCCGCCTGGCTGAGGGGAGCCGCCCACTCCCTCCCGCGAGTGGAGCTGGAGGTCCGGACTCCTTCTGCTCCCCAGGGGAAAGCACCCCCGACGCGACCCCGAACTCCTCCCTGTTTGGGGCAGCCTCCCCCGCCCCTCCAGCCCCCACCATCTCCCCTGTGCCTCCCTCGGCCTCTCAGCCCTGGTGAGAAGGGCATGTTTTGGAAGTCAGTGGTGCCACCACTTTCTGGCTGTGACGGGCACGAGACATAAGCTCTCTGAACCTCAGTTTCTCATCTGTAAAATGGAGGTGATCACAGAACCCACACCTTAGCAGCATAAGATCAAACGCTTGAGTCCATGGGCCACACTTAGCCCATAGTGGGCGATGGAGAAAGCCAGTTCTTCTTATTGAGACCTAGCAGTGTGCAGATGGGGTCCCAGGGGAGCTGGTCTCAGCCCCCAGCAGGCCCAGCCCGGGGAGGCCCCAGCCTGCCCCCCTGCCCACCTCCCCTTGCCCGGCCTCCCGCCCGCTCTATGAAAATTTAATGCCGGGTAATGACAGTCTGGGCTAATGAAAGAGGCTTCTCTTCTGGCAAAAAGAGAAAAACAAACAAAAATCAACAACCTGCAAGGGGGCATTAACTTTTCATGAGCTGCTCTCCCCACTGTCACCCCCCGCCCTGGCTCACCCGGGCAGCGCCAAGCCTCCTCCTTCCCCTCCTTCTTCTATCTCGGAGCTGGGGCGGGGGAGCCAGTGGTGAGGTCGAGCAAACTTGAGGGGACCTGGATCTTTGGGGGGCATCTTTCTGGGGCTCTTCCACAGGGCAGCTGCCAGCCCTGGAAAGGGAGGAGAGCCCCCGAGGGCTTCTGCAAAGCTGTATTGGGCTCTGGGATGGGGATCCAGCCTTCGGAACCCTCTCTGGGGAGTGGGTGGCGGGTGGAGGAAATGCAACTCCGAGTGGGTGGGGCTCAGGGGCTCAGTGGTCCCATCTCCCACCAGCCACCAGCCTCCTCTGCAGTTTCAGGCCTCGGCAGCTCCACTGTCTCTGCTGCAAGCCGGGCTGGAAGTGGTTAGAGAAAAGGGCATGGGGCGTCTTGCGCTCCCTTTCCCTCTCTTTGTGGTATCCTGGAGAGCCATTGGCTGCTGCCTGTGATATCCTGAGAGATGCGACAATTAATTTTCTTTTAATCAAGGTCGGATGAAGTAAATTGGTGCGGTTCTGCAGCCCTTCATTTTCTGTTTTTGCAGTGATGCAAAACAAATATGATCAAATTATGCTCCTTCTCACCTTATTGAATTAGGAAGCATGACTGATCAGAGGGGGTGGAAATGTTCTATACCATGCAGCGCCCCCCCGCTGCCCCTGCCCCCCTCCTTCCCTGCTCTAGCCTCAGTCTCCCTGGATTCACTGGCACTCGGAACAGGTTTGTCTTCCCCAGGGACCCCAGGGTGTTGGAGGACAGCACCTGGCATCGTGGGTGCTCCGTGAATGAGCGAATGAATGAATGAGTAAATGAGTGAATGAATAAGTGAGCAAATGAGTGAATGAGTGAGTGAATGAGTGAATGCGTGAACGAGTGAGTGAATGAGTGAGTGAATGAGTGAATGAGTGAGTGAGTGAGTGAATGAGTGAATGAATGAACGAGTGAATGAGTGAAGGAATGAGTGAGTGAATGAGTGGATGAATGAGTGAGTAACAAATGTGCTGGTCTTGAGAGAAAGCCAGGTCAGGCTGGGAGAGGGACTCACTTTGGTGAAAGCCAGAGTCCTACCAGCTCAGGTTCTCTCTAGAACTTCACTTTGTTTCTTCATACGATTTATCACTGTCTGAAATTAGCTTGCTCACGTGTCAGCCGACATGGGTATTGCTGTGTCTCCCTCTTGGATTTGTGCCCTGGCAAGCTCAGGCCTTGTCCACTTTGTTTACCCCAATGCCTGGCACATAGTAGGTGTTCAATAAATATCGGTTGACCAGGTGAATTACTTTATTTTATTTGTTTATTTTTTGAGACAGGGTCTTGCTGAGTCACCCAGGCAGGAGTGCAGTGGCATGATCATGGCTCACTACAGCCTCGACTTCCCAGGCTCAAGCAATCCTCTTGCCTCAGCCTCCCAAGTAGCTGGCACTACAGGCATGCACCACCACATCCAGCTAGTATATGTTTTAAATTTTTCATAGAAAGGGGGTCTCACTGTGTTGCCACAGCTGGTCTCGAACTCCTGGGCTCAAGTGATTCTCCTGCCTTGGCCTCCCAAAGTGCTGGGATTACAGGTGTGAGCCACCGCGCCTGGCCTGGGCGAATGATTTTAATACATCCTGATTTGAGTGTTCGGGACTCCTCCTCATTCAGCAAGGGAAACAGACATGGACAGTACCAAGGCCACGTCCTTGACGCCACACAGAGATCTGAACTCAGAGCCGTCAGGATGAATTCTGTGTGGTGGAGTTGAGGTGATGTTTGAGCTGAGTCTGAAAAGGTAAGTAGGAGCTGGGCTCAGGGACAGGCAGGGGGACTGTGTGTGCAAAGGCTTATGGTCAGAATGATAGTGTTGGCTGGAGAGAGGCTGGCTGGCCTGCCTGGAGAGGAAGGCTGCCCCAAAGGGCCAGGTGGTCAGCCTGGGCTCAAATCCCAGATTCTTTCTGGGACATCCTGGATTTTCTGTCACTCTCTCTAAAGTGAGGATGACAGTTGACACCCCATTTCAGAGTTACCTGGAGAATGAATGAAGCGACCCCATCTGCCAGGTGACCTCACGCATGAGGCACTCAGTCAATGTTAACCTGTAGGATCACTGTCAGTTTTTATTTCTGTTATGAAAGGCAGGCTGGGGCTCGATTGGGAAAGGCCTTGAATGCCACACAAAAGAGGCAGACAGGGCAGACAGGTACGTGGGCTTCCTGGGCTTGCCAGTGGACCCAGCCCATGATGCTCCAAGCAGGCCAGGCAAGTTGAAAATCTGTAAATAACTCTGTCTTGCAGGTACCAAGAGACCCGGCTGTTTAAAGAACCCCTGTGAGCATCCTCCTCTAAAGCAAAGACTTTCTGTAGAGTGGATTTTACCCCTTAGTATACTGGGTTAGCAAGTCAAGAGTCAGTTTCACTTATAGCAAAGCTGCCTTGGGTGCCTTCTTACCTGCTGTTCTTGAGTGTGCTGGAATCTTCTGACCATCCACTGTGGCCAGAGTCCTGTGCTAGGTTGTAGGGGTGGGAAATGATTGTATGGTCATCACCTTTGGGGAGCTTAGAGCTCACATCACCCATAATGATAAACCCATGAAGAAATAACCATGACGTGGCTCACGCCTGTAATCCCAGAACTTTGGGAGGCCGTGGCGGGTGGATCACTTGAGGTCAGGAGTTTGAGAGCAACCTGGTGAACATGGTGGAAACTTGTCTCGACTAAAGTACAAAAATTAGCCAGACGTGGTGGTGGGCACCTGTAGTCCCAGCTACTAGGGAGGCTGAGGCAGGAGAATCGCTTGAACCAAGGAGGCGGAGGTTGCAATGAGCCAAGATCACGCCACTGCACTCCAGCCTAGGTGACAGAGCAAGATGCTGTCACACACACACATGCACAAAAGGAGAAAAAAGAAAAGAAGAGAAAAGAAATAAACATGATACTCACACACACAGAAGGAAAAGACAAAAGAAGACCAGAGAAGCCACCCAGCCACACAGAGGGCAGGGATGCTGATTTCAGGGCACTGGGGTGGAGGGCCAGATGGCTCAAGGAGGCACAGTGGTGCAGGGAGCCTGCCTGGAGGAGGCCAGAGGGTTTAAAATAGGGGTTTAATGGGAATCTGGGTTTAATGGGAGCGCAAGGAGGAGGAGTTCCTGGTGGAAGGGAGTCCCCTGTAGGGAGCCCGGCACTGAGGCCGGTCCCCAAGGGCATGTGGACAGGTGGGATTGCCCGTGCGAGAGCAAGGCCTGCTGTGAAAATGCCCCCTGAGTCTGGTCCTCAGGAGTCTCTGGGAAGCCCCCTCTGAGCACCCCAGGGCCCACTGGGCCCACAGTGCTGCTTTTCCGGGGCGCTGCCCAGCTGTTAGGTCTTAGGATTAAAAGGCTTGAGGCTCACACCAATGCCAGTCTCCAGCTGGACTCCGGGCAGCCTGCTACTACAGGCAAGCTTTGGACTTCCCCACTCTGTCACATCCAAGCTGTGTGACCTTTGGCAAGTGACTTGACCTCTCTGGGTTTAAATGGGATGAAACCTCACAGGACTTGCTGTCTGGCCCCAGCAAATTCCTTGATCTCTTTGGGCCTGCTCTGCATCAGGAGAGTCAGCTGACTGACTCTAGGTTGCAGTTTGGACAGGGGTGTGAAGAGGTCAAAGAGGGGTGCCTGAGCCCTCAAGCAGATGGGTAACCCTGGGCATTGCTCCATGGGCCTCCCCAGTGCATGCCTGCTGTGCCTGTGGGGCTGAGCCACAGCCTGTGGGACCAGTCTCTGGGTGGGGAACTTCTCAGCAGGTGAGTCATCACCCCCGAGGTGCAGCCAGTGACCCAGATGGGGCAAGATCATGACATATATTTATCTCTGTAATCTCCCAGTGCCTCCCCTTCCCCTTCCCCTTCCTCTTCCTGTCCTCATCCCCTCCTCCAGTCATTGGGTGGGCCAGAGTGACACTGTGACTACTCAGCCCCCAATCTCATCTATCCAAGACAAAGTCTATGGTTCTTCTAGGCCGCCTGTCTCTTCCTCTGTAAGTTTGACAAGAATAGTAACAGCCACCATTAATTGAGCCCTTAGCAATTACCAGCAGCTCTGCATACATTAAATCGAACCCCTCCATTTGCGGGGTGAAGCTGTTGCTATATTATTCCCATTTCACAGGTGATACAAGGGGGGTCAGAGAGGTTGTGTGGCTTGCCCAAGGTTCCAGAGCTAGGGGTGGCTGGCCCGGGGTTCTAACTGGGCTGCCCTGGTGCTCATGATCTTCCCATGATGCTTTGTGGAGTTGATCTTCCCATGATGCTTTGTGGAGTTTGTCTTCAACGCTCCCCTCCTAACTCCCTAGGGTTCCTCTCACCCCCCTAGCGCCCCCTGCCCCAGGAGCTGCCATTTGGTTCCTATTACATTGACTTCTCCCGCGTCCCAGCCCATCAACTGCTGACCTGATCACTTCATCCAGCCTGTGTAATGGGTTACCTCTCTCCAGGAACTTGCTAACTCCATCAGAGGAGTTCGAGATGCTTCTAGAGACACCGCCTGAATCCCAAGGAACAGAGGCCAGTAGAAGGGAGAGTAGAGGGCAGGCCCCTCAACGTGCTTTAGGACAGAGGGTGGGAGAGGGTTCCTGGGGCCATGCTGCCGCCCTCCCTCAAACAGGGTCTGAGCTGCAGGCTGGGAGGTGACCAAGGGGAAGGGGCAGCGCCATGGTGGGGGGGAGGCGCCCAGCTGGTGAGCGGTGATCCTTCCTTCCTTCCTTATCCGGCATCAGTGCATCATCGCTTTTCCAGGCTGAAGTTTCAGATCTCGTTTTCACTTTGGCCTTTGATCATGCCTGGAGTGGGTGGCGGGTGGGCCAGGAAGGTGTGGGGCTGTCAGGGGCACTGGGGAGAGTGAATTCCAACGTGACACCCTTCCCGCTATGTACAAGTATCTGCTGCCTGGAGAAACGCTCCGAGGACAAGAGACCAGGGTGGCAGTGAGCGAGTGATCTAAGGATAGAGCCCCCACCCGGCATTGTCACTGTCTCACCCTTCGGGTCGTTTCTTTTTCTGTTTTCCAAATGAAAATAGCTTTGTTGGGTTTCTCCCCTCTGAGGATTAAAGTCACATATGTTTGTTGTATCGCGTTCAGACAATACAGAGAAAAAGGTCCCCAAATCTTTTTTCCTCCACACTAACACTGGGGGAAGGGGTGACAGTGTCTGTGCATATATCTGCACAAAGATCTTTTTCCCTTATGACAAACGGCATGCTGTGTGCCTCAAACTGTTCTGAAACCTGCCCTTCTCACTTCACAGTGTATGTTGAATGCTTGTCTGTGCTGGCGCATTAAAAGCTGCTTTCAGTGGAGACATAAGGGTCCCTGGGCCACACTTTATTTAACCAATTACTTCACTCTGGACATCGACACCGTTCCCAGCTTTTGACCCTCCTTGGCCAGTTGGTCCGAGGCTGCCCCTTTCCGGCTTTTCTCTCCTGGGCCCTCCTGCCAGGGTATCTCAGTACCTGGTTCCTCGGTCTCTGGATCCATCTACGGAGGGGGTCTCAGCTCAGCTGGTCTGGGCGGGTGGGAGGGTTCAACACAGTGGGGAAAACATGGGTGTGAGTTCAAGGGAATTGGTTCCAAGTATAGCTTTACCGTATACTAAGCACAAGGACTTGAATGACTTTCTCTTTTTTTTTTAAGACAGGGTCTGGCTCTGTTGCCCAGGCTGGAGTGCAGTGACAGCACATGATGATGGCTCACTGCAGCCTCAGCCTCCCAGGCTCAAGCCATCCTCCCGCCCCAGCCTCCCAATTAGGTGGGACCACAGTTGCTTACCACCAATGCCTGGCTAATTTTTTGTTTGTTTTTGTTTTTATAGAAATGGGGTTCCACTATGTTGCCCAAGCTGATCTCGAGCCCCTGGGCTCAAGCAATCCTCCCTCCTTGGCCTCCCAAAGTGCTGGGATTACAGGTGAGAGCCACTGTGCATGGCTTGAATGACCTCTTATCTCCACAAACCTCGATTTTCCAACAGAGAAACAGGGACGATAAAAAAAACAAAACAAAAAAACCTTTGCAGGGCTGCTGTGAAAACTCCTGAGTTTGCGGGTAGAGTGTGCTGAGTCCTGGGCTTGAGGAGACTTGCAGGGGCTAAGCACCACTGAGAGAAGGGAGTTTGTCCAGGAGAGGCAGGGGCGGCCTGGGCAATGGGGTGGGGGGCGCCCCAGCTGCCTCCATTCCTTCATCCTCACACCTGCCAATTTTTGCATTTAAAAAATTACACACACACATGTTTATTGTGGGGAAATTAGAAAACACACCAAGGTTCTAAAAAGCAAACGTCGTTTTCTGGTGATTTGATTGCCAGGAATGAGCTCCTTTGAGCATTTCCTGGTCATGGATCTGAAGGCCAGAGGCTTCCCACTGCCCGAGGGCCTCGCCACAGAAACAGGAGGTCCGCACTGGTTCTGCTGTAAGCAGGATTTAGGGTAGATTTGGGAGGGACTGTCCCAGCTGGCAGTGTCAGCGTCCCTGGGTCTGGTGATGGAGGAAAATGGGGGAAGACTGAGCGCTTCAGGACCAGATGCTGGGAGAGTCTCTGGCTGGGGCCTCAGGAGGTGGCAGTCTCAGAGACACTGAAACATACCTGTGGAAGACAAGGGCTATGAAGTGGGGTGGGAGGCACAAGTGGCCTTTTGGAGGGGACAGCTCTTGCAGAGGAGAGGGTCGGGGAGGGGAGAAGAAAGGGGGCAGGGAGGGACGGTTTACAGCCAGAAACCTGCGTCTGTCATGGGGGCTGCTGGGATGAAAGATGGCGGTGGGCTTGGAAAATGTGTGTGTCAGCAGCGGGCAGGCCCCGCCAACACTCGGAGCTGCCAGGCAGGGAGGCACTTTCAGGGCGAGTGGAGAAAGGACCGAGGAGCCAGGTCGAGCGATAAATTTCAGGCAGGGCCTACTCACACCCCAAGAACCCCGTCTCCTCCCGCCACCGGGGACCCCGGTATTCGGGGAGCTTCCTCCACCCTTCTTCCCCATCCCCTTGCCATTGCCGTCTCCCCAGGAACGTCCTTCATCGGCCCGCAGGGTTCATGTCACCCCACGGAGCGCGGGCCCCGTGCCACTGTACACTTCGGAGAATCATTAGCAGAAATCATTAGCTAGAATCCAGCCTCCCCCATAAATCTCGCCTGCACCTGGTTCGTCTGTCCGTGCCTCATTTCCATCTCCCGAACTTTATGATTTGTCCCTCGTTTGATGAGCATCTCTCCCATCAATTGTGCAGTAAGTGCTTGCAGAGAAAGACCCCCCACACTGACCCCGTCTCAGAGAGACGGGTGTGGGCTCCTGGCCCTGCATGCTGGGTGGAGCCCCCCTCCCCAGGCCCTCCTTGGCTCGTCCCTGAAAGGGCAGCTTAAAGACGCTGTGCCCGCCGCCTCCCTCCCTCGGGGACAGGAGACAGAGCTGGGCTCGGAGCGTGGCTGGGACCATGCGGGAAGGAGGGAGGTGGCAAGGGCCCACAGATGGCTGGGTGGCTTGGGTTTTCCATCACAGCCCCCAACGCCCTGTGTGACCTCAAGCACGCGTTACTTTCTCTCTCTCAGCCTCAATTTCCTGTACGTGGGGAAGAAGCTGCACATCTTTCCTGGTTATTGTGAGAGTTGAAGTCGTTCACTCACCCATTTGTCGACTCATTCATTCATTTGTGTTTTCACACATTCAAAAACCATTCAGTAAGTTCATCTATCCAGGAAGCATTCGCTGGACACTCTTAAGAGCTACGGACCGGGCCGTTCTGGTGCAGACAGCAAAAGGCTTGCAAATGGTGGGACAGAAAGGAAACGTGCTGATTAAGAGCCAGGGTCTTCGTGCCTGGTAGAGATGTGGGTTTGGATCCTGGGTCTACCATGCACTAAATGTGTAACCTTGGGCAAGCCACCTGACCTCCCAGAGTCTCAGTTTCCTCATCTGTACAGGGAGGTGAAATGAGCAACTAACTGTAAGGACAGCACCTCACATGTAGCACACGTGGCCCGCGACACGCACTGCCATTGCTGTCTCGTCACATTGGGGATTGGAACACGTGAATGAGAGTACTTAGGAAAATGTAGAGGAACAGGAACACTGGACAGAGGGTTTCTGCCCGGGGAGCAAATATTTTATTTTATTATTTTAACAAAATTTATTTAATTAATTTATTATTGGCCCGGCGCAGTGGCTCAAGCCTGTAATCCTCTGTGTCTCTCTCTGTCACCCAGGCTGGAGTGCAGTGGCGCGATCTCAGCTCACGGCAACCTCCGCCTCCTGGGTTCAAGGGATTCTCTCATCTTAGCCTCCCTAGTAGCTGGGGTTACAGGTGTGTGTCACCACGCCTGGCTAATTTTTGCAGTTTTAGTAGAGAAGGGTTTTCACCATGTTGGCGACACTGGTCTCGAACTTCTGGCCTCAAGTGCTCTGCCTGCCTCGGCCTCCCAAAATGCTGGGATTACAGGCGTGAGCCACTGCACCTGGCCGGGGAGGGAGTATTTTAAACCTTGCCTCATTGCCTAACAGGAGTGTTGAGGAATGTCAGGTGGACCCCAGGAGAGGGTCTATGAGGAAGTTAGGAGCAAAGCTTGGAGATATGGACCCTACAAAGGAAGGGTGTACCTGGGGCCTGCCCTCAGGAAGCTGTGGGGCCCCAAAGAACTGCTGGGTCCCCAGGATGGGGCAAGGATGTCAAGTCAGGGAAATTGGGAAACCCGGCTGCCAGGCCCTTCTTGAGGCACATCTGCCTGGTTGTGACGTGTACACCTCATGGTTTTCGGAAACAGAGTTCAGCCCTGTCTGCTCACAAGAGGGTGCTGGGAGGATCCAGGGCCTCTCTGAGTTCTCTCTGAGTCAGAGGTGGGGTGGGGACATGGCTGGGGAGGGTCCTGCTGTGAGTCCCATCAGGACCTGTGGCAGGCGTGGATTATCTGGAGAGGAAGCCGTGGAAGGAAACTCCCGCCTTCAGCCTCCTGGACAGCAGGGGAGGGGCTCGGCCAGTGCTGTGATCATGTGCCTGGCATTTGCAGGGGTGTCTTTAATTTCCACTCTGGGTGGCCGGCGAGCCTGGTAGTTGGGTATGTAAGTCATGTGGCCACAGGCAGGTTACTTAACCTTTCTGAGCCTCAGTTTCCTTCTTTTAAAAAAGAGATTGTGATCTCACAGATGTCTTACTGTTGTTCGGAGGATTAACTATAAACCTAGTATGGTGTCTGGCACGCAGTAGGGCACTCTGTAGGTGATGGTTATTGCCATCATCCCGAGAACTATGCTTACTATGATATAGGCTTTTTCTCTTTATTATCTTCTTGCAAAATTACAAGGGGCAGGACTTTTATGTCCATTTTAAAGGTAGAGAAACTGAGGCCCCATAGCTGCTCAGAACTTATCAAGGTTCCAAACAGCCGATTCGTGGTGAATTTGGGAATAGACCCCAGGCCTACTGGCTCCCATCTTGCCACCCTACCTGGCGGCAGACCAGGGGATGGAGTGTCTGCCCCCAATTTGTGAATTCCCAGTAGCTGAAAACAAAGAACTGGGATTCGGATTCGTCAACACACTCCCACGGGGTGACTCACCCGAGAACGAGAGCCGGGATCTGCCCCAGCACATTCCCACCCCCTGGCCTGGCAGCAGCAGCCCTGCTGACCTGAGCACCCAGGAACGGTCGGCGGGGGGGTGCCGAAGAGGAGGGTGCACTGGCAGTCGGGAAGGGTCTCGCCACTGCCCACCTGGCCAGACTGTGGTGCCTCAGGGCAGCTGCCTCCCCCAACTTGAGGGTCCCTGATGCTTAGAGGGCCTGGACCCCGGGGGACACCCGCAGTAGCGTCCTCAGCCTGGGGGCAGGAGAGTGGAGCTGGGAGTGGGAGTGGGGCGTGGGGCTGGGCGCCACAGGCTGGGAACAGCTTGCAGATTTTACAGGTCACATTATCTTTTATGGGCATCCTAAAAAGAATGTCAGGCACTAGAGGGTTTTTTTCCCCTTTTCTTTCTCTCTCTCTCTCTCTTTTTTTTTTTTTTTGACTCTGATCACTGCAGTTGCCACTGCAGGATCTTTATCGCAGGCCTCGTCCCTGAGGAGCCGGGCAGCCCTACTGGTGCCTGCCAAGGACTGGGTGCTGGGGAAAATCGGGGTGGGTCGGGGTGGGGTGGAGCAGCGTGGCTGCAGGGAGCAGCACGCTCCCTTCTCCTTAAGATGGAAGGGCCTGTGTCTCCCCCATCAAGCTAGGACAACAAGCTCAAATTCCAAGTACAGCCTTTTCCTCTCCCCTCCACGGATCTCTGCCCATGGGAGAGTTCGGTCCACGGTGGGGACGAATTCGCTTCCAGCGTCAGCTCTCTGGCCCTGCATCTCCCAGATAAGGGAGTGGAGAATCCCCATGAAGACGCTGGCTCTCTCTACCCTTTTCCCAGCAGCTCAATGCCCCTGCGGTTCCATCTGCAGCTGATCTCACTTCCAGGAAGCTGCCTGGCCCCTGGTATCCCCAGAAACCAGCTTTGGGGCCCAAAGGTCCTGCCTGGGCAGCCTCATCTCCCTCACCTTTCAAATGGTTTGGGTCCTCCAGAGCCTATTGCCTCAAGGGCATTGTTTTGGGGGCATTGACTCCCTACTTTTAAGGAAAGCACCATTCTGGAACTGACAGAGCAAGATCTACAAGACAAGTATGTGTGTGTTGGAGTGGTGGGGGATGCTGGGGAGCATGTTCAGCCAAGAGGAGGACATTCCAAGACTCTCTCTCTCTCTCTTTTTTTTTTTAATATAGAATCCCGCTCTGTTGCCCAGGATGGAGTGCAGTGGTGGTATCACTGCAGCCTCTACCTCCCAGGTTCAAGCAATTCTCCTGCCTCAGCTTCCCGAGTAGCCGTGATTACAGGTGTGCACTACCACGCCAGGGTAATTTTTGTATTTTTGGTAGAGGTGGGATTTTTACGACGTTGGTCAGGCTGGTTTCGAACTCCTGACCTCAAGTGATCCTCCCACCTCAGCCTCCCAAAGTGCTGGGATTACAGGCGTGAGCCACTGCACCCGGCCTCAAAGACTCTTTGAGTCTATGTGGCATGGTGGTTAGAGACATTGATTTGAGGTCCCAGCTCCACCACTCACCATCTCTGAGCCTTATTTTCCTTACCTATAAGATAAGGATGATAAAGAAGGGCCTAAGCCTCATTAGGCTTCTGGGGAAAGTCACTGAGTTCACAGACCGTGGCGCACAGTAAGAGCTCAATAAATGCGCATAATCATAATTGGTGTTCTTATGAACCAAGTCTTTCTGTCCCTGGGGACTCCGGAAAAGGGGGCGTGGGCTGACCAAGGCAGCAGGATGCACCGCGGTGACATGACAGGAAGAACTCCAGGCCATGATACCAGGCGAGGGGGCCGGGGGTGAGACAGCTCTTTGCTCTGAGATGGTTAAGAAAGAGGAGAGACTGGCCAAGAAAGCGAGTGCCGCCCAGGAAAATTAGGCAGCGGGCCTAATGAAAACCAGGCAGCGGGCCAAGTGAGAAATGTGACCTTCCTTCTGCCTCTCCTTTTTCTTTCATCAGAACCTGGGGAGGGATGGGGCAGAGTGGCTGCCTGCAGCTGGGGCTTGGGCTGGAGGTACCAGTAGGACCGATGGGGTGGGGGCATTGTCCAGGCAGGGAAGGAGAAGGAAGCCCACAGAGGAGGACAGGAGGCCGGGAGAGGGTGTGGAACTGCACAAAGCCGGCCGCCCGAGCTTGGCCTTAGACAGGTTTGTAGGGCCTGCTGCGATCCTAGCAGAGCTCTATTATATGCTGGTCATTTTACCCACAAGAAAACAAAGACTCAGAGAGCCGGGGTGGCTTGCCCTAGGTTACACAGCAGGCACAGTGAGAGCCCTGGCTGGAACTCGGGACTCCTGGCTTTAAGACCCTTCTGACTTTCCCTGCTCTGAGGGTAGCCCAGAGAAATTCAGCCCTTAGCCCAGTCCTCTGAAGGTCTGGCGTTCTCAGGCTGGGACAGCTCACCTGGGGCATGAGGTCTCAAACTTTCTCCCCCAACTAAGGGTGGCCACTACCCAGGGTGCTCCAAGGGCCCCCTTCGGTCTAGAGTATCTCTTGAAAGTTTATGCAAGTTTGATGTGCCATCCCATAATGGATTTGTGTTGCTTAAATAAAAGTTAATGCAGGTCAGGCGTGGTGGCTCACACCCGACTTCCAGCACTTTAGGAAGCCAAGGCAGGGAGAGCGCTTGAGACCAGGAGTTCAAGACCAGCCTGGGCAACGTGGTGAGATGCCATCTCTACAAAAAACTTTTAAAAATTAGCCAGGTGTGGTGGCACGCACCTGTGGTCCCAGCCATAAAGGAGGCTGAGGCAGGAGGATCACTTGAGTCCAGGAGGTCGAGGCTGCAGTGAGCTGTGTTCACACCACTGTACTCCAGCTTGGGAGACAGAGTGAGACCTTGCCTCTAAAAAAAGAGAGAAAAGTTGACCGGGTGCAGTGGCTCATGCCTATAATCCCAGTGCTTTGGGAGGCCGAGGCGGGTGGATCACCTGAGGTCAGGAGTTTGAGACCAGCCTGGCCAACATGGCAAAACCCCATCTCTACTAAAAATACAAAAATTAGCCAGGCATGGTGGCGGGCTTCTGTAATCCCAGCTACTCAGGAGGCTGAGGCAGGAGAATCACTTGAACCCGGTAGGCAGAAGTTACAGTGAACTGAGATGGTGCCACAGCACTCCAGCCTGGGCGACAGAGCAGGACTCCGTCTCAAAAAAGAAAAGTTAATGCTCCCTCAACCAAAATTTAAGGAAGAAACTGATGGATTGGGAAGACGTGCCAGTTTATCCCAGGGCTTCATCTCTCCAGGGTGGGGGCCAGCTCCACCTGCTAGGGAAGCTCACAATTAATGATCCACTTGGATGTTAATTTCTCAAGGTCAGGGATTTCATTAGTTTGGTCACTGCTGTGTCACCAGCACTCAACACAAGGCTTGGCATGTAGTAGGTGCTCAATAAATATGTGCTGAATGAATGAGTGAATGAATGAGCAAGGTTGTCCAGAAAGCCTGTCTAAAGAGATGACATTCTAGCTGAACTCTGAAGGATAGAGAGGCATTTAATGGGCAAAGAGTATAGACAAGCCCCCAAGTCAGAGGGCGCAGCTTGTGTGAGGGTCCTGAGAAGAGCCAGTGTTGGCGTGGCTGAAATACGGAGTGTGCTGAGCGGAGCGCGGTGGGGGACTGTGAAGCTCAACTCCTCTTCTTTTTCTACCTGTGTGATTATTGGTCTTCTCTGAGCCTCCATCCTTTGGTCTGTCAAATGGGGTATTACATTAGGATCCATCTTTAGGGAGTGGGGAGGACCCTTTAGGGAGTGGGGAGTTGATGCACAGAGCCTGCCTGTGGCCAGTCCTGAATACTAGTAGCTCACAGAAGAATAATAGCAGGCTGGGTGCGGTGGCTCATGACTGTAATCCCAGTACTTTAGGAGGCCAAGGTGGGCGGATCATCTAAGGTCGGGAGTTTGAGGCCACCCTGGCTAATGTGGTGAAACCCCATCTCTACTAAAAATACAAAATACTAAAAATACAAAAATTAGCTGGGTGTGGTGGCAGGCACCTGTAGTCCCAGTTACTTGGGAAGCTGAGGCACAAGAATTGCTTGAACCCAGGAGTCGGAGTTTGCAGAGACCGAAGATTGTACCACTGCACTCTAGCCTGGGCAACAGAGTGAGACTCTGTCTCAAAATAAATGAATAAATAAAATAATAGCAGTGATTATTATCATTATTCCAATGAGCTTCCATGCTTCATTCCACACCATACCCCCAGGCCCCGTTCCCAGCCCAGGCCGAGCTGCGGCCCCAGGGTGCCCCCTTCCTGTTCCTACCCCTCTTGAAGGTCAGGCCTCCCCAAGGTTATCTGTGTTTTTCCCTGGATTCTGTGAAGTCACACAGGTCACACTCTGGGGCTGAAAAGTGTTGCTTTTTATAGCCTTCCCTGATGGCCAGGAATGCCTGTGGGGCCCATCCTAGGGAGTCCTGTCCCCTGGGCAGAGACACCTCCAGGGGCTGGGGGCTCTTCAGTCACACCAGCCCAACACCCCAGCAGTCTGGTACCCTCGAGGCAGGCCCCCGCCCCAGCCAGGTGTCAGAGTGGCGGGGAGGCTGGCCAACAAGGTGAAAGTGCCCTGGACAGAGAGCCGGAACTCCTGGGTTCCAACTCTGGTCTTGGGCAGCCATTATCCCTCTCTAGGCTTCATTTTCCCCATCTGTAAAATGGGAATGTTGGGCCTTGCCTGCCTCCCCCGGTGAGGAAATGTCCGGAGGCTTGGAGAGAATGGGGTGGAGGGTCAGTGGGTCCCTCAGGTAGGCTCCCATGATGGCAAGAGAGGAAAAGGGACAAAGGCAAAGCCAGGCAAGGACAGCGTCAGAGCGTCATTGATTATTTGGAAGGGTGCGGTGGGAGGAAGGAGGCGTGTCTCTGTGTGGCTGACACCCCGCCTCCTCCACCTCATCTCCTCCTCACCCTGAGCCTTGCAGGAGGCGCGCTCATCAATACACCTTACTGGTGGGGAAACCGAGGCTGGCAGCACGGGCTTGGTTTGCTCAGGGTCGCCGGCTTCTGTCCCTGGTTGGGGCATTTCAGTAGGCAGCCCTAGGTGATGGCTGCCTGCCGAGGACCAGAGCTGGGGCCTGTGTGGGCACCCTCGGCGTGGGAGGTCCGTACCTCTCCTTCCGCTGGCCAGCCTGGCCCATGCCTGGCAGCTCACCCACCAGTCCCTCTATCCCTGCCCCCCCCACTGCCCCCTGGAAGGAGCTTGACTCTGGGGTCCTAACTGTGCCCTGACCAACCCAAGAGCAGCCAAGGACTGGCTCAGCGAAAGCGAAGCTGCACTTTGCTTCCTTCCTTCACCCTCCCGCCCCTCTCTCCACCCTCTCTCTTCTCTGCCCCCCTCCCCTGTTTAATCTGCTTCTTATCAAGGATAATAACATTCAGCGACAATCACCCAGCTGATTGCCCCCACACCCTGATTCAGCAATACAGAAGCCCATGGCCTGTGCTACCCGAGGCCTCCGTGGAGGAGACCACTCCCACTCTGCCACCCAGTGGGGTTTCTACCGACACCCTCCTATCCCCCACCTGGCTGGCTCCCCAGGGCACTTCCAGGGAGGGGACACAGCCCTCTCTACGTCCCTCAAAGCTGTTTGCTTTCCTCCAGGACCTGCAGAAGGAGCCCAAGGCCTCCTGTGGTACCTATCTGCCTATCCCTCTCTCCCAAGAACGGCAAGCGGCAGCTCCCATTCACTGAACACTGACTTTGCTCCACGCTCTGCAGTGTTGGGGGCAGGTTCTCACTGGATCATGAATAACCAGGACTATTCTTAACCCTGTTTTATTCAGAGATGAGGAAACTGAGGCTCAGAGAGGTCACGTCGCTTGCCCAAGTTCACACTGCTGGGCAGGAGCAAAATCAGGATTCGAACTCAAGACTGCTGGATCCCAGAATCCAGTCTGAAGTGCTGTGCGTCCCGCCAGCTGCCTGTGCCCTGCCAGAGGGAGAGCACCTGCCAAGCACTGTCCCGTCCTCACACAACTGGGCAGGCTCTGCCCCAAGGGAGATGGACCTGAGACCCAGATTCTTCCATCTCTGCCCTGAGGCTTGAGATGGCAGGGCTGAGAGTGGGGGTTCCTGCTGCAGCCCAAGTCTGGGCCAGCTGCCAGGGCTGAGCCTGGGGTGCCTGCACCCCATGGGGACCTTTGTCCCTTTAATAAGTCCTCCTGGGTACAAGATGTCCCAGGGCGGAGGGTGCAGCTGGAGTGCCAGGTCTGGGCAAGCCCTGCCCGGGGCACTCCCCAGGCTCCGGGGCTGGGGGGAGGGCAGCGTTGTCTTTAACTGCAGCCATTGGTTTCCCTGCAGACAAGAACTGTGGCCCCTAGTCATCCCCAGCCAGAGCAAGACTTAGGGGTCCTAGGTCTGGTGGTGTCCAGATGCACAGCCTGGTACTCTCCTAAACATCACCCACGATGTTTGTACAGACGCCCCACCCCCTCCCACCTGCTTTCAAACTCACATCTCTTGCTCCTGCTGCCTGTATCCTGGTCTCCACAATCCCTAGAAAACATCTGCCCTCCTCCCTCCCAACTACTTTGAGCCTCCACAGGCTTCAAGGCCTTGTTCCCAGCACCTCCCTCAGGAAGCCCACCCTGCTGCAACACACACCGGTCTGCCTTTCCCTCCTGGAACTCATGAAGTTCCTGGTGTAGGGTTATCATTGGCTGGGCACAGTAGCTCACGCCTATAATCCCAGCACTTTGGGAGGCCGAGGCGTGTGGATATCTAAGGTCAGGAGTTCGAGACCAGCCTGGCCAACATGGTGAAACCCCGCCTCTACTAAAAATACAAAAATTAGCCAGGCATGGTGGCGGGCTCCTGTAATCCCAGCTCCTTGGGAGGTTGAGGTGCAAGAATCGCTTGAACCTGGGAGGCGGAGGTTGCAGTGAGCTGAGATTGCAGCACTGCACTCCAGCCTGGGCAGCAGAGCACG
>NW_012114588.1:2092370-2108309 GCF_000951035.1 Colobus angolensis palliatus | reverse complement strand
TGTAATCCCAGCACTTTGGGAGGCCAAGGCAGGCAGATCACTTGAAGTCAGGAGTTTGAGACCAGCCTCACCAACATGAAGTGAAACCCTGTTTCTACTGAAAATACAAATATTAGCCAGGCGTGATGGCATACACCAGTAATCCCAGCTACTCAGGAGGCTGAGGCAGGAGAATTGCTTGAACCTGGGAGATGGAGGTTGCAGTGAGCTGAGATTGCAGCACTGCACTCCAGCCTGGGCAGCAGAGCACGACTCTGTCTCAAAAAAAAAAAAAAGAGAAAACCTTATCATCCGTCAGTTCTCTTCCGCCTGCATCGGTTGAGCCCCTACTGTATGCCAAGCCCAATGCTGTGCTCTATGGGGAAAAGTAAAACATTATTAGCACGTGGTACTGGCCTTGCAACTACTCTCAGGCCTGGAGGAGAGGAGATCACATGTGCCTTCCTAGAGCCCCTTTCTAAATAGCCCACACCCCCTGGGTCTCAGGGCTCCAGTCCTCAGGGGCACAAGCACCCCATGCTCAGCCCTGGCAGCTGTTCATAGTAGGTGCTCAATAAATCCTTGTTGGTTGAAGAATGAGCTGCATGAAGGAGCCAGTACCAGTGGGCTTGCTTCATGTCCTTCTCTGAAGACAGGGACCGGGGGGGTCCCACACACAGGGAAAGCCAGAGTCTCTGGGAACTGCAGGAGGGACAAGGCTAGGGAGGCGGGGGCCAGCAAGGTGCTGTCTCATTTGAGACCTTACAAGAGAAGGGTGGGGGCAGGCAGCGGGTAGGAAGAGCATTCCATGGGAAGGCACAGCAGGGGCAAAGGTCGGGGCCGGACCACCTGGGCCTGGGGAAGTGGGTGCAGGCCAGTGCATTGGAGAGGGGGAGCCCGGCGAAGAGAGGAGAGGGTGAAGCCAGAGAGGGTGGTGGGACCTTGCGAGTCACGTGAAGGGAAGTGGCCCCAGGTCCTGCAGGTCCCGGGAGCCTCTGATGGGCTTTGAGCAGGGGACTGTGGGCTCAGGTCTGCTGCTGCACGAACAGCAGGTGGGCAGGGCCAGCACTCCTCAAGGAGGAGGCCGCAGAATCCCAGGGGAGCCTGGGCGGCAGAATTGCCTCCCCTCCTCCTTCAGCTCAGTCTGGGACTCCTACATCTTAGACCCCTAGGGCTTATAGATGCAGACGGGAACTGTGCTCCCCAGTCAGCCCCAGCCAGGGCAATCAGGGCATGAGTTTTCAAACCTTCTCCCCCTACCAAGGGCGGCAGCTACTTAGGGTAGCGGCCTAGAGGCCTAGAGTTGGGAGAGGCTCTTGCTTGAGTTTGACAGTGAGCTGAGGCGCAAACGCATGCCCCCAGCCTCAGACTGAAGTGCCCCTTTCCCACCGTGGACAAGGAAGGTTAGTGGGCACCTGTGGGAATGAGGGTCCATCACGGTATCCCTGCTCAGGCCACAGACAAACATGATCTCGCATAGTCCTGGCAAGACCAGGGCATTTAGAATGGGCCAGAACGGAGGCTGAGAATAACAAGTATCTTCCAAGGAACAGGGGTGGGGAGCGACAGGGGGACCAGGTTCCAGTGTAGGACCCCCTGCCAGTCTTGCTGCTTTCAAAGAGGCAGCCTGTGTCATAAAGCAGGAAGGTGATTCCACGGATGACAGATAGGGGTAACAACGGCTACCCCGCCAGACAGCTGGTAC
Organism: Colobus angolensis palliatus; assembly: GCF_000951035.1. Taxonomy (NCBI): domain Eukaryota; kingdom Metazoa; phylum Chordata; class Mammalia; order Primates; family Cercopithecidae; genus Colobus; species Colobus angolensis. The sequence goes on along the minus strand of NW_012114588.1, from coordinate 2,106,625 downwards.
ATGCTTGGCACTTTGCACGCACGATTTCATTGCGCCCTCATGATAACCTTATGAAGAGGTTGTGTTAGTGACCCATTTTGCAGATGAAGAAACGGAGGCACAGGCCCAGGATGTAATTTCTGCAGTGGCTGTAAAGTGAGAGAGTCAGGGTTTGAACCTGCGAGACCTGACCCTAGAGCTGTCTCTTAATACCATCCGGCTGATGCGAGTTCTGTCAAGCGGAGAGTCAGAAAGGCTTGGGTTTGAATTCAAGCTCCGTCATTAAGCCACCTCTCCGAGCCTCAGTTTCCTCCCCACCACCCCAGAACACAGCGATGAAGACAAGTCCACCTCCTGAGGTTTTTATGAGACATAAGGTGATGCATGTTACATGCCCGGAACACAGAGGGGCTTGGAAGCGTCTGCCCGCCTTCCTCTCCAGCAGCCAGCCTGACCCTGAAAGAAAAAGAAGGAAGAAATGAAGTGTGGGGGCCCCTGCCAGGTGCCCACACCCCTGCCTGGGCACCTTCAGTCTCTGCCCCACACCCATTTGCATGCCAGGCTGCCAGCCTTGGCAGGTGAGCCAGGCACGCCTGCCTCCTCCCCGTCCTGTGGGTGTCAGGAAAAGAGCTGGGAGCCGAGCAGGGGCAGGGCCCTGTCAAGGCTCTTACCCCTTTGGGCTGGGGCTAGGGAAAGTGGGCACTGGGCACAGAGGGTAGCCCTCCTCTCTAAGGGCTCCCAAGAGTGCTGGTAGGTGTCCACTCTGGAGAAAGCTGCAAAGCCCCCTCCTCCCCTTCCTCCCGCCCACTTCCTCAGCCCTCGATAAAGGTGTTTAGCTAGCAAACAAAACAGACAAGGCCCATTTCTCGGAAGCCTTTGGCTCCCCTGAGATGCCAAATAGCCACTCCCTCTTCCACCTCCACCGACTGGCTTTGGTGTTCATGCTGGTTGGGGTGAGTGCTCTGAGCCTCAACATCTTCATCTGTAAAATGGGAGTGAGACTTTATCCCTGGATGGTCTTGAGGCTTCAGTAAGAGTGCATGGGGTGATAGCTATTTCAACTTAACCACAGATTCTCTGGCCCTACTAAGCTTCCAGGCTGAAGTTCCCCCTCTTGAGCACTTGGGGAAACTGAGGACCTGCCCCCAAGCTCCCAGGGGTAGTAGTAGAGGTGGGAAACTGAATCCGGAGTTCACACTCCTGCCTCTGCCTGTTCTTGAGGGGGTGGTGCGAAGATACAGTCTCCTCTCCCAAGGGCCGAGAAGAATTTGGACAGGGAAGAAAAAACAAGCCCCAGCCTAATGTTTTTCATTTCTGTCCTGAACAATGCTGTTTCTGGGCTGATTGTTAAGCAAATATTGCAGAAGGCAGGGCCTCAGAGCTGACGCAGGCTGGGAACACTATCAGAGTTGCAGCTCCAAGGCCAGGGCCCTGGCCTCTGCCACCCACAGATCCTTCAGCTCTCCAGGTACCCTAGTTGGCCCTCCCCCAGGTCTAGCCACCTCTACAGAGGGGCTTCAGGGCCTGGAGTCTGTGTGAGTCCCGCCCTGGGGAGAAGGCGTCGTAGAGACTGTCCGGCCCACAATGTCAGGTTTCTTCTCCTTCCCTCCACCCTCCTTGGAGGCAGTTGGGAGTTTGATCCACTGTCCCGGCTTGTGCTGGACTGTGGAGTTTCTCGTGACATGGGACTTTCAGTGCTAAACCAGTAGACTCTCGAGCAAATAGGGGTGATTGTTCACTCTACAGGCCTCAAGGAATGAAATGGGAAGATTCCTTAGAAGATGATGATGATAATAATAAAAACGACAACCACTAATACTAACACAACTAACCATTTATTGAGCGATCACTAGGTGCCCGGCACCATCAGAGGAGCCTTACAGGCAGCATCTCACTTACGCCCACAACAGGCCTTGCGGAGATTCATTAGTCCCATTTTACAGCTGAGAAAACCGAGGCTCAGGACCTGACTTGCATGAAGTCATGCAACTAGGAAGTGGCAGAGCAGAGAGTCCAGTGCGGTCTGAGTCCAAAGCCCTAGGTTTCAGTTACCACCTGCCCCATCTGGGAAGTTGACCTTGGCCTGACACCGATGGTGAAATCAAGATCCAGCGAGGCGGAGAGCGCCCTACGCTAAGCCGGTGCTCTGTCAGTGTGGCTGGCTTCAGGGGACCTCTTGGTCCAGCTCCTGAAAACACACACCAGTTGGTCTGGGGGAATTCGATGCTTCCTTCTTGTCTAAAGGGCCCGAGACACTGGCCCCAATACTGGGGGCTCAGTGCAGCCCCCGCGATCTTGCTTTTCCTTGGACAGCCTGTCGCAAAGTCAGACAAAACCCGGCTTGCTCATTGTGAGAGAGTCACATCCAGGGCTGCGGCATGGCAGGGTCCCCAAACTCCAGCCCTCTCCCAGGTTCCTGAGGACTGGAAGGCAAGGGTCAGATCTGGTCTGGATCCTTTTCTCACCAGAGGCTGGGCCTGCCCATGCGATCCCCTCCTCACGGTCCCCGGGCTTGGCTGGCACCCGTGGCGGGGAGGGCGCTGGCACTCTGGGGGTCTGTTTGAGGCTTCCTCCGGCGGCTGGTGGCAGCGGGTACAGCTCACTAATTAATTAGCGCTTAAGTACTTAGCATCCTCCTGCATCGTGTCAAACGAGGATTTGAGTCTTAATTCCCTGTGTAGGTAACGGTGGGAATGTGCCGGGGAGAGCGGTCAGGACTTAGAAGAAATGCTTCCCCTTGCCTGGATGCAGGCTGAAAATATTCGCTGCTGTGGGGGCAGAGCACCTGGACCCCCAAACCCTCATCTTCCCCCCATTTACTTACCTCCCAGAAGCTTTACTGTGGCACAGAGGTGTAACCAGGCAGACTCTGCGGCCGCACTGCCTGGGTTCCACTCCCAGCTACACCACCCGCTACCTGTGTGTCCCCAACGGAGTCACTTCTTCATCTCCTTGGGTCTTGATGTGCACGTCTGGAGGGTTTGATGGGGTAGCACCCACTCACAGGATGCCTGCAGAGATTAAACAAGCTAGCATGGAGAAACTCTGTGGAACGTGGCTGGCACATGGCAGGCCCTGATTAACAGAAACTATCACCTTTCATGCGTCCACCCTCTTGGTTATGTTTTTATTTATTCATCAAACTTCTTTCAAATGTCTACTATGGACCTGCTGAGCACAGGGCTGGGTTCCTGGGGCACGGAGTTGAGTCTCTCGACCCCTCTAAGCCTTACTTTGAGCGTCTATGAAATGGGGATGATGACAGACTCTGTCTCAAAGGGGTGAGAGTGAGGCTTAAATAAGATGCTGTAAGTCAAAGCCCTCAGCACTTACTGTGGGTGGCAGGAGGGGCAGTGGCCCCAGCAGAACTGGGCTGGGGGCTGCAGGAGGGCCCCACCTCTAGCCCAGCATGTCCCACAGGACGAGTCTGGCAAGGTGCCTCCAGCCCTTGGCTACCAGTGCTGTGCCAGCCTCTGGGCAGGGCCACAGGGACCGCTTCAGAAGGCTCCCCCACTCAGTGTCAGGATTTGAGGACATGGGGTGAGGGTGTCAATGGGTCCTTAGAAGGGGCAGGGTAGTGGAAGCCTCAGGGAAAGCCAGGCTGACTCTGACCCTCTTTTTGCTAGTGCTTCTGGCCCAGGAACTGCTGAGCCCCAGGACTGGGCGGTTTTCATGGTTGCTGTCACAGAAGCAGCATTGCTGGAGTCAGTAGTGTGGCCGCCTTGCCATGGCCATGGTGGGTCTGCCTGGGGGCGTCTCAATCCCATAGAGTACCAGGCAACCACTCCAGCCTGCTGTTGAAGGCCCCTGGCCACCCCTGGGTAAGTAAAAGATGTCTTTTGGTGGTATGGCAGCGAAGGGGGAGCCAGGCAGGGTAGGAGCATGAAGGTAGTGGCAGGGGTTCGAGGAAGGTGCTAGAAACCGAGTCTGAGGTTCTTAGATTGGCTCTGCTCTGTGACCTGAAGAAAGTCACACAAGCTCTCTGAGCTTGGATTTCCTTGTGTGAAACAAGGCTAGCAATCATGCAGCAGACAGTGTCTCCAGATGAGTGCTCTGTAAATTGATAACATTCATAAGACTTCTGCAATTATGTTATTTAGCAGTCAAAATTGGCTAACAGTCCTACGGAAACCTTTACCCACTATATTATAAACGCTTTGCAGGAAAAGACTCAAATTCAACTCTGCACCCACTATGATCCTAGCACTAACTTTTGCCCATGAGAAAAATACACGCTATAGGCCAGGCACGGTGGCTCACACCTGTAATCCCAGCACTTTGGGAGACTGAGGTGGTGGGTGGATCACCTGAGGCCAGGAGTTCAAGACCAGCCTGGCCAACATGGTGAAACCCTGTCTCTACTAAAAATACAAAAATTAGCCAGGCATGGTGGCACGTACCTGTAATCCCAGCTACTCAGGAGGCTGAGGCAGGCGAATCGCTTGAACCCGGGAGGCAGAGGTTGCAGTGAGCTGAGATCACACCACTGCACTCCAGCCTGGGTAACAGGAGCAAAACTCCATCTCAAAAAAAAAAAAACACACCATGTATGCAAGGCCCACTATGTGCCAGGCACTGTATTGAGCAATGGGCAGTCACTGTGTCTCATCAACTCTTACCCTCTCACAGAGGAAGAAACTAGGCTCAGCCTGGTTAAGTCACTTGCCTAAGTTCTCCTAGCTTGTAAGCGGTAGAGCCAAGATTCGAACCCAGCTCAGCTGAACCTGACACTCGGTAAATATACGTTGAGCGAATAAATAAACAAATGAGTGTGTGATTGCAGGAATATCATTGGTTAGACAAGGATGAGTAGGGTTGTCCTTTTAAGTGAAACTATAAAGACAGTGGCAATTGAGTAAAGAGTTCCCCGTGGTTTTTGACAGTTTCAAGCCATGACCTGTTATTTGCACAGAGTTCTAAAAGTTTAAGAGACATACACAAACTTATCCAAGCCCAGAAGAAGAGTGCAGTTTCAGGGACAATTTAAGTATTCAGCTGGTAGCAGTAAAGCACCTGCTGCGAGCCAAGCGCATGGATAGGAGCTGCGGTTACAACCCTGGACAGGCCAGACATTGTCCTGCTCTCACGGTGCTCGCAGTGACTGGCAAGGGAGCTGACTTCACAGCATGAGGGCCACCTGGAAGGTAACCTGTCTCAGGCGGCAGGTTGGGGACTTGGGGCCAACCAGATTTCTCCTCCTTTCTGTGTCTGTTCCCCTCCATGAAATGCAGAGTTTAAGAAACAGGGTGTTATCTAACCACATCACCCTGCTTGCATATTCAGACCCAGAGTCTGAAAGAAATGATACGGAGACAAAATGAAAGCAGAAGGTTGGAGGAATGAAATTCACAATAAAACCTACAATCTGCTCTTTGACCAAAATGATAGGTCAGGCACACTGAGCACTCACGACGGGCCTGGCGCCATGCTAAGACCTTCACGTACTTCGTCTCACTCAGCCCTCTCAACAGCTGCATTTTCCAGTTGACAGACTGAGGCTTGGAGAGGTCACCTTGCCCAAGGTCAAACAGCTAGTAAGTGGTGGAGCTGGGATTCAGACCCCAGGGTGTCTGACTCTGGAGACCGCAAGGTCAGCTCTGCTCTGTTGCCCTGGCAGTTCTATTCCTTGGGTTGAAAGAGCTCACTGCAGTCTGATTTCACACAGAATAGTAGCATGGAAAGAGTGGAGGGAGGCAGGGGAAAGTTCCCAGGCTGGTAACTGGTGTTCTATCTGCAAGGCTGCCTTAGCTCGTGCAGCCCCAGCCTCCAGGCAGCTGGTAGGAAGGTAAACTGCTGAAACTGACGAATTTGCAAAACCCACCATGCTCCAGTTAACGAGCCTCTTGGAAAACCTCTCTGAAGGTTCCTGGCAATGTCCCTGTGGGAGCCAGCTCATGTATTTTAAGAAAAAAAAAATCATTAAAGAAGTTAGGACTCTGGAGAGGCCGTAAATGTAAAATATTGGTGGTTCGACAGTGTATCCCTAGCAGCTGTAGGCAGAGTTCATCTTGATGAGCCAGAACCATGTCCAAGAAATGAATCATCTTGTTTTCCTGAGATGGCTCCCCTTGAATCTTCCCAGGCCGTCTGTTCCAAAGTTTTTAACTTGCCCACCTAACTTAGGACCCACTAAGACCATGACTGCACCTAGCCAGGAAAGGGAATAGGGCTGGCAGAATTGCAGAGCGAGCTGGGCCCCAAACACTTCTGGAACGGTGCCTGAGAGATTCCATTTTCCAGATGGCCCCCACGTCTTCCCTCGCTTTGGTTAACTATAACCATCACACCAACAGCACTTGGCTTCACGACATTCTGGAGGAGGGAGGTCATGGCACATGGCACCTCTTAGGCACTCCGTGGGTGCTTGTGGATGGTGGGGACAAACACATGGTTTGCACGGTTTGAGCTGCCCACATGGCACCTGCTTGTCTCTTTGGCTGATGGGTGCCTTGGTCTCCCTTTGCCCAGCAAAGGTGATACCGCCATCCAGCCGATGTTTTATTCTGCTCCCTTTGTCATTTGGTGAACCATAGTGAGAATGCAGATTTAGAGGATTTAAAGTGTCAGGGACCCCTGCCAGCTCAGATCAAATTTAAAGGTGTTGGGGACCCCCACCTGCCTCAGATTAGATTAAAGACAGTGGCACCCCAGGCCAGGAAGTGAGGCTGGAGGGAGGATTTCCAAGGTCCCATCCTAGCCCCCAGCCCCCACATCCAGGGTGACTTCCAACAAACCACCTGACCCCTCCCCATCCCCTCTTCCCAGCTAGGAGGCGGGGAGGGTGACATTGAGCTTCGGCTCTGGGGCGTCCTAAGGGTTAACTAATTAATGGTCGGAAAGTGCTTTGAAAAAATAAAGTGCTGGATAATGGGAAGGGCAATTATGTTGGGAGAAACTCCTAATTTGGCTGGAATTGATGTTAATGATAAAGTATCTGAAACATGTAGCAAGCAAGCGTGATTGTATTTTATATGACAGAGAGAGACACTTACACGCAGGGGACACGGACAGTGGTTCATTTGGTTAAATAAAGTGAAAGATGAAAGGAATGCGGACACCACAGGACTCGCTGTTTATCCGGACTCTGTGTAACACTTTGCGATTGGATCGGGCACTTTGACTGTTATTTATTTGCTTGTGATGAAAATAAATGGGAAAGCACCAGTTTTATGGCTCAAAAGGAGATGGTAGAAAGTAGAATCCAAGAAAGAGGCCCAGGGCTTCCGACGAGGCAGGCTTAGGCTGCATTCCTGGGAAGGAGAACAAGGTCTCTGTGAGAGTCAAGGTGGGTGAGGGCATTCCCGCTCCACCCCACTAGAGCTAGGGGGGATCTTAGAGGGCAGCCAACATAGCTCTCACCTTCCAGAGGGAGAAACTGAGACCCAGGAAAGGGAGAGAGTATATGACTCAGTATAGGAGCCAGCATTAACCGAGCACTTCTGTTCGCTATGATCAGATGAGATGTTATGATCCCATTTAATCCTTAAAGCAAGCGTATGAGGTGGGTACCGTTTTCACTCCCATCTTACAGAAGAAGAAACAGAAGCTCAGAGAGGTCAAGCAAGGTGCCTAAGATTGCACAGCCAGGAAGTGGTGGAGCAGGATGTTGGGCTTGGGCAGCCTGACTCTGGGAAGAAAACTCCATGAATGGTGACTTTGGGACTAAGCAAATGCTCTTAATATTCACGTCCCTATTCTCCTTGACTAGGTTCTGCTGGACATGGAACTGGGAGAAGGAGGTGAGGAGACTCTTGTCCCAGTCCAGGGAAGACTGAATGGGGTTGCCCAGGGTGATAGGGATGCCTGGCCTGGGACCAGAGCAATGGCAGGGGTTTGAGCCCTAGCTTGGAGCCCCAGAGGACAGCATGAAGTTGCTCCAAGGAAGAACAGGAGACTCGTTTTCTGGAAGGTCTGTGAGGTCCCCGCAGGTCCAGATTAGTATTCAGTATTTATAATATTTCCATAATGGTAAAACAAAAGAAAACAAGCAGAGAGAATGCATTTTTAATCACCAATCATTTCTCTTTGTTTGTTGTGAATGAACAGCGAGGTGAAATAGTATTTCATAATCACCCCATTCGAATTTTCCTCCCCACAAAGCACCGAGAAATCTCTAAATAAAATAAATAAACAAGCCAAGACCTTAAAATAAATTCCAGAGGGTAAAGTGCTACGTGTGGGTTATCACAGCTGTAGGGAGGCAGGGGCTGGGAGGTGGGGAAGGGAGGACAAAGGGCCAGGGGCCTTGTCAGTTACCAGGAATCGGATCCCCCAGATCCAGAGACTGACAAAGAAGGGCGGAAGAGCAGAGGAATGGTTTGAAGATCCGCAGCAGTGTAGAGCTGGGACAGAACCCCCACTCTTCATTTCTTCCTTCTTTTTCTTTCAGAATCTTCTGGTCCTCCTTCTCTTCCTGAAAACCAAAGAAACTCTTGTTCCCTGTCCCCTTGGCACTTTACAACCTCCCATTCAAAATACTCCTCATCCAGGGGCTCTTTGGATAATGTCTGCCTGCCCTCTGAGCTAGTCCAACCTTCTCAAGTGATAGAGGAAGAAACCACAGCAAAGAGAACACGGACGGGACATATCTAAGACTCTCCAGCAAGTTAATGACAGGGTTGGGCCTGGAAGCCAGGGGGCTTGACTCCCTGTCAAGTCAGCTTTCATCTACCTGCACTTATCTCTAGATGTCTTTGAGACACCGCCTATGCCGCTGGATTTTCTCCACCGGCTGTTCCCAATTTTTTGTTTTGTGCATCTCAACATCCCCAGACCTTCGGGTCCTAGCAAGGTGCCTGGCACATGGGGGCACTCATCAAATGTTTGTCAGATATGTGGCTGGATGGAGGGATGGATGGATGGACGGATAAATGGATGAATTGGTGGTTGGCTGGATGGAAGGATGAATAGGTGAATTGGTGGGTGGATGCATGGAAGGTACATCGATGGATAGATGGATGAATGGATGGATGGATGAAAGGTTGGGTGGGTGGGTGGATGGATGGATGGATGGATGGATAAATGAATGTATGGATAAATGGATGAATTGGTGACTGGATGGATGGAAGGATGAACAGGTGAATTGGTGGGAGGATGCATGGAAGGTACATCGATGGATAGATGGATGAATGGATGGATGGATGAAAGGTTGGGTGGGTGGGTGGATGGATGGATGGATAGATGGATGAATGGATGGATGGATGAAAGGTTGGGTGGGTGGGTGGATGGATGGATGGATGGATGGATAAATGGATGTATGGATAAATGGATGAATTGGTGACTGGATGGATGGAAGGATGAATGGGTGAATTGGTGGGTGGATGCATGGAAGGGTACATAGATGGATAGATGGATGAAAGGTTGGGTGGATGGATGGATGGATGGATTAGTGGATGGGCGAATGGAAGGATAGAAGCTGGCTGACTGGATGGATGAATTGGTGGGTGGATGGATGAAAGGATGGATGGATGGATAGATGAGCGGATGGATGGCAAAATGGAAGGGTAGATAAATGAACAGATGGATAAATGGATGGATCGATTAAAGGTTGGGTGAGTGGATGGATGGATGGATTATTGGATGGATAGATGGATAAAAGCATAAGAGACTAAAGCTGATTTCATCCCCTTCCTGGACAGTGGAAAAGGGCACCTTGGATGGCCACTTGCTAGATAGCTAATGGCAATCACAGTGTAGTCTAGTTAACACCTAGGAGTCCTGGCACCTTGAAATTATGTCTTCAACAACTTCTTGAAGGACTCTGAAAAAAATCACCTTCTAGCAGAGGCCTCCCTCCTGGTTAAAATTTGAGGCAGAATGCCAGGGCCAGGCAGACCCCATTTTCAAGTAAGTCATGTGGTGGGAAAAAGCCCTGGCTGGGGACAGAGGACCCAGGCTCTGTTCTCATTCTGTCACTAGCTTTGCATGGTCACCGGGGTCACTGGTATGCAAGCAGCTTCCTCTCTCTGGACTTTAATTTTTCTTTCTGAACCATTCTTAAATGTTCTAGGCTGTGGGTCTGGCCCCTTCAATGTGGACAACTTGCCAGGACTTGGGAAAATTTCACTTCTAGGTCTCTCTCTCTCTCTCTCTTTTTTTTTTGAAATGGAGTTTCACTCTGCTGCCCAGGCTGGAGTGCAATGGTGCGATCTCGGCTCACTGCAACCTCCATCTCCCAGGTTCAAGCTATTCTCTTGCCTCAGCCTCCCAAGTAGCTGGGATTGTAGGCACCCGCCACCAACCCCAGCTAATTTTTGTGTTTTTACTAGAGACGGGGTTTTGCCATGTTGGCCAGGCTGGTCTCGAACTCCTGACTTCAGGTGATCCGCCTGCCTCGGCCTCCCAAAGTGCTAGGATTACAGGCGTGAGCCACCACGCCTGGCCTGGGGTTCTTGTTTTGTCAGCTGGGTGGCCCCTCTCCCTGGTCCCTGACCCCTTCCACCTTGAGGAGCGCTGCTCGGCCCTCTCCCACCCAGCCTCTTCCCTGGCAGGGCAGTGGGCATGGAGACAGCACAGGGACAGCACAGAGCCTCAGGAAGCCATGCTGCAGCCAAGACCCACACTCCTCTGAATCCTATTGAAAAAATAATAAAAAGGTAATTACTTTGTCATTACTGAACACTGGTTTGTCTTTTTTCATTTTTTTTTTTTAAGCCCTGACCATAAATAAAGAGTCCATTACCCTTCAGAGTGGACACACACATCCATACGGGATCTGCCTCCTGGAACATCCTGGTTTCCTACCCACCCCCATGCCCTGGCATACGCCACACATCCCCCACCACGCATGCACATCGAGCAAAGAGACACTATTTGTTCACTTGTCATTTTCTAAGCACTCTGCTGGATGCTGGAAATAATCATAACAACAGTCATTATGTGTGAATCCAGGCTAAGTGCCCTGCATGAATTATCTCAATTAATTCTCCTGACAATACTGTGAAGCAGAACCTGGTTTTCTTGCCATTTTACAGATGGGGACACTGAGGCTGAGAGAGGTTGGGAGTTGCCCAAAGTCACACTACTGGTAAGTAGCAGAGCTGGATTTGAACCCAGAACTGGTTAATTCAGAACTACAGCAATGATTTAGGCCAGGCGTGTTGGCTCACGGCTGGAATCCCAGCACTTTGGGAGGCCGAGGCAGGTGGATCACCTGAAGTCAGGAGTTCGAGACCAGCTGTCTCTACTAAAAATACAAAAATTAGCCAGGCATGGTGGCAGGTGCCTATAATCCCAGCTACTCAGGAGGCTGAGGCAGGAGAATTGCTTGAACCCAGGAAGCGAAGGTTGCAGTGAGCTAAGATTGCACCATGGTACTCCAGCCTGGGTGACAGAGTGAGACTGTCTCAAAAAAAAAAAAAAAAAAGAAATACAGCGATGATTTAAACATAGATTTTAAAACCACACACACACCATCTAATGGGAGGGTTTAGGGAGAAGACAGTTATAATACATGCTCTGACAGAGAAAACAAGGGGGCTATGGGAGCACAGACAGAGGTGTCTAATCCAGTTTGGGGCAGGGGGACATCAGGAAAGGCTCCCCAGTGGAAGTGCCACCGGTTTTGGTCTTAATGGGTGAGTTGGGGGGCGAAAGGCCTTAGAGCAGAAGGAACAGTCTAGACAGAGGCCTGGAGCTGGGAGCAAGCAGGGTAGGTTGGAGATCTGTGTGGCTGGAGCAGAGGGTGTGTGGATATGTGAGGGGGAGTGGGGAGAGGCAGGCCAGACTCCCGCTCACGTCCGGGCCAGCTTGGCACAGCAGGGCAGTCCTCCCCACCCACATCCAGGGCACTCCAGCCCGTGTGACAGGAGGGCAGCTCATCAACAAAACAGCTCTTTCTTGCCTCCATGGCCAGCCCCGCCCTCCATGTGACGCCAGCTATGGGTGGCAGCCGGCGCCTGCACAGGTGCCCGTCGGGAGGAAGCATAGCCACTTCCGGAGTCCCAGGACAGGTTCCCTTTCCACGCCAACCTCGGGCAAGATCGCATCCCAAGACAAAGCACCACCATGACTAGTCCCTTTGGCTTCTGCTCTCAGATCTGGGAGAGGTGGGAAGGAAGAGAAAGGGGCAGGGGCTGTGTGGGCCCAAGTGGCACGTGGCAGGGACCACATGGCTGTGGGAGTGTGGCTTTGCTCTGAGGACAGTGGGGAGGCTGGTCCTGCGATTTTTCCATCACTTGGTTTTCCCTGTTCCACAGGCCCTGGGGCCAGGACTGCCCCACCCTGGCAGGCGTGGGAGGGGTTAAGGTGTTGGCCCAGGGATCTTCGGGTAAGAGGTGATGTCAGCATCGGGCCTGCCCCTCACCTGGCTGGATTGCTGTGTATTTGGGTGGCTGTTGACAGCAGAAGCAGTCTTCCCGTGTGCAAATACAGCACAGCCACACCTACATGCACCAGGATGCTTCTTTAAAGGGAATGCAGTCCCACACCTCCACAAGTGCACACTCACACTCCCTCCCACACAGATAAAATCACACACACCTTACCACTTGGCATGAATGACACCCCTGTCCACATACATCTCCCAGTCAGGCTGCTGAGGGGGCCCTCGAAAAGATATATCTGGAGGGTTTCATTTCAATTCGTTCTTTAAATTCTTAAGTTCAGTTCACACCCAAATACCTGGCTCTCTGATGGTGGGTGTCTTTTTATTCTCTGCATTATATTTATGTTTGTATTTCACTGGGTTTCCTGAATTGTTTGCAGTGAGTGTGAATTACCCTCCTTTTTTTCTCCAGAAATTTAAAGCGATTTTTTTTCTAAAAAAGGTAGATAGTTCAGAGAATGTTAAAACTGCAAGGGGTCGTAGAGATCAGAGACCCTGGGACTAGGGAATGTTTCCTAGAAGCAAAATGTTAGTCACTTGCAATTCTTGTAGTTACCAGGCAGAGGTAAACATAAATACCCCTGAAAAAGTAAATTAATTAGAACCAACTAGGAAAGAAGGGGTTGAGCCAGAGAGCAAGACAGCCTGGCCCTTGCTTAGAGCTGAGCTGAGAGCTCGGACAGGGAAAATGAAAGCAGCTACAAAGTGTGGATCCTGAGCTCGGAAAACAGGTAGTATTTATGGCATAGAAATCCCTAAGGCTCTTCTGTCGAGAGAGGTTTCTGGAAGGTGTGGGTGAAGGGGTAGGAGGAGGTGGAGAGCTCAACTCTGTTGAGACTGAAGGACAGAGACAGACCACACCCCTTCTCTCCCCTCAGCTGAGCATTGCCTAAGAAGCCTGGACTCAGTAGCTGTTCTGGAGGCCTCCGAGAACCTGTCAACGTGATGCTCTGGGCCGCAGCTCCTGGGAGACTGCCTTTCTCTCCATCCCTGCCTGCGGCTGTGGATCTGAGCAAGGCCGCTTAAACCTTGAAACAGCCCCTGCTTGTGGCCAGCACGGTTTTAATAAGGATTCATTACTAGAATCATAGACTCTTTCACCCATTAAATTAGCAGGGGTTAAAAAAAAAAAAAAGACTGAGAGAGAACACCAAAGGTTGGACAGGAGACGGGAGACGTGCGCCGGTGGAAGGGCAAATGAACACAACCTAATCTGGCGATGGATAGGAGCAGCTTCGAAACGTGTGCACAGTCTTGGACTCCACAATTCCACTTTAAGGAATGTGCATGATTATTTATGGACAAAGATATTCATTAGAGTTATTTATAATAATGAAAAGAATCGGAAACAAGTTCGATGTCCAAAATTTCCAATAGTGAAGTACTGCGGAAGTAAATTATGATTAACTCTACAATATGGCCATTAAAAATCATGTTGGAAAAGAACATTTAATGACGTGATGAAGTGTTCATGCTACATACACATGTCAGGCTAAAAAAAAAACCCCACAGTCCACTATGTTCAGAGTGATTCTGATTTTATACAACCAGACAAAGCCAAGATAAAAAAAACTAACAAATAAAAATCCCGGACTGGAAGGAAATACACCAAAACATCAAGCAGAACATTAACAACCATGGGTGGTGGGATTACAGATAATTTAAATTTGCTTCCTCCTGTTTAACTGCATTTTCTGAATTTTTTACAAAAAAAAATGCACATATTATATATTTAGTCAGAAACAAAGAATTACCTACTTTGTTTTTTTGTTTTTTGTTTTTTTTTTGAGACAGAGTCTCGCTCTGTCGCCCAGGCTGGACTGCAGTGGTCGGATCTCAGCTCACTGCAAGCTCCGCCTCCCGGGTTTACACCATTCTCCTGCTTCAGCCTCCTGAGTAGCTGGGACTACAGGCGCCCGCCACCTTGCCCGGCTAGTTTTTTGTATTTTTT
>NW_012114588.1:2086361-2092320 GCF_000951035.1 Colobus angolensis palliatus | reverse complement strand
TTTTTTAGTAGAGACGGGGTTTCACCATGTTAGCCAGGATGGTCTCGATCTCCTGACCTTGTGATCCGCCCATCTTGGCCTCCCAAAGTGCTGAGATTATAGGCTTGAGCCACCCGCGCCCGGCCTATCTACTTTGTTAAAAGAATGACAGAATTTCGGGGTGAAAGAACTTGTCAAGTTCACCAACCCGGATGGGATTTGGGAACCAAGCTCAGAGTTTGGGAAAAAGCCCCTCCTGTGCTCCCTCTCCAGGACTCCCAAGAGAGACACTTATAAATAAAATGAATGAACTCAACTTTAAAAAAGTTTTAATTAGGGCGGGCGCAGTGGCTCACGCCTGTAATCCCAGCACTTTGGGAGGCGGAGGAGGGTGGATCACCTGAGGTCAGGAGCTCCAGACCAGCCTGACCAACATGGTGAAACCCCGTCTCTACTAAAAATACAAAAATTGGCTGGGTGTGGTGGCACGCGCCTGTAATCCCAGCTACTTGGGAGGCTGAGGCAGGAGAATCACTTGAACCCAGGAGGTAGAGGTTGCAGTGAGCTGAGGTTGCGCCATTGCACTCCAGCCTGAGTGACAGAGCGAGACTCCATCTCAAAAACAAACAAACAAACAAACAAACGCATCTTTTTTAGATTACAGTTTGCCCAGTAATCACCATAATCACTTATCTCAGGCACTTGTTCACCTCTTCAGTCATGAAGCGTCTCCTGAGCACCTACCTTGTTGCTAGCACCAGGCAAGGCACAGTGAGCCAGAAAAACATGGACCCCACCCAAGGAGAACCACAAAACAAGGAACGGTCCAGGAGAAGAAAGCCAGCACATCATTCACCATTTTAAAATGTAAAAAATAGTGACTCTTTGTTACCATTTATTGAGTGCTTACTGTATATAAGAGCTGATGCTTTGTGGTTTTTGTTGTTTGTTTTTGGTTTTTGAGACAGCGTCTTACTCTGTCGCCCAGGTTGGAGTGCAGTGGCACGATCTCAGCTCAATGCAACCTCCGCCTCCAGGGTTTGAGCAGTTCTCCTGCCTCAGCCTCCCGAGTAGCTGGAGTTACAGGCATGCGCCACCATGCCTGGCTAATTTTTGTATTTTTAGTAGAGATGGGGTTTCCACGTGTTGGTCAGGCTGGTCTTGAACTCCTGACCTCAGGTGGTCTGCCCTTCTTGGCCACCCAAAGTCCTGGGATTACAGGCATGAGCCACCGTGCCCAGCCTAAGATCCAATGCTTTGTACTGTAATTTCTTTGTTTCCTCTCATCTTTTACTAGATTGAAATCAGATCGACAGATTTGTTCTGCTTCCCCCTTCTCCTCTCCTAATGCAATTCACATTCAAGTTTCATCTCTTTATGAACATTGAGTAAAGGTAAAAATGCTTGTTGCATTGGGGTAAGTGGAGTAGTGAGGATTGTGTTACCTCTCTGCCCAAGCAACTGGTCCCAAGGGAGTCAGACTGCCTGCCTCAGTCTTGGGAAAGTGATTCTCTGTGCCCTGCTTTCCTCATCTGTATAATGGGTATATTTATAATCTCAACAGTTTCATATGGTTATTTTGTGGGTCTACTGAGAGATCATGAAGGTTTAGCATGGGGCCAGGCACATAATAATCACTCAATAAATATCAGTGATTGATGTACAAGTTGCTTTCCATCACAGTAGAGGACCAGACACCAAAATCTGTGGGGAGCAAGCTGAGCTGTGATTACTTTCAAGGCTTTCCCGATTACACAAACTGAAACAGACTTAACTTTATTTGTTCCACAATCAATTATTGGGAGCCTCTTGGGTGCCAGGCACGATGCTTGCCTTCTGAGCTTCTGAGTTAAAGGTGCAGACTCTGTCCTCAGAGTGAGAAAGGTGTGTGTGTGTGTGTAGGGGCGTCTTCCCCTAAGATACAGAAATGGGAGAGGCTTTTGATCACATGCAGCCTGTCTGGAGGCAGGGGGCTGGAGAAATGTTTTGATGGGGTCCTTAGCTGACCCGCCTCTGCTCCCACCTGTGCAGCCTCCTCTGCTGGGTACAGTTTACCAGAGCCATCCATTTCCCTACTATAGACGCCCCGGCCAAATGCCAGGGAGTGAAAATCTCAATCAAGGCCACCGCACCAACCTGGTAATTCCTGGGAAGTCCTGGGTTGTATTGGCTCGTATCAGCTTCTCTTCCCCCCGCTAAACTTTGTCCTAGGACCTTTCTAGTCACTTTCCCACAGCATAGGCACTTGGAGGGCAGGGACCACATTGGCTTATCTTAATTCTGTGCTTGACTCATAGAGAGTGAGGGCCTGCTTTATGCCAGACACTGCTCAAGGTGCTGAGGACACAGGGGACTCAGAACAAAGTTCCTGTCTCCAAGAAGCTCCCATGCTAGAAGGGGCAGCCAGATAGGAAATATGGGAACAAAGGAGGAAGCAAAATCATTGTGGACACTCAAATAGGGCAAAGTGGTAAAGAAAGGCTGGGAGCTACTTTATGGAGAAAGCCCCCCTGAGGTGGTGAGATAGGAGCAGAAACTCGAACAATGCCATTTGATTTGCAGGAAGCAGCCTGCAAAAGTGACATTCCAGGTGGAAGAAACAGCAGGTGCAGAGGCCCTGAGGTGGGGACAAGCTTGGTGTTTTCCAGGACAGCAAAAGCTTGTGTGAACCAGGCAGAGAAGGAGAGAGGTGAGGCCCAGGGACAGGTGACGGCCAGATCTTGAAGGACCTTGGTGACCATGGGGGAAAGGCTTGGATTTTATTTTAGGGGAAGCTCAGGAGATGCTAAATTGAAGAACATGAGGGGAAAGAGCACCTGATTTCAGTCCCTGCGTGGGAAGTTTGGGTCGGGAATGAAAAAAAACAAGCGATGGAGGAACAAGGCATGGAGATATTTGGCTGCCATCAGAGGCTGCTGTTTGGGGTTGCCGCTCTCTCCTGGTCCCTTACTTTAATTTTTGGGGGGACATTGGGGGTGGTGGTTGAGAAACAAAAGAGCTTTCCCTTTTCATCCCCTACCCCCCGCAAATCCTCTTTCCTCCTCCCAGCCTTGACTCTGTTTCCAGCCTTCCCTACCCGAGATGAGGTTCCTTTAGAGGAGGTGGAAAACCTTCTTGGGAGGTGGGAAAATTATGAAATATTTGAGTAAAAAATGGAGGGAGGAGTACAAATTTTAATAAAAGTTTGGTGGGTGACGTGGCTGTTGGAGACGTTGAGAGAGGTGGGAAAGGGTGTGTGGGAGGGCATTATAGTGGGAAAGGGGTAAGGGTGAGCCTGATAGTGGGAAGTGGGGTAGGCCTGACAGTGGGACGGAGAGACGAGTGAATTCTTCCCTAGCCCCTCAAGGGCAGGCTTTGTCTCATTCATTTCTGGCTCCCCAGCATTGGTGGAGATCTGCTCTTCCTCGGAGCTCAGCCATCCCTACCAAATGAATGAATGAGTGAAGGACTATTGTTGGAGGGGAACAAAAAGGACAGAGGAGAAGAAGGAATGGGGAGAGCATGGAAAGAAATGAGAAGTAAAGGGAGCACTGGATGTCCCAAGGAGCAATGACAATTACTGGCATTTATCGATCAACATCTTGGCCCAGGCCCTTTTCCTGCATTAACTCATTTTAGCCTCTCAACAATCCTAGGCAGTAGGTACTATTATTATCCCCATTTTACTGTGGAGGCAACTGAGGCACAGAAGGGTCAAATGCCTTCCACAGGGTCACCCAGCTGGGGACTGGTAGGGTCTGAACTCCAAGCCCAAGTTGCTAACCCCTTCTTTACACTGCCCCAGGAGTGGACTCAGCCCTGAGCCAAAAAGTTAGAAGAGCTACCTTGCCAGTTCTCAGGTTACTGTCCCTCGCTGTGCCTCAGTTTCTCCTTCTGTAGGATGACAGGATTGGGCTTGAGAGCTCTGGGGTTGTGCATCCTGCTGAGTCACCAGGCACAAGGGTCTTAGAGATGATGGGTGAGCACCCAACCCCTGAAAGCTGAGAATGCCTTGGATGGTGGGGGTGGCAATGGAGAGTAATCAATCAGTGGTCTTTGAGGCATGTTAATTATCGATGTGTTGCTGCCTCCAGTTAATTATTGGGATAAGTTGGGGGAGGACAAAATGACCCCGAAAGGTGAGTCTAATGGCTAAATCTGGCCTTCCCGTGTGGACAGATCCTGAAGGGACCCCCAGGAAGTGAGGAGCTGGTTTTTTGAGGTGGTTTCTTCCCCAGTCCATCTAACACAAGCAAATATCACTGAGTATCTAAGGAGTGTGGGATGGCTCAGCCTCCTCTCCCAAATTTGTTGGCTATATTAGGACACGGGGCAAATCCTGGCCTCCTCAGGGCCAGAGGGCCATCATGTCTCCAGTCTGTGTCCATATGCTTCTGGACAATTAACTTCCAGTTGAAGGCAGAACATGGAATGCATCCCAGAAGATGCTTGTCTTGGACAATCATCATACAGGGCTTTGGGTCATTTCTCTGGTCCTGAGAGGCTTTCCTCACACCTTGCAGATTAGGCTCCAAAGACTACCAGCCTGCAACAATGTTTACCAGCCTGTGGCATTGCCTCTTAGTTTAATACATTCTGTTGAGCAGGGCTTGAAGCTGTGGGTCATACTTTGAATTTATATTCATTTATTCCACCAATCATTGATCTATTTCATTTGCTGTTACGGTCAGTTTCTCACCTATCTCATCATCTGGGTGTTTTCCCTTTCTTTCATGCCTCTCAACATTTCCATCCCACCTTTATGCTAAAGGGAAAAGTAGGTCAGGCCTGGAATGAGGGGTGCGCTTGCTGAGAAAGGCAAGACGAGAGCTACAGGGCCCTAGCACTGAAGCTGACCACTAGGCTCAGCTGGTGTGGCCACTTCAAACCAATTGGGAAAAGGGAAAACTGGTATGGGAGAAAAGGGGGTTTCTTCAATAACGTATGAAAGTGCCCCTCAAAAGACTCTTCCCCCATCATCTGGGGGCAGGGGGATTAGCTATCCCAAGACACTGTTTTGTTTTGTTTTGTCAGAGACGAGTTCTGGCTATGTTGCCCAAGCTGGTCTCGAACACCTGGGCTCAACGGATCCTCCTGCCTCGGCCTCCCTAAGTGCTGGGATTACAGGCGTAAACCACGACGCTGGCCCTCAAGACACTCTTTAACCTATTGCTTTGCTTTATTTTCTTCATGGATACTTTCACTCTCTGAAATAACATTATCCACTTGTTTTAATGTGTATTATCTGCCCCCCAGCCCCTCCATGTAAGGTTCATTCTGCAGGGCCTATGTTGCTCACTTAAGGATATATTTCTTGCACAGTAGATTGAATGAAAAACTCCCTTGCAAAGAATAAGTGCAAAGCAGATATCAAACAGTGAGAACATTTCGTTCCTTTGGGTTCCACAGTTCTAACACTCTAACTTGCAAAAAAGAGACAGTTCTTCTGTGGAAAGTGGGACCCAAACTCGGGCTCTCTCCAGGTTCAGAACAGGTGGAAAGTAACGCCCCCACCTCCCGCCATCCCTTCTTTCTTTTCCCCTAGCCTCAAATCAACTCAGTTAGGGGGTGTAGAAGCCTCTGGAGCTGCAAAAGGGGGCCGAGCGCTCACATGCTGCTCGGCAGGCAGCGACTCGCCGCACGCGCACGCTGACCTCCGCCCGGGCGGTGGGTGGGAAGGATCCGGGAGGGGCAGGTCTGGGGGTGCGAGGGTGGAGCGGAGCCCGGCCCTGAGATCCGGCCCGGGTTTTGCATGCCACCCAGTCGCCCGCTCGGCCGCGGAGAATTCCATAATCACAGCGGGCGAGAGCGGAGACTGGGAGCGAAAAATCCGGGATCCGGCAACTTTGGGCAGCGCATGCGCGCCCGCGGCGCTCCATCCCAAACACACACACATTTTTCCCCCGGACTTGGAAAGTCACCCAAAGCCGCCCCAAGTGCAGGTAAGAGACTCGGCGCTCCCTCTGCCGCGGCCCCCCCACGCCCCCCAGCTCCGCGGGCC
>NW_012114588.1:2034349-2086126 GCF_000951035.1 Colobus angolensis palliatus | reverse complement strand
CAGGGCGGCGCGTTGCCCGCCGTGGCCAGGGAAATGCCCGGCGCGCGGCTCCGGGGGAGGGGAGGGCTGCTCCTCCTGGGGGTCACTTACTCCAACTGAGGGGGCGGCGGGGTAGGGGAGAAGAGAGGGAGGTGCCAGGCGCGAGTGCAGGACTTTGCAAATAGGGTGGGGACGCCCCCCGCGCTGTGGGCTCCTGGGGGGGGGGGCAGGTGCTCGCCAATACCGGGTAATCACTCCTTCTTCCTACACCCCCACCCCACCCCACCCCCCAGCAGCAGAGGGGTCGTGCGCTCTCCAGGGCAGAGAAGGAGACAGGGGTGAGGGGTGCCTGGGGTGACTTTGCAAGACTTTGCCCATGGGAAGGGGTGGGTGGGGAACCTCTCCAGGCGGCTCTTGTGCCCGGATACCGGGTGTAGGTGCTGCCAGCAGAGGTAGGCAGTGTTCGCTTAGGTGCGGGGTGCCAAAGGGTATCCCCGATAGGAAATCGAAGGCAAGATATTTCTTAGATGGGGGGAGCGGCGCCCCCCTTTTCATCTGTGCCTGGGAAGTTTATCTTAAGTGCGCTGCTCCAGGCGCGGCAAGTGGCGTTCCTCACTCCCTTCCCCACCCCACCCCCTGCCTCCCAGGGTGAAGGGCTGGCAACACAGGGCACGGGGAACCGGGGCGCCGGCCCAGAGCCGCCCGGCCGTCGGCCGGAGCCCGCCCGGGTCCCGGGAAAAGTTCGGGCGAGTTGTTGCCGGCTGTTGTGTGCGCCGGGAGAGAAGTTGCGCCCGGGGACTGGCGGGCTAGCAGCCTGGTGGAGCGGTGCGCTCCAGGGGGGCTTTGCGGCGTGGGAGAGGGTCGGGCGGGGTCTGTTCCCCCAGGGTGGCCTGAGGGTGACCTCGGGGCTCAACAACTGGGGAGAAGGAGCCCTGAATCCAAGGGCACAGGGCTGAAATAGGCACCTGGTGAAGGACAGAGAAACAAGTAGTTTGTGGGGCCGCAGGGAACACCAAAGGGAGAGAGCCAGGTTCCCTGGTCACTTGGGGTCCGGCTTAACGGCAAAGGAGAGCCTGGTGACTGACGGAGGAGCGTCGGGGAGCGGGGCTTCAGGGGACGCGCGGGAATGGGGGATCGGGCCAGACCGAGTCAGGGAGCTCCCGGGGGAAGGGGGCCGATTCGTGCGCCCGGGGTGAGCCGGCCGGGCGGAGCGGCGGCCGATTTATTTTTACTCGGTGGCATTTGCAGAATGTGCAGCTGATGGCCGTCGGCCGCCAGGAAGTTTTGCTTTCTGTTCTTTCTCTCTCTTTTCGAAGCCAGCACTGCCGGGAGCTAGCGGGCCGGGCAGCCGGGCCTGGAAGGGGAGGGGGCGGCCGCTGGGGTGGTGAGGTGCGGGCAGAGGCGCGCTGGGGCCGCTGGCGGGGGCTGGCCGGGCGCGGGCGGGCGGTTGGTTGCTGGGCCGCTGCGGAGCATTTGGGTGAATGTCCCCAGCGCTGGAAGCTCCTCCGCGAAGGGAACAGGTGTATGCGCCGTCAATCACGGCTGGAGGGACACTTTGGGGGCGTAGATTAAGATAATAATAATAGATTTTTCTCTAAGGGGTGGGCGCAGATTCTTCTTCTAAGTCATGCCCGACCCGGGTCCGGAGTTGGGGGAGGCTAGTGGAGCGCTGAGGGAGGCAGGGAGCCTCCTCTTCCTCCACACAAGTTCCTCTGCCCCAGCCTCAGCTTGGAAAGCCGGCTCTGGGCGCGGCGAGGACCTCCTTCCAGCCACGCTGGCTACGGTGTGGGTGCGGGTGCGTGCCCATCGGGAAAGCGGCAGTAGCGCCCCTCCTGGGTATGGAGCTCCCCCAAACCTGGATCACTGGGCCACGGGGCGGGGTGTGCGTTTATACCCGAGTGGAGTGTGGGGGCGCGGCCCTCACTGTGCGTGGTTGTCCCGCCAACACCCGGTACGTTCAGGGGGTGGCGAGGGGGTAAAGGCCCTGGCAGTCGCTGGGCAAAGTTAGTAAATTTAGGACGTCTCCGAGCTGGTACAGGCGCGCGGTGAGAGCGCACGAGGGGACTGGAAAGCAGATCGCCGAATAATCTTGTTGTCCCCCCGCCCTACCCACGACGCGCGCGCGTATACACACACACACGCGCGCACACACACATACACACACGCACACACACGCGCACACACACACACGTCGCCGTCCTAAAGGGAGCTGTCCCGGCTGAGCAGGAGCAGCTGCGCCGGGCATGGGGAGGGGGGTAGTTGGTCCCCGGGGGCTGCGCCGGGGCTGCGCTCCACGTGCCCCGAGGGGGCGCTGGGCCGTTCGGCGCCCGAGCGCAAAGCGCCGGGTTTGCGTCCTGGTGGCGATCAGGCGGTGCGTCCCGGGCGGGCGTCGCGATCCGCGCAATCTCCGGCGACCCGCGCCACCTCCCCCGACCCCCAGCCGCTTTTCCACTTCCCAAACTTCGGTTTTTAGTGTGTGCCCCTCGCGGGAGCTCTCGGACCCTCTCAAGGGCAGAGTGGAGAACTTCTCCTTTCCAGGCGGCAGCCACCATCTCTATCCCTAGAGTCCGGCGAATTGGAGAGATCGCCGCCCCCCCAGCCCCCTTCTTGTTAGCCACCTTAGAGGCGGTTAAGGAGAGTTTATGGGGAATATTGTTGAACTTCAGTAATCAGGTTTCCAGCGATCTTATGCCTCCTGTTTAATTTATTAGACTAGTTATTTATTCTGTTGATGATAATCTGTTGCTGGTTTCTATGGAGATGTTAAACTGATCTCTTTCAGAAATCAAACTCCATATGCACTAAAACGTTTAAAGGGGCAGTGCCTTCCTCTTTTATTCCCCTTGCCTTGTTTGTTTGTTTTTTAGACTTCGCACCTTGCTGACACTTGGAGTCTCGCTCTGAGTCTCGGCGCATTTTATTTCCTTCTTACGAGAGGAGCCCAGCCCGGGAGCCTTACGCTTTGTGGCAAGTACAGCTTATTATGGCTAGAAGAAAGCGAAGGCTTTGATCTCTAAGTTGCATCATCATTTAAAACAGATCATTTCACCACCACCTCCTTCCCCCCCCATCATATAAGAGCAAAATTCTTTCAAGATCAAAGAGTCCAATCTTAAAAAAAAAGCTATTGTTTAAAAAAAATAAGAAAGTCAGTTAAATATGAAACTCCCTTATATGTCTGCTTCCCTTGTGTTTAAATAATTTTAATAAGAAAAACAAAACTTGTAGTTCAGCTAATTTTTTCACACTTATTAATAGTTTATCTTGCCCCCCACCCCTTTTTAATTTAAAAGAAGTTCAAAGTTAGATTTCTCTGCCTGTGGGGGTTGAGGTATATTTGCTTCTCTTTTAGATCCTGACCATCTGTTTTAGGAAAATTAGCCTCTGGGAAGAGGGGAAAAGGAGTTTTTAGTCAAACTTACTGGAGTGCTTTATTTATTTATTTTTTGGGGAAAATTGTGACCCAAATATTTTAAAGTTCAATTTTGCCTGCTTTTTGGGAGGATATCAATAACCTCTGTCTGTTATGTGAGAGGACATCAACTTTTCCTCCTTTTCTCCTCTGCCCAGATATTTTTCTGTAGATCTGTGACTGGTTGGGGCGGGGGGTGGGGAGGCGTTGCAGCGAATTAAGAAAGGAAGGCAGAAAAATATTATCTTGTTTTGTGACACTGAAAAATTGCAAACTGACTCTGACTCAGATATTTATCACGCTGACAGATATGATACAATGCGATTGCATTTCCTAATGATCCTTTGGGACTAAGTTGTAGGTAGAACCATTTAATGCATTTTTAATATTAAAGTAAGTCAGGGGTTCCATTTTCTTGGAGATAAGGGGAGTGGATGCCCTTCCATAGAGATGGTGCTTTCTGAATATACTGCTTTACTTTTTCAACTGGACACCCCCCCAACCCCACCCCTTCACATTTCCATTTACTTTGTCTGTGTGTTGGGGTGGGGGGGCATGCACAGAGCATTTGGCTTTCATAAATAAATTTATATCTGGCCAGAAGTTCCAATGCTAAATAAGAGCACACTTAAAAAAAAAAAACCCTGACTCCACCCCTGCTATAGGAAATAAAACAGGCAATACTTGAGTTTTGTTTTGTTTTTTTTCCTTCTGCCACCCTGGTTCTCTTTTATATTATTTTATATTGGAGGGGAGTAGGTAGAGTGGTTGTTGCTTCTCAGCTCAGAGGCGAGAGGAACCATTCCTATTATTTCCCTCTTTGCTATATTTTTGAAATTTGTTTGATTTGGATTGCAAACAGAACAGAGGCTTACGAGTAGAAAAGAGCACTGTGGCTTTAAACTCAGGAGTTTGCATATTCTCCTTGTATCTTTCCCCTTTGCTAATTATTGTGTTGTTTTCAGAGCAAATATGTCATATCCATGGCGACCGGGCAGGTTTATTGTCTTTCTGAAGCAATAGCTCACATAAGTAATTAATGACTTTCTTTTTTTTCCTCTGGCTTAGGTTAAACAGATCATTCAAGGAAAGTCATATCTCTCTCTTCTCTGTCTCTCTCTCTCTCTCTCTCTCTCTCCCTCTTTCTCTCTCTCTTTTTTTAGCCTAGTGACATAAGAACATGAGTAGAACAAGAAAATACTTTAACCAAGAAGTCAACAGCTTATTTTCCCCCATTTCTTTTCAAAGCTGAAGTGTCAGCTTTCAGACATATGAGGCTGTCATTCTCGCAGCCCTGAGCAGTGCAGTCCACGCCTGGGCTGGAAACCCACTGAAAGGTTGTGTAGCTTGGAAACAAGGGAGGTGTTCACACTGGGGGGAGGAACCTGGAGGAATTTACTTTTGAGGTTGGGGGGAAGCACTCCAAAATGAGTATTTCTCCTGTATTTAGCAGAATTTAATTAAATTGTTTACAGGAAAGAATTAATGAGTTGGTAGTAATGTGTTCTCCCACCTCCCTTCTTTTTCCCAGTCTAGTTAATTGGAAAGACAAAGTTTTTCTTTTTGATTCACCTTCAGCTTCCGCTTTCTCCGACCTTTGTCTCAAGTGCTTTTTCCAGGAAAAGTAGCTTTTGGAATCCCCACTGGTTAATATTTCCAGAAGTATAGTGGGGTTTTTGTTTTTGTTTTGCTTTTCCCCTTAGACCTACAACTCAAAGCTGGTTTCTTCTTCTCAGGAATCAACAGCTCTGATGATTGACTAAGACTTGGATTTTTCAACTTTTTTTTTCTTTCTTTTTTTGATGGGAAGAGGGCCTTTTCGGATGTAAAATTATATAGACGGCACATCTCTTCTGTATCTCGTGGCAGTATTAGGGAAGGTAGAAGCAATTTTTTTTCTTTTAAAAAATCACCTTTTATGATCTGCCCTTTACAAATGGACCTTTGCTGATAAGAATCCTCATGATGTCCCCCCTAAACTTTAGAATGTGCTAGATGTCCTACTAATGTTCTCCTACTAATGTTCTCCAGGGCTCGCTCGCTCCCTCTCATACACATACATTAAGCACATTTATACTATCCTCTCCCCCTTTTTAAAATTTCATGCATAGCCAAGGTTTTTGTGTGTGTCCTTACAAGGGGGGAACGAGATAAGGAGAGAAGCATTTATGTTGTTCTCAGGCACAATCAAAAAGAATATTCCCCCACCATCTGAACGAAGTTCAAAAAGGCCACGGAATGAATCTTTAGGCTTTTGGCATTGAAAATAAAAATATAAAGAAGAGAGATTTATTTGGTATCTTGTTTCCGAAGAGGAGAAGAGAAGGCCGAGCCAGTCTGATGCTGAGACTCCAGCGGAGTTGTAATTGAGCCCGTAACCTCTTGATGTCTATATCAGAAAAACAGACATGAGCAGAGGGAACCGGAGAGAGGCAAACAAGCCTGGTAGAGGAGAGGGAGCTCAGGGGGAGATTCACAGAGAGAGGAGAGAGATTTAATTTATAGACATTTTAAAAACCGTAATTTCATTAGGATCTGTTCTTCCCTTTCTCTGAAGGGCAGCCCGGCAGACCGATAAGGCCGGCCCCTGTGCCCGGGATACGTGGCGTGGTTGGGAGGGTGCTGGCTGGAGGCATCATCGCCAGCGCCCCAGGTTGGTTTCTTCTCTGCCCACTTTCTACTGGCTTTCTTATTTTGAAATTAAAAAGTCCCAGACGGCCAAAAGTCAGCCGTGGTTCTGGCTGCCTGGTGATCTCTCCTCTGGGTGCCACGCCGCTCTGCGAGTGGGTCTGTCTCCTGCCTGGGCGGTGGCATCAGCATGGCTCCCTTCGGTTGCAGGGCTGCCTTGGGTGCCAGCAGCAGGAGGCCACTGGGGGAGGGGGGCACCCCCACCTCGGCCCCCCTCAAGTTCACCAAGTTAAGTTGCTGCGGCTCTGAGGCCACAGCTTGGGGAAAAAAAGCTAAAGCCTGTCGTAAATTCTGCAAAAATTAATCAAGCATTTAAGAGCTGCACGTTAACAAGGTTTTGCAGGCAAGCTGGGCCCTTCTCCTGTTCCCCCTGTTCAAAGTCCGGCAGAGTGAGGGGTGGCCTGGACAGTGTGAAGGGAAGGGGGAGTTTTGTTTTTTTTTTTCTTAATTGGAATAATTGAGGACAACCAGGGAGAAGGAAGAAGAGAGATGGGTTTATTGAATAGAAATTCTCAAGTGCCCTTCTTCCATATTGTTGGCATTTTTTTCCCTTTTGGTCTGGATTTGTCCTATGTGTCTTTGGTGGAAAACACACATAGAGAAAGAGAGTGAAGGTGGGGGGAGAGAGAGAGAGAGAGAAAGAGAGAGAGAGGAGAGAGAGAGAGAGACAGGGACGCGTCGCTCCTTCGGAACTCATTATCATTCTTAATAAGTCTTAAGGAATAAGGAAGCGCATTGAGTGTAAATGCTGGGTAATCCTAACACTTCTCAAGGTGAGAGGAGTCTTGAGGACACAGAGAAAAGAGCCAGCAGAGGAGGGGGTGGCGGGGGGCAGAGGCCCTGGGGAAGTGGCAGGCCCAAGGTTTGGGAGGCTCAGCAGGAGGCCTGGAGGCTGGGATGGGGGGACCCCAAGATGTCCCAGGTGGAATGGGTTGTCTGAGATGACACATCTCAAAGATAGGGGGCCTTGCTCAGGGCAAGGAGCCGAGGTGACGGGAACAGCCCTG
This sequence comes from Colobus angolensis palliatus, assembly GCF_000951035.1. Classification (NCBI taxonomy): domain Eukaryota; kingdom Metazoa; phylum Chordata; class Mammalia; order Primates; family Cercopithecidae; genus Colobus; species Colobus angolensis. The sequence continues at coordinate 2,079,040 of NW_012114588.1, read as the reverse complement.
CCTTGGGTTGGGGGGCAGGGACCACAGGGTTTTTGCTTTCTCCTGGGTTCCATATCCTCAAACAGCTTGGCTCCTGTCCCCTGGCCTCAAGTCCCTGGAGAAGACCCAGGTAGGGGTAGGGTTAGAGAAGGCTTGTCCCACCCCAGGCTTCCCCTTGCTGTCCCCTTGGGCTCCCCCGCAGTGGCCGCTCTGGGAAGCAGGAGGGACAGAGTAGTGGCTAGAGCTCAGCTCTGGACACTAGGTGGCTAATAGGATCCGTGAGGTTCTCCAGAGCTGCAGCGGCTGCTGGCTTCCCTCCGTCCCCGCTGGTGGGCTCCGCTGTGCGATGCCTCTGCTGGCTGGGCAGGCAGCCCTGGCTCACAGGAGGGAGGGCGCTGGCCCAGGGCATGGCACAGCTCCCGGGCCAGGCCTCCTAGTGACCAGCTTCCAGGCAAAGCGAGGATGAGGCCAGGGCAGCTCCCGGGTGAGGAGGCAGCGGTCAGGGACGCTTGCTGCCAGGATGACTGGAGTCCTGCCTGTGGTCTCCGCCCGCTCCATCCTTGGCCACCTGGGTGTGAGGCACTGCTGAGCCCGGGTTTGGGGGGGGTCTCTGGGCTCTGCTTCTTCCCTTCTTTTGAATTCATATGCCCCCTTTGAGAATCCTCTTAATAAAAAAAAATCTCATAAGCATAAATATTGCTTATACTTTGAGGGGTTTCGCAGATCTTATAAACCCAGTCTAAGGACTCTCTAGGGCCCCTTGCTCTGGTGGGCTTCTTTCCAATTCTCCAGGATGAGGCAGGGGGGCAGGAGAGAGGAGGCAAGTGGTCCCCACCACCACTCCCACCTGCCTGCCTCTACTGGGAGAGGAGAGTGCTGTCAAACTGTCACCCAGGGGACCCATAGGTGGATGGGGGCTAGCACTCAGGTTGCTCTGTGAAGAACCCCACCTGCTCAGGTAGCGATGCCCCACGCCAGGCCAAAGGCAGCTCTCCCGGTTCCCCTATCCATGGTAATGGATGCATCCCCTTAATGGCAGAGCTCTTGGGCATGCATAAGGGGATGTTCTGGATAAGAACATGCCCATATCCAGCTGATGATTCTAGGATGTTTGAGCAAGGGTCTTAGCCAAGGTCATGTTCCAACCTTGGATAGTTTGCTCTGTGGAGAGACGTCTGCATGGAGAATAGCACGATTCAGGTTGGACTTATCACAGTGTAAAAAAAAAAAAAAATTTTAACTCTGTGTTTCTTTTGGAAAATAACTTCTGGGGAGCTTTTAAAGGGGATGTGTGGGAGTCAGAGGTGAAGGCTGGTGCCTGAACCGTGGGAAGCCTGAGGGGAAAGCCCGGGGGGGATGGGTTAATGGCGGGTGGATTCTGCTTTTCTGTTGTTTAAGAGCAGTAATGGCCAAATTGCATGCCCTGCGTGTGCCTTGCTGATGAGATTTACCGAAAGGAAGCCTCGCTGCCTCTTTGCTGCTGGTCTCTGGGTGGGTGAGCGTGTGTGTGCGCGCGCGCGTGTGTGTGTGATCGTGCGCGTGTGTAAATGAGAAGAAGGGGTGGGGGAATGAGCTCTGCCAGGCTGGCACCCTTCCCCAGCACTAATTGCTGGCAGAGTACCCATGAGGGCTGTGCCAGCGTCTCCAGCTCTGCCCGCCCCCCTCACCCCCGGGGAGCTCAGCTGTGCAGCTCGCTATGTGAGGGCCATTTCCGGGCCCACTCGTCCCCACAGCTCCTTCGGGAACTTCGGGGAAATCTGATCCTTGGGGAGGCCGTGGGTCAGGCCCCAGCATCTCTGGCTGGGGTTTAGGGGACAGAGTGAGACACGGGTGGCCCCGAGCTCCACTCAGGTCTAACTGTTCACTCCCCTACCCTTCTGCGAGCCCCACACTTAAGGTCTTGCGAGGCGTGGCCTGATAGGCTATGCGTCCGGGGACCCTGTTCTAGTTCTGGCTCTGCAGTAAATCACTGTGTGGCCTTAGGTGAGTCATTTTACCTTTCTGGGCCTCAGTTTCCTCTCTTGTCAAATGGCCTCTGACCCTCCACCCTCAGAGGCTTGTCCTAATGGTTGGCTGGACTCTTAGCTATGAAAGTCCCTTGAAAGTAATTAAACATAACGAAGAATTCATCATGGTTGGCATCGCCAAGCGCAAAGTGTCCCCAAGGTCAGGGGAGCCAGTTTTTATGTCATATGGTATCAGTCTCAAAGGAGACCCCTGTGGATTCCATTCCAGAAAGCCATGGACCTGGGCGTCACGTGTGGTGCTGGGGTTACATTTTTGTGTCAGGTTGCAGGTAGGTTCTGTTATCATTGGGAACTTGGGGCTGAATTTGGGGGCTGCCTTTCAGGCAGAATGAGGGATCACATTCAGGTTATGGGGTGTGCTTTGCTGTTTTGTGCCTCTGGAGCCAACAGGTTCATTTGAGGAGCTGTATATAGTGTAGATGGTGCATTCTGGAGCGAGTTAGCTGGGGATCAAAATCGTGTGACCTTCCGTCAGTGACTTAACTGGCCTGTGCCTCATCTGTGAAATGGGTATAACAGTACCTACCTCATGGGGCTGATGTGAGAGTTACATGAGCTAAGACATGTGAAATGTGAGGACCAAATGTCTGTGTGTGTTACAGACCCATGCCGGAGAGGACACAGAAGCACTTGCGGCTTATCAGGGATTGCCATGGAGAGGGGAACCGGGAGAGCTTGCTCTCTGTCTGTCTGGAGCTGGGCCCCTATGCCACGTGGAGGGTGACGTGATATTGCATAGAAATTCTGCGTTTTGTCTTTTACCTCTCTGGCCTGTCTGGGGTCCTCCTGGTATTTTTGCTGCTGGGTCCGGAGGGGATGAGAATGAAGACTGTGCCCACGTGTGGAGTCAGTCCCTCCAGTGGGGCAGGGGCCGTTGTTCTTTCTTTCCCACACTGACCAGACCAAGCGTTCCTGGAGCTCGGTGGGGTGAGGTGGGTCACGATGGGAGCTGTTTGGGACAGAAGGCCAAGGTGGGGTGGGGTGAGGGCAGATCCTGGAAACTGGCCCAAGGCGCCGGTGGCCTCTGCCTGTGTGAGCTGAATTCTGGGTGTTGGCGATCCCAGAGTCGTGCCCATGAGGGTGTCTTGCAGATGGAGGCTGTGTGGCGGGCAGAGGGAGCAGTGCGTGGGATCAGGAGCCAGGCTGAGCTGAAGGCGAATTATGTTTCCCCCACTTGGACAGAGTCATTCCTCGAATCCTTTGTTTCTGCATCTGTAAAATGGGACTTGGAATTCCCGCCACATGGACCATGAGGATTAGATGAGAGGATCCCAGCTGACATTTGCAGAGGTTCCACTTTGAGCTTTATTTCACGGAACGCACACAGCCAGCGAGCAGCACATAGCAGGGGCACAGGATGAGGATGAAGCAGCAGCGTGAGCCTCAGTTGGTCTTGACCTGAACTAATCATGGAGGCTCGGGGCTTAGCCAAGGGGCAGAGGACCACGGTTGTCCCTTTAGTCCCTGACATGGATAGAGCTGAGATTTCCCACCTGGCCCGGGGGTGAGTGCTGCCCCGGCCTGGGTGGAGGGCCAGGAGACAGGTGGGGCAGGGCCAGGAGAAGAGGCAGAGGTGGGGTGGAGGCAGTGACCTAAGGAAGCAAGGGCATGAGGCCGTGAAGCGGGGGGCACTGGAGGGGCGAGGGGCTCTTATGGAAGATGAGGTGTATGAAACTCCATCGGCCTCTCCCATTTCACTGCGCTATGCCAAAACACTCCGGTTCTTGTTTCACTATCTGAGATCTGGGAGCAGGTTAATTTCCATGACGAACTCCAGGCCACGTGCTTGGAGGATTTATCTAATTAAACGGATGCTTTTTTCTAAGAAAGAAATGAAGAAAGGGAGGGAGGGAAGGAAAGAGAAAGGAAAGGAAAGAAGGAAGAAAGGAAGGAAAAAGATGAGAAGGAAGGGAAGAAAGGAAGAGAAGGATAAGGGAAAGAGAAAGAAAGGGAAAGAATGAGAGGAAGGGAGGAAAAGAAGGAAAGAAGGAAGGGAGGGAGGGAGGAAGGAAGAAAAGAAGGAAGGAAGGAAGAAAAAGAAAGAGAGCGAGAAGGAAAGGAAGGAAGAGAGAGAAAGAAAGGAAGGAAGGAAGGGAAAGAAAGGCAAGAAGGCAGGCAGGCAGAGAAGTTGGAGGCTGACTGGTAATTTTTGAAAGGCCATGAAGGAGTGGAGGAGAGGGCCTACCGACTGAGGTGGGGCTCCTCCTGGCAGGTCATGCTCCTGTCTTTAGATGCTTTATTTCCAAAATAGCTCTTGGGGCCGGGTGCAGTGGTTCACGCTTGTACTACCAGTACTTTGGGAGACTCAAGTGTGGATCACTTGAGGTCAGGAGTTCGAGACCAACCTGGCCAACATGGTGAAACCCCGTCTCTACTGAAAATACAAAAAAATTAGCCGGGTGTGGTGGTGGGCGCCTGTAGTCCCAGCTACTCAGGAGGCTGAGGTAGGAGAATTATTTGAACCCGGATGGCGGAGGTTGCAGTGAACTGAGATCACACCACTGCACTTCAGCCTGGGCAACAGAGCAAGAATCGCTCTAAAAAAAAAAAAAAACAAAAAACAAAAAACAGAACAAAACAAAATAGCTCTTGGGCTAGGAGGTAGGAAGATAGCTGGAGGGTGTGGGGTCTGTACCATCTCATACAGTAGCCATTAGCCCACATGGCTATTTATTTATTTATTTATTTATTTTTGTTGTTGTTGAGACGGAGTCTCACTCTGTCGCCCAGGCTGGAGTGCAGTGGCCGGATCTCAGCTCACTGCAAGCTCCGCCTCCCGGGTTTACGCCATTCTCCTGCCTCAGCCTCCCCAGTAGCTGGGACTACAGGCGCCTACCACCTCGCCCGGCTAGTTTTTTGTATTTTTTTTAGAGACGGGGTTTCACAGTGTTAGCCAGGATGGTCTCAATCTCCTGACCTCGTGATCCGCCCGTCTCGGCCTCCCAAAGTGCTGGGATTACAGGCTTGAGCCACCGCGCCCGGCCGGCAATTTAAATTACATTTAAAATTTGGTTCTTCCGTGAATGAGGCACATTTCAGCTGCCCCATAGCCACGTGCGGCTAGAACTCCTGCGCTGGGCAGCTCAGACGGGTCATTTCCATCATCGTAGGAAGTTCTGTTGGAAGCTTCCCTCTGAGGGATGCTTCCCTCAAGCTTGGGTTAAATGGAGGAGCCCCCATGGGACAGTGATAGAGATAGAGAGCAGGGGCACATCCAGCTGTTGTGAGGGCTCCCAAGGCCAAGACCTCTGTGGTGCCAGGACATCTTCTCTTGACTCTGCCACAGGTTTCCTCTCTCCCAGGGCAGGGCGAGATGGCCGGTCTAGAGTGAGGCAGAACGGGGTTTAAGCCCTTCTTTTCCCACTTAGGACCTTTGTGACCTTGGGCCTGGGTCTTACCTCTCCGGTCCTGTGGAATTGGGCAGACAGTCAGCAGTGCCGCCTCGCTTGGTTCTTGTGATCATTAACGGAGGTGGTGTGGAAAGCACTTGGAAGTGTGAGGGCACACAGGGTGAGCACCTGAAAAATGGGGACCACCATTACTATCTTGATGATTATAATTGTAAATTTTGTTTTGTTTTGTTTTGTTTTGTTTGAGACGGAGTCTTGCTTTTTCACCCAGGCTGGAGTGCAGTGGCACGATCTAGGCTTTTTGCAACCTCCGCCTCCGAGGTTCAAGCAGTTCTCCTGCCTCAGCCTCCTGAGTAGCTGGGATCACAGGTGCGCGTCACCACGCCAGGCTAATTTTATATTTTTAGTAGAGACTGGGTTTCACCGTGTTGGTCAGGCTGGTCTCGAACTCCCAAAGCACTAGGCCTCCCAAAGCACTAGGATTACAGGTGTGAGCCACCACAACCGGCCGATATTATTTTCATAAAGATTATTGAAGAGTGTTTGGGCCTTCCGTGAACGAGGAGTTCTTCAGGACGCTCTCCCAGCAAATGTGGATTTATCCATTGTCGACCCTTTCCAGATTTAGTTTCAGTGACCCCCACCCCCATATCCTTTCCTTCTGGAGACCTGATTTGGATTTCTTCTTTCCATCCCTCCTTTCTTTGGGCAAAAGGAAGACTTGGAACTGCCCTGGAATGAACTCTTCCAGGCCCTTCCTCTTGGGAGGTAGAGCCTCTGTCTCTCCCAGCACATATAAGTGTGCCCATGTGCACACGTACACACACGCGTACACACACACTTCTCCACCGGCCTAGCCGTTAAAAATAAATAAGTAAAACCCAAAGTATTAAAGCAGGGGTGAGCAGATGTGGCCCTGGCAGGGCTGGCTGGGTTGTCTGGAGGCGGGGGTGGCCAGTGGCCCCGGGAGGGCTGTGTGCGTTGATTCCCGGACATTGCCCAGCGCCCTGTGTGCTAATGTGAAGCTGAAAAGTCCCCTGCATTGTGCCGGCTCCTTTCCCCGTGAAAAGGCAATTGAGTCAGTGAGTTCCAAATGGATTGGAGCTGACAGTAAATGAGAATTTGGCAGTGGGTAGAAAACAAGCTTCCCCCACCCTCCACCCAACACACACTCCCTCATCCCTCCCTCAACTCCCGGTGCTTGTTTGGTTTTGAGAGGGATTTTGCAAAGAATTATGATTTCTTTTTGCACATATCAGACATTATCAGCAGGGTTTGTGCCTCAGCCTGCCCCCCTCCCAGGGATGGCCCAGCCCCCTCCCCCAGGTGACCGGGCCCACTCCCCTTGCCGCCTCGGTGGCTCTGCCAGCGATCCCGAACGAGTTAAGGGCTGAATCAACTCTAGACCCAGCTGTACATTTTACTCTGGGTTCCTGAATGAAGTGATGTGCTGTGCTCAGCACGATTGGAGACTGTCTGTCCCGGGTGACCCACCCGGTCCCCACCCTGCTGGACTCCACCAGCTTTTATGGGACCTGCTGCTGGGTCCCAGGACCTTGTCCCTGGCAGCTGGGGAGCCGGTGGCTCATGCTGTGGGGGTTTTGTCTGGTGTCCTCCCCATGTCCAGCCTGCTCTTAGAGACCTATTTTAATTCTAAAAGAAAGAGTACACCATTTTAAGTTGGTCTTATCCCTGATTTGTAAGGAAGGCTTGCAGTGTTGAGGGTTCATGGATGCCAAGGGCCCTGCCGCCATCATTCTGCATTCCACGGTGTCCACACCAGTACAGTAGTCAGTAGATACTTACTCGTACCAGGCCCTCTCGCCAATGGCCCCATGTCCCTAGACCTCCCCACTTAATTATTCCCAGGAGCTGCAGGGAAGGAAACGCGGCTTCCTTGCAGATACCCCTCCAGACATGCTCCTCATTTGTGACACAGCAACTCTTTAGCCTGACCAGCCTCTCTCCATAGAGGGGTAGCGTCTCTCCCATTCCTGTAGGCCAAGAGGCACGGAGATGCCCTTGTTTTGGCAGAATTACAAGCTGCTCCTGGGGGGTGTCTGTGCCCCCACTGGCTAGGGAGGCCCCTCAGGGGCCTCTTTCTGGAAAAGGCTGGTGGAGTCTGCTTGTTTTGGGAGCTATGCTGGGAGGATAGTGGTGAAGTCCTCGGCTCAAATCCCTAGTCTCTCCTTACTGGGACTCCGACTTTGGAATATTGTGGACTCTTCTGAGCCTCAGCTTTCTCACTTGTAAAAGAGGGTTCACGATAGCACCTATCCCATGGGGTTGCTGTGAGGATTAAATGAAATGACACTGGAAAGACACCTGGCACGTGGTGACAAGGGGTAGCTATTGTTGCTACTAGTACTGTCTCTACTCCACCCTCCCCATCTGTCATCATGAAGGCAGTAAGGCAGAGGGCTCCCTGTGTCTGAGCTCCAGAGACCCCCAAGGCCAGGCTGAAGCCCCAGCCCAGAGGCTGTGGCCACCACAAGTCTGTTGCAGCATGTTTGCCAATAGCAAGGCAAACGTGTCCGCCCAGTACAGAGCCCTCGAGGGAGCAGGGAAAGGCTTGCAATGCCCAGGGCTGAGCTGTTAGACATTCAGATGGCAGTCTCTGGGCTGTGGCCTGGACTGCCTGCCCGGGGAGGAGCTGACTCCCAAGCACTGGTGCCATCTTGGTTCTCCTTGGCCTCTCCTCGCAGACAGGAGTGTGGCCCTTGCCCTGCCCCGGGAGCAGGTGGCCTTTGCAGCCTGGCACCTGTTCCCAGAGGGTGGCTGCCAAGAAGGCACAAACCCAGGGATCTCCCTGCGTGTACTCCGAGTCATTGCATGAGGCCTGTGTGCTGCCTGGAGGAGCTGGCCTGGGCCTGTGCTAGTGGAAAAGGTTGGAGGAGGAGCTTCTCTCCTCCAAGACCCCCCTCCTCGCCCTTCAGGCGAGTCACAGGAGAGCGGGGGCCAGCATCCTGAGGTCTGTGTGCTGGGGGTTTGTTGGGGTGGGGCGAGTAGCGGAGGGGAGAGACGGGTGAAGGATGTGAATGAAGTTGGAGAGGGGGTGCAGGAGCAGGGTCTTGCCTCTGTCCTTAAGGGGCAGCAAGGAAGCTGAGTTGATTTTACATTTTCATTTTATTAAAAGAGAAAGGAAACAGACATTTACTGAGGGCCGACTGTGTGTCAGATGCTGCGCTGTGACTTTCTGTGGGATTGAAAGATACAAGGCAAGCAGTGGTTCGATTCCCATTGTACCTGGCAGGAAATGAGGCTCTGAGAGGTTCAGTCACTTGCCTGAGTTCACCCAGCTCGTTAATGGAGAGCTAGGGTCCCAGCGCTGGTTGATCTGACTCTGAAATGCACGCTTTTCCCTATGCACTGGAAAAATAGAACCATATTTTAAACAGCTTTTGAAAATAGATCAAAGGGAAAAAATGCACCCCTAACTTAACTATCATGAGACGACGTTGTTTAGTATCTGGTGTATTTCTGTCTAGTGTTTTTCCCCCGTTTGGTGACTGTATATATTTATTAAACATGTATTTTACATAACTATAATCATAAAAGAATATGGTTTTGGTTGAGACTTTGGACGAGGTAGGAGGGTCTCCTGAGTTGGACCACCAGGGAGGGATTGATTCTTGGCAAAATGGAAACCTGGTTTTGGCTCCGAGCCATCTTTTCGGTAATGAGGTGCCCGAAACTGCACTGGAGAAGGCAAACTGGGTGAATGGAGAGGCAGGCGAGACCCCAGGGTTCTCTCCTGGGTAGCTTTTGCTCAGTTAAGTGGTAGAATTTTCCTTTTAACTCACTTCCTTCTTGCTTTTGACAAATGGGAATATTTGTGCCATTTTCCCGAATGACCTCCTCTCCTTGGGGTAATGAGAAAATGAAAGTCTTTGCTAAGTGCTTTGAGATATTCAGATATAAAAACAGAGAGCAGAGCGTCGTCGTGGGCCTTTTGCTGCCAGGGCGCTTTATAAGGAGGAAGTGCAGTTTGTGTGGAGTGAAGGTCACCGTGAGGGTGAGGGCTCTTGCTGGAACCCGTGTCTCTCTGGGCACAAGGGCCAGGGCACTCGTGGCCCGGCTCAGGGTGGGTGGGGGTGTTGGTGGAGCCTCTGCCCATCTTCCAGGTACACATTCCCAGGCCAGATCCCCAAGGGCCAGGTGATCAGGGTCACTCAGGCAAAGCCCCCACCTTGGCTGGAATCTTGCAGATAAATGATTCAATTCCGAGAGAGGTCTCCCCTTCTGACTTCATAGGATCTGCCCAGGAATATCACAACGGAATAAATAAGGTGTCACCTGTACAAATTATCATCCCAAGGATGGTTTCGAAACACGGAAAAATGTTTATTATATGAGTGAAAAAATATACCAAATGCCAATGTTGTGAATGCTGCGAGAGAAACTATATAAAAATCCAAATGCTTCTGTAGAAGGGTTGAAAGGTGATCCTCCAAAATGAAAATTATAGCGTTAGGGTGGTGGGACTACGGTGATTTGTTTTTTATTTCACAACATTTTATTTAAATTCACCCCCTATGATTAAAAACCAACAAAGCCAACGTGTCGGCCCGGCAGGGAGCTCTGGCAAGGGAGAGGGGGCGGGGCAGCGCCAGGCGAGAGGGCGCCTGCACCCACGGCCCCCGCAGGGCGCTGAGCTCACCGGCTGTGCCAGCCACAGAAACCTATGAGATCTCGAGAAGCTGAGGCGTATCGGTGACTCAGCCTTCGTGTTGTGCTGTGCAACAATAGCTTTTGTCCTTTACCCAAAACCCTAGGCCAGTGTACTAAAAAAAAAAAAAAAATTATAAAATTGTGAGATAGTTTGTACTTTCCTCACCAGCCGGTGCCAGCTTCGGGTGCTTTATTTATTCAAGGTGGGGAGGCAGGGAAGACGGGGTGGGGCTAGGGGGGAGACAGAAAGGAAAAGAAAAACAAGGTAAGACTCGGACAAGGCCCAAGAAATGTTTGAACCTCACCAACAAACTCTCTTTTGTTTCACCAGTGGGAAGGAAAAAATAAACGTGAACCAAAGAAAACTCCCTACGTTTAGCACGTGGAGGTGATTCCTTCGCTTCTTGCAGGGGTCTTGGCCTGTTGTTTACAGGCCAGGAGAGCTATTCGTGATGCCTACCTCTAGGGCAGGATGTGATAGGAGGTGGGATGCAGGGCCCAAGGAGAAGGGGCTGCAGCCAGCGGCCAGGCTGGGAGCAGAGACCTCCAGGCAGGTCCCTGGTGTGCTGGGCAGTCACGCGCAACTGTCAACACCCTTTGCTTGCACTTCCACTGGGGTTAAAGAAGATTCTTCCCTCCCAGTAACCCAGAAGCCGCTCTCTGCCAGGGGGACTTGGAATTCCACGTGGATCAGGAGCAAGGACGCGTTTGCCTTGGAACAGTTTGGATGGGAGCTCTCTCCTCCTCGTGTCCACTGGAATACATTTGAGGAATCAGATTCAGGAAGAAAGACCGGGAGAGGGGAGTTGGGAATCGGTGTGTGTGAGATCGCGTGTTGTTTTGTGTGTGTGAGATTGTGTTCGGGTGTAAATCGTTTTGCATGTGATTGTGTCTGAGATTGTGTGAGTGACTGTGTTGGAGACTGTGACTGTGAGACTGCATGTGAGATTGTGTGATTCTGTATGAGATTGTACGAGGATGTGTGTGATTGCGTGTAACATTGTGTGAGACTGTAAGAGTGATTGTGTATGAGATTGTTTTTGAGGTTGTGTGAGATGGAGTGTGAGATTGTGTGTGGTTCTGTGGGAGTGTGTGCTTGTGTGTGACATTTTGTGTGGGGTTGTGTGAGACTGTGAGATTTTTGTGGGAGATGCTGTGTGAGATTGTGATTGTGTGTGAGATTGTGTGTGATTGTGGTTGTGTGTGAGAGTGTCTGGTTGTGTGTGAGATTGTAAGATAGTGTGAGATGGTGTGTCAGATTGTGTGTGCTTTGTGTGAGATTTTGTGTGAAATTGTGATTGTGAGATTGAGATGGTGTGTGACTGTGAGATTGTGTGTTAGTGTGTGAGATTGTGTGTGAAATTGTATGATTATGTGTGAGATTGTATGAGTGAGTGCATATGAGACTGTGCGACATTGTGCATGCGACTGTGTGTGAGATTGTATGTGGCTGTGACATAATGTGAAATGGTGTGGAAGACTGTGTGTGCCTGTGTGTGAGATTTTGTGTGAAATTGTGTGATTGTGTGAGATCGTGAGTGATTGTATATAAGAGTGTGTGTGAGATTGTGTGTGGCTGTGAGATTGTGTGAGTGGCTGTATGTAAGATTTGTGTGAGTTTATGTGGATTGTGTGAGTGGGTGTGTATGGGATTGTGTGTGATTATAACGTGGTATGTGGTTTTGCGTGTGATTTTGTATGAGATGATGTGCGTGAGATTGTGTGTGAGATGGTGTGTGGTTGTGTGTGAAAAAGAGTGTAAGTGGTTGTGTATGAGATTGTTTGTGTGTGTGGTTGTGTTTTTGTGTATCGCTTCTTTCCCCCTGGTTGTAGTAGCCGGGCAGAGTAAAATTAATGGGGTCTTCCATCTGTTTTTTGCGTATCACTTGGTCCCCTGCCCCAGGCCTGCCCTGAGTGAGACTGTGCTGTGGCCAAATCCAGGGCTGAATGACGATTCTTCCTTCTGCATGAGATCAGAGGATTTTGTGGGAATGATGCGGTGGTTTGACCAGTAAGAGAAAGGATGAAGGGTAAAGTCACAGAGGTCAGAGGTGGCCTGGCCCAGGACTCGGACGCCCCTCTCCATGGTCCTCATAGGGGTCCCAATCCTGTGGTCTTTGTCCTGTCCTCAGAAACAGATTCCTGGCTGAGCTTCTGAGGCTCGGGTGGGCTCAGAGGCACCTGCGTGATCGTCCCATCATCATGACCCTTCCTGTGAAGAAGGCAGCTCACAGGTTATTGTCCTGGTTTACAGGTGGGGAAACTGAGGCCCAGAGGGAGGTTGCTTGGCGCCGCAGGCCCTACAGCTAGTCAGTGACGGATCTGGAACTAGGACCCAGTCTTTGAGCCATTTGGAAACATGATCATCTTTCCCACCGGCTCAGGGTGAGGCTGGCCAGTTCCAGACGTGGAATGGTGCTTCCTCTGGCCAGTTCCAGACGTGGAATGGTGCTTCCTCTAGTTGCGGGAAGTAAAGGGACCCTCCTGGGGATCAGATGGTGGGGCTGTGTTTAAGGGTGACTGGTTTTAGGGACTGCCTCTGTTGAAGAAAGAGCACTGGATGGTGAGAAGGTGAGGTGGTTCTAGCCCCATCTCCATCACTGGCAGGCAGCCACCTCCCAAAATGAGCGAGAGGGCTGGCCCCCACGGAGCCGTCAGCCCTTCCCACTTCAGGATGGCTGGAGCTTCTTGCCACTGTCTGGAGTCCGCAGCTGTGCCATGCAGCCAACCCTCTCCCACAACCTGTCAAACCAGAGATGCCAGTTTCCTCAGGGCTCCCAGGAGCTCCCGCCCCTAGCTGGTACCAGGGAGAGCCTTTGCAGGCTCGGTGGGCAGTGCCCCCAACCCATGCCCCGTGCACCTGCTTATTGATCACTATGTGTCTGGATGTGTCTCGTGTCAGAGCCCTCTGGTGTGAACTTGCTGAGTACTGAGAGGCCGAGACATGAGACAATTACAAGCAGGGGAGAGAAGTGGTACCCTGTGACAAGAGGCAGCTGTGGAGAAAGGGGCAGGCTCCATGCCTGGGGTGAGCGCCATCTGGGCAGGAGGCCTGGCTTCCAGCTGTGGGGGCTTGGGAAGGGCAGAGCCTGGGAGGAATGATTTTGAAGCCACTACTATGGAGATTAAGGGGATGAGAATGTAAATCTCAAGTAAAAAGGTAATTGAATGTAATAGCAAACACTGCTCGCTCTATGTTAATTTTAGCTCTTCCCCTGGATACAAGACGCTGTATTAGTGTTTTATTACCATTTTGTTTGCACTAATAAAATAGTAAAATTTATTTCAAGGAAGTTGAAGGATGGTTTTACAATGCAAATTTGAAGAAATTGGACTTTTCATTTATGCCTCTGCTATTTTAAACCCTGACGGGTGTAAATTAGCTACAGGGACCGAGCAGACCCCACTGATGGGGACTTGGGAGGCGGGAGCCCTGGCAGAGGTTCCAGACGAGCTCAGGGCGGAAAGCAGACAGTATCACACGGAGAGGCTGGAGCGGGAGGGAACTTGGGGGCCTGACTGGGTGGGACAGGGCGATGGTTGAGAGTGTGTCAGGCACGAACGAGTCTGGGTGTAGGAGGGCATGTCACACACAGAGCTGGCAGAGAGATACACGTGGCCACAGACCTCAGAGCTTCATCTTTCCTCTCGGCCCTTTGGCCTCCTTCTTGTCCTGCCATCGGGCCTCTGTTAACCTGGTGAACCCCTAAGGGTAACTGAGCAACCCTACCCTCTGTGCCTAGAGAGGGCGAGTCGACCAACCGCTCTGCTCCCGTTCACACCCGTCCCCTTGAAAGGGGCTGAAGATTGAAGAGATCCTCGGAGCATGGAGGAGAGACCTTGAGCCAAAAAGGAACCAGGGAAAAAGACCTGGGCCAGAAACTAGCCCAGCTGAGGTCCCACCTTCTCCTTCTCCCTTCCAACCCAGGCATCCTGGAGAAACGGGGGCAGGACTTTCTCAGTACCCCGGCATGCCTTCCTATGGAGCCCAGTGGTCCCAGACAGTGTAGTGTCCATGAATCCAAAAGCTAGAGGACTGAAGTTTTAAAAGAAAAAAAAAAAAATCAAGTCGTCTGAATCTGAGGGAACTGGATGATGGTTACAGGTAGGCGGAGAAGGCAGCGAAAGGGGTGATAGGAGAGTTTCATTTTGAGTTTTGGGTGAAGAATTCAGGTTGGATCTTGTTTTATCCAAACCGGTTTGTTTATCTCTGAAAAATTATCGGCAGCAATGGCCCAAAGCGATGTACTGGGGGCCCGGCTTCCAAAGGGTAGGGAACCGAACAAGTGTTCTAATGTCTGGCAGAGTCCGCCGTGTGTATTGCCCAGGGTTTTCTGGCCGACTGCCTGGTGCGGGGGAAATGGTGAGCCGGTGTCGCCAGTTTCCAGCCCCAACCCTAGGTCTGGTGAGGTTTTCTCGGTGTGTTCTGTCTCCCTTGTTTGGGTGTTGTGTGCGTGTTTAATGCAAAGATTCAAACTGTTGATTCTGGCAGGGCCAGAGTGGAGAGACTGGAGGAGTCTGGAAGAGAAGCTGGAGCAGAGATGCTTGCAGGAGACCCGTGGGGATTCATTCTCTTGTCTGTAAGACCACGGGAGCTCTCAGTGTCAGGACTGTGCTTGTGGGTTGCAGGGAACTTGGCGCTGGGACAGAGGAGGGAGGGCTCAGGCTTCCAGCCTCTCCTGGTGGTTCCTCTAGGCCTATAGGGTCACATCTGGGGAAGAGAGGAGTCTGCGTTGACTCAGGCGGTTGGAGATACCCAAGGGTGAGGCCGGTCTCCAGTGGTGGAGCCAGTGCTCTGTGTGGTTATTAATGGAGCAAAAAAATTCTCCATCTGGGTCTCCTGGTGATCCTTTTGGATCGGGGGGCTGTGGATGGGATTTCTTGGGATCACGGGGCTAAAAGAATGTGCAGAAGGCAAAGGACTCTAAACCCAGCTCTGCAACAGGCCAGGAACTCCTTCTTTTCCTCTGTAGACTACACAGGAGGCCCTGGTGGTGGAGTTTTTCCAAATCCCTAATCTCAGGGACAGAGAGGGAGGCCCTGAACTTGGCCCCAGCCAAGGCCAGGGCAGATTTGACAGTGTGCTGCCGAAAGCAGTCAGAGTTGAGAACATTTAAAAGTGGCGCTTGTTTAGGTTTCGAAATGGTTCCCGATTCTCCAAGAGTCAGGAGATGTACCGTGTGTACCCAAGGATTTAGCGACGGTGTCAGGTCGGAGGGTACACTCCGGTGGATTTCCAGCCAAAACTCTAATTACATCCCTAAGCAGACAGAAATGGGAAAAGAGGATTAGTGCAGCGCCCCTCGTGGGCCTGGCGGTGGAGGACCCCAGGAGCACCTGGCCTCTGTGCAGGCACCTGCCCACTCCCTCAGGTCCCACCTCTGTGCTGGAGTCCGAGCTAAGAAGGTTTGCCCCGCACCACCCCAGGAAGCTGCTAGGACCTTCAGACACTTCTTTATCTACTCGTCTGCTCTGAACTCTCCCCAGCCCATCTCTGGAGAGGTGAGGCCCCTCTGAGCGGCGACAGGGCTGCTCCCACCCTGTGGCCTCTTCTCAACACAAGTCAGCCCCAGCCCAGACTAGAAGGAAGCTCCATTTTGAGTGATTTGGCTTTCTTTTTGACATAGGATGTGTGTGTGTGAGCTGGGGACAGGGTAACTCGCAAGCACACACACAGACTGCTGTCCGGTCTGATCACAGCAGGCCCTGGAAGCCTTGTCCTGCTTGGTTTGGGGGAGCCTGTTGTCCGGTCCGTGCGTGCCCCCAGCCAAGTATCCCGAGAAGCTAGAAAGCCAAGGCCTTCTGCCTGCAAGACGCTGAACCTTCCTGTCACCATGTTCAGCCCCCGGGGTGTGTGAGACCCCTGAGGATTCGGAACCCCCGCTCGCCCGTTTCCTTCCCGGGTCCCACTGTCCTGCACCTGTCAGCTGTCTCACTGACTGTCGGGCTTGGCTGCCACCCATCCGATCCCTCCCAGGCCAGCTCCACCCCCGCCCCCTCCCCCAGCCCACACTCCCTCCCTTCCTGTCTCTGCCCACGTCTGTCTCTACCTGCCCGTTGCCGGCACACCTGAAGATCCGAGGCTGCCTAACGGAGTGTGGGGATGGTTCAGGGTGTTTACCAGACAGCTGGGATAAGGTATTAAATCCTGCTGCTGTCTTCCCAGGGCCAGGTTCCTCAGATGGTTTTCCAAATCCCTAATCTCAGTGCCCACATCCCTGCCCAGCCAATGTTTGATGGGAGCTTTCCTTTCTGATTGAAGCTGTACCCAGCAGGATCTGTCATGGGTTTGGGTCTGGGTTCCCACCGGTGCTCGATGACACGGGCATCCAGCCCCTTCCTCTCTGTGGTCCTTCCTTCCTCCCCTCCTTCCTTTCCTTGGGAATCTTAGTGAGTGGGGGCCAGGATTCTGACACCAGGTGTTCTAGAGCCTTCAGGAGTCCCCATCCTCCACCATGTGGTCATGAGGCCACCTGCTGTAATGGCAGGGGGAGGTCCCAGATTGGGCTTTAAGTCAGAAGCAAGGGTAAGGAGGTGGGAGGGAGCAGGCCAGGAGCAGCCCTTGCTGAGCCCGCCTATACAGCTCTTCATGCTCAAAGTAAAAGTGACCAATGTGGGGTTCTGCCCTGAGAGAGAGTCTGTAAAGCAAACCTGTTCCTTTACAGTGTCTCTGCATTGGCTTAGGAGGTGACAGCTTTAGGGAGGAGGCATGCGCCTGTCTGGCACTCAGGTGGACACCCTGCCCTCGTTCAACTGGCCAAGCTTCTGGGGTCACAGGAGAGCCCGCGTGCTCCCCAGTGAACAGGGACTTGGAGACACCCAGCGGCATCCATTCTTCATGTGTGGCAGAGGCAGCTTCCCGGGGTCTTCCCTGTGGTAGAATATCCGGGGATGTGTCTACCCTTTCCAGGATGGCAGGACTAGGCCGAGAGCAGGGACACCCTGCTCCAGATCCTCAGCCCCCCACCAGAAACAAGGCTGAAAGAGGCCAATCTGCTTCTTCCCCTGAAGCCGGGAAGTTTCTATGCGGGAAGGAGCAGAACTCTAGACCAATGGGGGCATGTGGCCAGTGGTGGCGGCCTGGGTCTAGCCCTCTTGGGGGTGCCTGGGACTGATGGATGTGTTCTTTCTCCCAGCTGCGATGTGGCCTGGGCAGACCCTTCTAATTTCAGTTTCTCTCTCCCTAGCTCCAGACTGCTTCTTTCTCCCTCCCGTGCCCCTTCTCCTCCTTCTTCCAGGCAACCAGAGGTGTCTTAGGTTTCACAATAGCCCAAGCCTCCCTCTCTCTCCAGGTCTCCTCACCTTGTTCCTGCAGGCTCCCCCCGGGTGTCACGTGGCTCCACCCTCTCACTGTTGCCTTGGCAGTCAGTGCCACTCCCGGTTTGTCTCTCTGTCCTTTGCTGAGATCAGGGCACAGACAGGAGTGGGGAGGTCCCTGGGGGCCAGCCAAGAGGGGCTCGGCAGCAGCAAACTGGGCTGGGATGGGGCAAGGGACAACAGCGGCCAACTTCACACCGGGTCCTCAGCTGGCATCCTCAGCATCAAGGCTTGAAGCGGGTTCCAGGGGTAGTCCTGGGTACCAGCATCCCCAGTTTTATTTCAGGGATGTTCTTTTTCTCATATGTGTTGGGCAAAGATCAAGAAGTGGAATAGAAAATAAGGGGACAGAGAAAATCTGGAGGGTGACGGTTGGGCTGGCGAGGAGGAGGAGGAAGAGGAGGAGGAGGAGGAGGAGAGAGGTGAAATTAATTCATTAGAAAAACTTGTTTACTGGCTTTGCTTAGGCGCCTCCATTTTAAAAGTCTACGTTTACAATAAGTCGTTAATTAAAATACAAAATTAAGCAACAGCTATGTTTTTTTTTCCTTACACTTTAATTGCATGATTTTTTGTGATGTAATTTCTGGAAACACCCAGCGTACCTCACAGGGCTGATTGTTTGATAAACTAGAAGCACCTGAAACCAACCCCAAAAAATAAATATATAAATCCAAGGGAAACTGAAGGTAGATTGGAAATGACACAGAACTGCAGACAGCGGGGAACTGAGAATCCATAATCACAATAATAATAATTAAAAAAACTTCTAAGTAAGTACATTTGTCCTGCTGCTCGCCACCCCCACCCCCACCTCCCCAACCTGCCTGAAACCAGAGCAATCTGTGCCTCTCAGGGGAAAAACAAGCTGCCATAGAAGCCAGACCAAGTGGGGCGGTTGCTGCCTGTCCCACACCCCCAGGTTGGTGCTATGGAGAAAAAGCAGGCGCAACTAGGAACTTTCCCTGCCTCCATTTCTAGCTGGGCTCAGTACTTGCTGGGGCTTCTGCCTTCATCACTGACCTTACAGGGGAACTGTCTTTGTCCCCCTTGTTTTGAACCTAGATGCAATCCCAGGAGGAGATGCTTCGGGGCACTGACTGCCCCTCCTGGGAAAAGCACATCTCTCCTTGCACGTGCCATGGCAGACAGTGGGACCCAGGCTTGGGTTGCCGGCCCAGTGTTCCTCGTTATCCTGAGAGCACTGGCTCTTCTGGAAGGGAGTGGGAAAGGGTGATCCGAGGTAAAAGAGGCGTGGGTTGACTTTGCAGATGGCCCCCTGGCCTGTTGCCTTCTTTAAGGTGTAGACCTAGATGATGATTGCAAAACTGCAGAGAAACCTGTCAGGAACTGACTGGGGGTGGGGCTGGGAGGAAGCTGGGTCCCACTGGTGGCCTGGCTGCAGGAAAATTGCAAGCCCAGCATCATCTGTGGGCTCGGGGCTCCTAGGTGCAGGGCATCTGGGCAGTGGGAGCATGCAGGACAGAGGGGGCCTATGACTGCACTGCTGGCTCCTTTCACCACCCTGCAGCTAGGGGCCCAGTTGGCTGGCGCCCCAGCAACCCCTCCGTACACTCTGCTCCTAGGAAAAAAGGAATTACCTCCTTTTAGGGCCTTTTGAAAAATCTATTTTTTCTCCTTGATTGTAAGTTATGCTCGCGGTGCATTGAAAAATACAAAAAAGGATAAAGAAAATAATTTAGGCCAGGTTCAATGGCTCACACCTGTACTCCCAGCACTTTGGGAGGCTGAAGCAGACAGATCACTTGAGCTCAGGAGTTCAAGAAACTCCTGGGTGACATGGCGAAACCCCTTCTCAACAAAAAATACAGAAATTAGGTGGGCGTGATGGTACACATCTGTAGTCCCAGCTACTTGGGAGGCTGAGGTAGGAGGATGGCTTGAGCCCAGGAGGTGGAGGCTGCAGTGCGCAGAGATCGTGCCATTGCACTCCAGCCTGAGTGACAGAGCCCGGCCCTGTCTCAAAAAAAAAAAAAAAAAAAAGAGAAAAGAGAAGAGAGAGAAAAGAAAATAATTTAAAAATGTGTTTTGTGAGTTAGGGAGACAGAGATACCTGGTTGTAATCCCTGGTTTTGCCACCCAGCAGTATGACCTTGAGTAAGTTACACAATGTTTCCAAACCTCAGTTTCCTCATCTGTCAAGTGGGAATACTGAGAGCATAGATCTTTCAGGCTGGCCCTTGATTTAGTGTAATGATCCATATATAAAATACTTAGCACTGAGCCTGGCACATAGCACCAGTAAATATTATTTCTGGCCAGGTGCGGTGGCTCACTGCTGTAATCCCAGCACTTTGGGAGGCCAAGGTGGGCAGATCACTTGAGGTCAGGAGTTTGAGATCAGCCTGGCCAACATGGCAAAACCCCGTCTCTACTAAAAATACAAAAATTAGCTGTGTGTTGTGGCGTGTGCCTGTAATCGCAGCTACTCGGGAGGCTGAGGCAGGAGAATCGCTTGAACCCGGGAGGCAGAGGTTGCAGTGAGCCGAGATCACACGACTGCACTCTAGCCTGGGCAACAGAGCAAGACTCCATCTCCAAAAAAAAAAAATTAACTATTTCTCTTTCTGTTATTATCATTAATAATGACTATTCCCACTATCTTGGGATAATAGACATTTAAATTTTTTACACTGGTGAGTTATCTATCTAAACCTGTGCTATCCAAGCCTCTAGCTTCTTTAAACTTTCATTCATTAAAGTAAAAGAAAATTGGAAATTCAGTTCCTCAGTCACATTGTCCATGTCTGGTGCTCAGTAGCCGCATGTGGCCAGTGGCTGCTGTGTGGGACAGCATCCTCCAGCACACAGCCACTGGAGTGTTTTCACCGAACCATCTCCCACTTTTCTAAGTGTCTCTTAAGGGCTGTACAGTGGTCCATAGCATGGCTGAATCACACTCTGTTACTGGCTTGAATTTTCTTTTCTTTTTTGAGACGGAGTCTTGCTCTGTCACCCAGGCTGGAGTGTAGTGACACAATCTCGGCTCACTGCAACCTCTGCCTCCTGGGTTCAAGTGATTCTCCTGCCTCAGTCTCCTGAGTAGCTGGGATTACAGGTGCCGCCACCACGCCCAGATAATTTTTGTATTTTTAGAAGAGACGGGGTTTCACCATGTTGGACAGGCTGGTCTCGAACTCCTGGCCTCAAGTGATCCGCCCGCCTCTGCCTCTCAAAGTGCTGGGATTACAGGTGTGTGCTACCACGCCTAGCTTGGCTTGAGTTGTCATTCCTGGGAAGTTGGTGCATCCTCTGGGCTCTGATTGGTCCCCAGGGGTTGCTGCCTGCTGACACCTGCCCTGTGGTGCTCTCTGATTGGTGCCTGGCAGTGAGAGATTCTGGGAGGAGCAAGCCCGGTCAGCTGATTGGCTGTCAGTGGTGATGCCAGGGCTCTGCCTCCCCTCCCTCACAGTGGGCTCTGGCTGGGCAGGAGGGGCCACTCCCCACAGGACTCCAGTGCCCGCCCCCCAGGATGCCTCCTCCTCACTCTTCACCCCAGAAGGCTGGAGTCCAGGGAGAGGAGGGCCTTGGTTGAGGGAGTTAAAATGAACAATAGGCCAGGTGCAGTGGCTCATGTCTCTAATCTGAGCACTTTGGGAGGCTGAGCCCATCAGATCACTTGAGGTCAGGAGTTCGAGACCAGCCTGGCCACCATGGTGAAACCCCATCTTTACTAAAAATACAAAAATTAGCTAGGCATGGTGGTGCACACCTATAATCCCAGCTACTTGGGAGGCTAAGGCAGGAGAATTTCTTGAAACCAGTAGGTGGAGGCTGCCGTGAGCCGAGATTGCACCCCTGCACTGCAACCTGAGTGACAGAGTGAGACTCTGTCTCAAAAACAAACAAACAAATGAACAATAATGACTCACCCTGCCCTGAGCAGAGGGTCCAAGATAAAACCCGGAGGCCCCTCGGGGAGCTACCCGAGATCAGGGTGGCCTGCCTCATGGGAGGCACCATGGTGGAGGCTGGCCTGGCTCCCTGAATCCTGGGCAGGCCTCCCGCTCCTTGTGAGGGTCTTCCAGCTCCCGGAAGGCCCCTGACTCAGTCAAGACACTGGTGAGATTCCAGGGTAGGGTCTGGGGTCCCAGGTCTGGGGGCTGCTCCAGGAAGACTTGCAGTCACCTTGCAATGGTGGGTGACCCTCCTGTGACTAGGTTGGAGTGGGCATCGGGGGCTGGGGTGATACTGGGGTCATGGCCCTCGTCGTGGGCCGAGGGCTGTGGGCAAGGCCAGCGGGAGAAGTGATCCCCGGGGCAGTGGACAAGACAGAGACAGGGAGCTACAACCGGACCTGCTGAGGTGGCCCTTTCTGCTTGCAGCGGTTCATAAAATATGGCTCAGATTTTCATTACGGGCTCTATCGATTATCTTCTGGGATGGATGAATTATAGAGAACATTAAATTTTTTTTAAAAAGCAAGTGAGAGAGGAAATATCTGAATGACTTTGGGTGGTCGATGACAGAAAGGGCTGAGCCACCAAGCTTGGTCTCCAAGCAGGTGTGGACCAAACCTCTCGGGGCAGGCAGCCGCTGACTCCTCCAGCCGTCTGCTTCCCGGCCTCCCTGGGCCTGGCTTTGCAATAGGGGAGGCCTGTGCTCCCATCGCCCCCACCCTGTCCCCTCCAGGGATCTGCCTAGGATCTGGGAAGGCAGAAAATCAGGTTGTTTACAGGGCTGTGACCTGGAAATAGGACCTGTCCCAGGCTTTGGGCCTCCATTGCTGGGAGATGGGGCCCCAGCTCTGCTGTCTGCCCTCCAGGGACTTCCTCATTCTGGAGATGCCTGCCTGGGTAGAGGGAAGGGTCAGAGGACATCACTGATCTCCCGGGCCGGGACTGGGGCGGGAACTCATGAGGAATGCGGATGCCCGGGCCTCATCTTTTCCCCGCTCCTCGTTCCTTCTGTCAGCAATCACAGGCATGGAGGATGTCTGTTTTCCTTCTTAAGTTTGGGGAGAGCGAGTCTAGGTCCCACCACTCTGCCTCTAAGGTCAGTCCAGAAAGAGAAGCTCCTGAAAGCCCTTCCCTCCCTCGCTTTCTCCCCACCCACCTTGCTAAGCCGTGTCGTGATGAGGTGTCAGGCAGCTGGGGTTAACTCGTGTACCAGTGTGTGACCTTGGCTAGGTCACATCCCTCTCTGGGTCCCAGTTCTTCAATCCTCCACTCTCCAGTTGAGAGAATCATCTACTTCGTTGCAGGTTATAGATATTAATTTGCAATGGTTATATGCATTAATATATTAAAATCCTGAGCACACAACGCTTAATAAACATGAACTATTAACATTTTCCTCTTCTACTCTGGCAGGGTCTAGAAACTTTTCTTTCTCTTTGTTTAGGCTTTGTGATTGATTTATCAAATGCTTGACAGCACCTACTTGGTGGTGCTGTGAAGTACCTACTCGCTACCCGGGTATTACCACAGGCTTCACCTTCCCCCACCTTTCAGCCCAGCCAGAAACACCTGAGGCTTTGGTTGTGATGTCTGAGCCCTGTCTGTTGGCTCTAGGGGACTTACTTGGTCGAGGGTACTTTCCTCAGCGTGTTACACGTGAGAAGCCATTTAATCCTCATGACGGTACGCAGAGGAACTATCATTATCCCCATTTTACTGATGGAGAAACTGAGGCACAGAAAGGTTAAAGTCGTTAGCCCAGAGCCACACAGCTTGTGAGTGGCAGAGCCTGGATTCCTACCTGAGCAGTCTGGTTCCACAGCGTGTGTGCTTAACCACGGCGGCAAGTTGCCCAGTGATCTGGCACAGTGGCATGTATGTGTGTGTGTGTGTGTGTGCATGCTCCTGTGTGTGTGCATGTGTGCACGCGCTGAACGTGTGTTTTGTGACTGACTCCACTTTCTGACCCTCCGCACAGTATTTGGCCCCTACAGATAGATTATCAGCGGCCCCTGCATTTTCTGGGGCCCTGTTCTAGGTGGAGCGTGTCTCCCCATCCCCCACACATCCCCTCACCCAAGCTTCACCTAGGCTGCTGTGAAAAGGTGGTGGTTTCCATGGATATCCGTCTCCCTCTGGCGACACGCCCTTTTTTGTATAACTCTGTTCCCTGGAGTTGATTGTTTTTGGCACACAGCTCTGTAAACTCATCCAACAATTAAAGGGGGGAGGGGTAGAACAGAAAGGAGACAGATAGTAACTGTGGGGTGAGTGATATGGAGGAAGGGCCTCTGGGCCGCGGGTCCCCTCCCTGTCCTCTGCCGGCAGCAGGACAGTGGACAGTACCTTAAGTGCGGAAAGGCGGCACAAACACCTGGGAGTTCTGAGCATGAAGAGCCCTCTGCACTTGAGCTGCGTTCTTGCCCCATCTCTCTCTCCCTCAGAAATCGAAAGGGTCCCATGTTCAGGTCCAATGAGGCCGTCGCCAGAAGCCACCCGAAGCCGTGAGATGCCAGCCTGGACCGATTTGCACGTTGGCCTTCCTTGTTTTGGCTCACTGTGTGATGTGTCTGCCCTGTTTGTGTACCGTCGAATACCTGCTGCGTTGGGCGTACCCGTCGTGGGCCGTGTGAGATCACAGGTGAAAAATGCAGCGAAAAACACTTTCGTGCCGCAACACATCATGGAGGATTTTTGTATTAAGATGTGGATTTTTTTATTGGTTTTTTTTTTTTTTTTCCCGTTTTCCATACAGGCCTGGAGTTGGGCAATGTGCGCGTCTGTGTTTTTGTTTTCACTTGGGTGGTTTATGAAATCTGCTCATTAGCGCTCTGTCCTCTCCCCACCCCGGGCTGGTCTTCCACCGAATACCCTCTCGGATAGAAATCATTCCCTACCACTTCCCAGTGTCTTCCCTCCTTTGGGGAGATGATGGGCACCTCCCCGTACCCACATGCCCCCAGGTGAAAATCAAGGGGTTCTCTGGCCCTGCTTCCCAATCCCGCGTCTCTGTGGCAGATGTTCACTGTGCGGGGAGCTTCCGATGTAGGGGAGGCAGCAGAAATCTCTGACCCATGCCCCCAAAGATAAAGCCCTTTTGCTTTCCCCTTATCTGGAGAGAAGAAACGGAAGTTGTCCTGTCTCAGCAGGACCTCCTGACTTAGCATGGAGGCGGTTTCCTTGTCCCCGTCCTGTCAGATGACAGGTTGCAATGAGCATGACCACAGCCCAGACCCCATTTGGCAGATGTGTTCAGGGCTTCCTCCTGCTCGCCGAGTGTTACCTCAGGCCTCGCTTTCCCCCCTTTTCAGCCTGGCCAGAAGCCCCCGAGCCTTTCATTGTGATGTGTGAGCGCTGCCTGGTGGCTCTGGAGGACTTGGTCCAGACCTGTTTTGAGGCCAGGAGAACTGAGATTCTGGAGGGGCAGTGGCATCAGTTGTGGGTGGCTGCTGAGATCACAGGGAGGGGAGGAGGGTGACCTTTTAAGTGAGTTGGGCCTTGGAGCCTGTCAGCCCAGGCCTGGCTTTGGCACCTGTGCACGGTATGATCTTCAGCAAGTCACTTCGTGTCTCCATGCCTGCCCTCCCTAATCTATCCACGGGGACCATAACCATTTCTGCCTTTGTGTTGCAAAGATTTGGCCAGATCATGCGCGTAGGGCACTTGGCACAGCGCTTGGCAGATAGAAGGCATCTGATTGGTTCATACCAAGAGTTCTCACTTCGGCCTATAGGCAGGGGGCAGAGGCCACTCATCAGTGTGCCCTGCCCTTACTCCCAGCCTGCCACCTGGCACACAGTAGGCACGTGGTTCATTCTTATTGGAATTGGTTGGAGGGGATCAAGTAACTAAGGGGCTCCCTTGAACCTGAGAACTGTTAATTCACGGGGCTAATGGAGGAGGGGGAGAGAGCAAGGCACAGGTTGAGGCTCAGGGAGAGCTAAACAGAATGGGCACGAAAAGAGTCAACAGGGTTGGGCGCGGTGGCTCACGCCTGTAATCCCAGCACTTTGGAAGGCTGAGGCAGGCCAATCACCTGAGGTTAGGAGTTCGAGACCAGTCTGGCTAATCTGGTAAAACACTGTCTCTACTAAAAATACAAAAATTAGCTGGGTGCAGTGGCACTTGCCTATAGTCCCAGCCACTTGGGAGGCTGAGGCAGGAGAATTGCTTGAACCCAGGAGGTGGAGGTTGCAGTGAGCCGAGATTGCACCACTGCACTCCAGCCTGGGTGACAGAGCGAGACTCCATCTCAAAAAAGAAAACAGCAAGTGGAGCGTTCTGTTGGAGAAGAGGGGCCAAGCTGCGTGGGGCTCATCTGACTCTGACATGAAGTCAGGGACTAGTTCAGTTCCACCAACACCTTTGCTACCCACGGTCGCCCAGCTGTTGTGCTAAATGCTGGAGATGCGCAGATCATTAAGACCCGCTCTCCGCCCTTGAGGAGTTAAACATCCAATGGTGGAGACAGACTTGTGAACAAATTACTTCAGTCCAGTGTGGACGTAAATGCTGTGGTGGAGGATGTAGGAGCAGCAGAGTCAGGGCACATGGGGCCACCCGGGGTAGATTCCAGAAGATTACCTTGAAGAGATTTGGAAGAAGAGGGTGGTGGTGATTCTAGGCACGTCTAGAGTGCTTGTTAACACCCTTTCACACCCCTTGTCCATCCTCCACGCAGCCTGCGAGGTAGGAGGGAAGACTGAGGCATCGTCTCCGTTTGGCTGTTGAGGAGAATGAACCTAGGGAGATTAGCAGGCTTGTCTAAGGGCCCGTGAAAGTTTCAGGGGGCACAACTGGGACTCGGACCCATGAGTCCTGGTTCTCAGCCCATTGTGAGTTCTGTAAGCGCACTCACTCAGCTTCTCACCTCTTCACTCTGGAGCCGCTGCTCAGAGAGACCCGGCCTCTGCGCTCTGCACTTTCTGACCGGGATCCATGGGCCCCGGGGCCTGGGCTGTGGGAGAGCCTCAGTCCATGGAAGGCCCCGGGGCCTGTGCCCTGGTTTGGTAAGTGGGTCAGGCCACTTGGTTGGGGACAGTCTTGGAGCAAGGCCATTCCCTGGCAGGGTTGGAGGATGGCAGGAATGGGGAAGACTGTGGGGGAGAAGGAGGAGGAGGACTGGCCACACCCTTCATTCAGTTGTTCTTGCTGCCACAGCTGAGAAGCACCCTCTGCCCTGAGCAGACCCCTGTCTCCGATGGACGAAGCCCAACAAGGGTCCCACCAGGGCCTGGAACCCCCTTTCCTTCCGTAGCTGGAACACCCTCTGAGCCAAGGACGTAAAACACTGGGAGTGTTCACCGTTGGCCTGTAGTCAGACCCTGGTCTTGCCAGTGCCTTGCCTGGAGTTGGGGAGGTAGAAGTGTTTCCCTTGACCTTTTCTCTGGGGAATGTACATGTCTGTCTTACAAAGCTGGAAGAGGGGCGTGTTAGCCTTCTATGTAAGATGCTCACTTTTAGGTGGGGTCATTCTGATGGGATGTTGGAGTGGAGACCCCCAGCAGATGGATGTTCTTGGAGTAGGGGTATAGGTAGTCCAAGGCATGTCTTCTTCCAGCCCAGGGGGATTTTGTGGGTGGATGAGCTGCCCAGGGCTTTGGGGGATTCTGGACTAGGGCAGGGGAGTTTCAGAGCCCAGAGGAGTGAGTCTCCCAGTGGCCCTGAAGTTTCCATTAAAGTGTTTTTTCCTCTTTTTTAAAGAAAAAAATATTCCCAAACTGGAAAACAAAGGAAATCCACTTCCCCCAAATCACACGAAACTCACATTAGGGGCCTGGCGGGAATCCATGGAAACCAGGAAACCCGCTGTTAACCCTGTGTGGCGCCGAGGGGTGGGATGGGAGCTGGGCTGATCCAAGCCTTGGACTGTAGATGCTGTCCACCCTGATGGCCTCCCCAAGGGAGCTGGTCTCGGTGGCATTGCCCCAGCCGAGGTGGGGCAGAGCTGATGCCGAAGCTGCCACCTTCCAAGAGCCAACTCCCCTTCGCACTCAGGTCCAACCTTGGGCAGCAGGAGGGGAGGGGTTCGTGCACTCCTGCGAGGCCTCTGGGGACTCCGAGGGCCGGGCCAAGTTGGAGAACCTGCAGGGCAGCTGCCCACACCATGCCACACTGTGGAGGCAGGGCCCAGCCCTCTCACACGTTTCAGGAACGCAGAGCTGCTGTGGCTGCTGCAATCTTCCCGCAAAGGGGGAAGGAAAGGGCCAGGATTTCAGCGGCAATCTTCCTGGTGCCAGCTCTGCAGGCAGGGTGGGCAGGAGAGCAGACCGAGCACCCCCTCTGGGTTGTCTGTACCCCATCCTCACATCCACGAGGCCGGGCTTCCAAGACTGGGAGGTTGTATGCTGAGATCGGATTGTGTGTTTGTGTTTGCACGCACATGAGCTCCTTTTTTCTAAAAATGCTGAAAATATTTACAGGTTTGAAGTTGAAACGCAAACAGGAAAAGCCCTTTAAAAAGTGAGTGTAGTGGATATTCAAAACAGGAATCACCATAGAAACACCACAATATTTGTTTAAATTGACACAAAGGTTGCCGGTAGCAGGGCACCAACTTTCTTTGGCTACTTTTTTTTGTCCCAACACCTATCGCAGCTGAATCTCAGCAACCCCCTTTCAGGGTATGGGCCCACACCCTCTTTTCTTTTTATGAAATTGAGTCGCACAGTACCAGAATGGAAGTGGGGAAGGAAAGCCAGAAGAAATTAAATGCACCATCCTGGGTCGCTGCAGAGACACCTGTTGATTCCTTTTATAGAGACTCCCAGAAGGTCACTCAGGGGTCAGGGGAGCAGCTGGGAGCCGGCGCAGGGAAAGTCTGGAGGGAGCAGGCGATGGGGAGCCCAGGGTTGGTTTGGTTGCATGGGTTTGATCTGTCTCCGGTATTGGCTTGGTCCATTTTCAGGCCTGACCTTTCACCCTGGGTGCCCAGCCTTGGGTGTGATCCTTCTGTGTTACCCGGGGAGGCACCTGATTGGCCTAGTATTGTTTCTACCTGTTTGCTTATTTTATTAGGTACGACAACTGCATAGCAATTGGCTAATAATTGTGCAAAGAGTGCATTGGTTGCAGAGTCAGGCATGGTATGCGCCATGGCAATGCCATCTGCTGATTGGCAGGAATGAGAATATCTTACCTTGCTGATTGGTTACTACACACGGTGTCAGAACCTTGCCCTCCATTGTATACCCCAAGTGTGGGGTGGGTTTGTGGGTGTCGGTTGTAGCCTAATCTTTTTTGTTTTCCCCTCTCGTTTTGGTAGGCAAACAGACCTTGCTGACTGAAGGCAAAGACTCCTCCATCCCACCCACCCTCCCAGCTGCCGCGGCCATTGACCCCTCCTTTACAAGGGGCTCCTGCAACTCCCCAGTGGCGCGTGTTGGAATGGACTTCGAACCCTGGCCTCTTGGGATGCAAAGGTAGCTGCTTCCGGTTCCCAAGATGCCACTAGGAAGTGTGGGGTGGCCAGTTTGGGGGTTGCTTCTTAGGGTACGGACTGTGTAAGGCCTAGACTCACCTTTCCCAGTGGGTTCTGATCCCGATGGCGGGAGCTTAAGCACTATCAGTGAGAATGAAAAAAGTGTTGCATGGAGAAGAAAGCCCCGGCCCAGGAGCACAGCACCTACACTGGGGCCTTGGCTTTGTCATCGACTCAATACTCACTCTCTGGATCTTGGTGTCACCACCTGTGAAATAAAGAGCTTAGCATAACTGGCCTTTTAAGGATCTTCCCAGTGTTTCTATGGCATGACAATGAATGGTGCCAGCAGTGCCCAGGCTTTGCAGGCAAGGACCATTCTCTATCAGATGACACTCCCAGATCTAAGCATTAGGTTGGAACTTCATCTTAGAAGGGCTGGACAGTAGTTCCAGCCTTTCTCCATCTCTGGAGCTGCTCTGCTCTGAGCTCATGTGTGGTAGGAGCTGGCCTGGGGATGATTTATCAGGCTCTCTTCAGTGGTCCTCTGGCCCAAATAGGACCCTTCATAGAGGAGAAGCTGTAGGTGCCTTTTGACCCAAGCTTGGAAATAGCCCTTTGCATAAGGCAGGTCACTCATGCCAGGGAGGGGTAGTCTGTGGAGCTGGTACTGTCAGATATTTACCTGCAGGTATCAAACGTAGCAGTTCTTGGGGTGAGGGGTTGACACACAGTGGGTGACTCATTGCATGTTGGTCATTATTCAGTATTTTCTTGAGATCCCAAGGGAACCAGTCCAGAGGGATTGGGTGTTTGTGAAGTTCATGGGCAAGGTCTAGGGATGGAGGCGGAGGCTGAGGGCCTAGAGGATGTCTGGGGAGGGCAGGGCTGGGGGCTGCTGTTCCTGTGTGTGCCAGCCTGGAGCCTGTGTCCCTAGCTCACCTGCCTGTGCTCCTCTTCTCCATGGTCGCCCTGGGCAGGTGTGTCCTGCCCCTCCCTCTGGGGCTGGGCTCAGCAGCCCTGGACTTCGAACTTGCAGGGAGGAAGCACTTGCAGAGATGGGTGCCTTGGTGCGCACTGGGATTTGGTAGGTCCTTGAAGCCGCAGACCTGCCTGAATCCAGGCCATGCCTCCTCGGGGAACTAGCTCTGGACACAGCCCAGAGATTTGCAAATCAGATGCAAAAGTGGCCTTTGGTCGCTGTGGTGGGGCAACTGTGTGGCTGCGACTCTTCTTCCTGGTGTGCAGAATGTGATCATGCTCCTGAAGTTGGTCCATTGTACTTAGGATGTGCTACTGTTGTGCCCTGGATAGCACTGGGGCTGTTTAGACTGTCACCTGGAAAAGGCCATGGGGGGAGTTTCGTGGCGCTGAAGTCTTCCGGGTTTGCTCTGCCACCTTCCCGGGCTGTTCTTAACAGACTCTGCTTCCTCTGATGATCATGAATCTTGGGATGCAGGCCCAAATGTATCCAAGCCTCAGGGGGGTCTTGCCCGGCCCTGCCCCGTGCCCTGCCCATGAAGAGGCTGTGAGTGCCTGCGGAGCCCCCTCCCCTCTGAGAGGGTAATGTTTGCCTCCTCTGTTCTCAGTGGCGGGCTTTTTGTTTTTTTCTTTGCCTGGGCAAAACACGCCCATTCGCTTTTTCCTTTCTGAAGTTTCCACTCTCTGTTGACTCCCAGGGGTCACATGCCAGCTGGGATTTGTGCCTGGCATGGGACATGGGCTCCACAGGTCCGGTGGGACGCCTGCATCCTGCCATCGGCTGTCTTGGACTTGATAATGAAGCTTAGGAACTCCAAGGGCTCTGAGAGAGAATATCATGGCCAAGTCCCTTCTCACTTAGCCCTTTCCAGTGACCAGGCTGGACTCCAGGCGGGGGCCTTCTGTGGCAGGAGTGACCCATGGTCTCAGAGCGGTCCTGCCTCACCCATGCGGACCAGGGGGCAAGCCTGTGTGCAGCTCTGATCTGCAGGCCTGGCCCTGTCTGGCTTAGATTCCCCCATCTCGGGCTCCTCTGCAAAAGAGCTGGTTGCATTTAGCCAGCAGTTACAGAGGGTCTGGGGCCAGGCGCGGTGGCTCATGCCTGTAATCCCAGCACTTTGAGAGGCTGAGGCAGGCAGATCACTTGAGGTCAAGAGTTCAAGACCAGCCTGGCCAACATGGCAAAACCCCATCTCTACTAAAAATACAAAAATTAGCCGGGTATGGTGGTGCATGCCTGTAATCCCAGCTACTTGGGAGGCTGAGGCAGGAGAATCACTTGAACCCAGAAGGTGGAGGTTGCAGTGAGCCAAGATTGTGCCCCTGCATTCCAGCCTGGGCGATGGAGCAAGACTGTCTCCAAAAAAAAGAGAAGAGTGTCTGGGGTCTGCCAGTCACTCACCAGCAAACAGAGGTGACAAGACTGCCCCTGTTCTTATGGAAGCCGGTAGGGGAGGCAGCATGAAACAAACCCACAAAAACAAAAAAGGAAGATCCCAGCAGAGAATGGAAGTAGGAGGTGGTGATGGGAAGTGACTGCTTGGCACTCCTGGCAGGCTGCTCAGAGGTGGTTTCTCAAGGACGTGGTGACATTTAGCTGACATTGAAGGACAGGAAGTAGACAGATCAGTGAAGAGCAGGCAGAATATTCTAGAAAGAGAGAACAGCTAGCCTAACGGCCCTAAGGTAGGATGCCTTCAGTGCATTCAGTGACTGGAAGAAAAGGCCAAGGGACCAGGACGTGGATGGGGTAGGTGTCAAGAGGTGCAGGGTTTTGTATGCCTGGGAAGAAGTTGGGATTTTATGTTTAGGTGATAGGAAGCCACTGGAGGGTTTTGAGCAAGAGGTAAAGTGATGTGATGGTTTTTTGGTTTTTGGTTTTTTTTTGAGATGAAATCTCACTCTGTCACCCAGGCTGGAGTGCAGTGGCGCAATCTCGGCTCACTGCAACCTCTGCCTCCCGGGTTCGAGAGATTCTCCTGCTTCAGCCTCTCGAGTAGCTGGGATTATAGGTATGCGCCACCACGCCTGGCTAATTTTTGTATTTTTAGTAGAGACGGGGTTTCACCATGTTGGCCAAGCTGGTCTTGAACTCCTAACCTCAAGTGATCCACCCACCTCAGCCTCCCAAGGTGCTGGGATTACAGGCGTAAGCCACTGTGCCCAGCCAATGTTTGTTTTAAAAAGGTAGTTGGAGCTCCCAAGGGAAGAAACTGGGAGGCCAGAGGGGCAGCTGCTGCAGCCGATGGTGTGAGAGGATGGTGGCTGGGTGAGAAGGTGGACAGGCAGGGAAGGGGTCAGAGTCTGTGTGTGTGTAGAGGAAGAGTTAGCAGGATTCAACGGTGGAGTCAATGGGGCAAGGAAAAGAGAGAGCCCCAGGATGACTCCAGCATTCTGTGCCCCCCGATTTGTGGCTCTGTGTCTTTTCCTCTCTCTCCTGCCCCCTGAACACGACAGTACCAAGAACGACCCACGGCTTTGAGAGGGTTAACGAGGGTTAACGTCTCATGCATTAGGGGAGAAGCGCCATCTTGGAACCATGCTGGCTGCTGAGAAAGGCTTGTTTGAGTGGATCGGGCTCCTTGCAGAGGGAACTGCTTCTCTCCGGCACTGTTTTCAGGAGTGAGGCTGGGAGCAGGCCGGGACACACACTGTCCCTTCGGCCCTGGCTCTGCACTGAAGCCAGCTTTGTGTGTTTGCTCCCTGGGTTCTGTGCTGGGTCTCAGATTGGGTCTAAAAGTTGGCCAAGTTTCTCTCTCTGTGGCTTTGAATGTGATCTGTGTGCTCAGGGCTGAGCTTCTGCACACCTTTTTCCACGTGCCGAGTCATATAGAGCCTCGTTGATGAGCTGTGAGGGCTGGCAGATGGGCTTGTCTGAGGCCTCCACATTTCCATGGGGCTGGCTCAGCCTCCAGCCCCTGCTCATCGGCAGGGATCCTAACAGTGTTGCCACACACCAAGGTGTGAATTGCCCCGGTACCCCGCACGCCTGGAACCCAGGCCAGTCTCCCTTTTCCCAGTTCCTCTGACATGAGGCTTCACTCTCCTGGGTCCTGACACCGTCTGTGAGGGCCAGGTTGGGGCAGGCATTCCCAGCATTGATGCTGTGATAGCAGTGATCTCCAGCTCCCCTGGACAGGCCCCTTGCCACCCTGAGCACTGCCCTGTAGCCCGGAAGCAAGCCAGAGGCCTGGTTGGCGAGCGTGATGCTGTCACAGCCGGCTGCCAGGCTCGCGTGAGCACTTGCCCTTGCTGGCAACGTATTCCCAGCCATATGGGCCAGCCCAGCCTTCCAGGAACACTCTGGAGACCTGACCTCCATGGGGGTGACAGGAAGGGAGGGCCGGTGATGTCTTGTGGGGGCGAGGGTGGGGGTGCATCGGGGATGTCCCAAGTGGGAAGCAATGTGTGGCACAGCAGCCTGGCCCTGTAAGGAGGCTCTGGAGGCCTGACCTCCAGAGGCAGTGACGGGAGAGAGCAGAAGTGCAGGCTGGCAGCAGCTTGCGGGGGTGGTGGGGCTGTCCCAGGCCTACAGCTGGTGCTTCTGCCTGGCTCCAAGGGGCGTGTCAGCCAGTCTTCCTGGGCGTGTCTGCTGGCCTCAGAACACTGGGCTGACCCTGGGGGAGGGTGTGTCCGGGTGGGAGGCGTGTGCATCTGTGCACGCGTGGGAGGTTTTTCTGCTTTCTGCCTCTATGGTCTGCACTAGATCCGTGACCTTCACTCCTAACTGGACTGGACAGTTCTCATGCCATCCTCCAGGGCTTTGATCTGATGTGAAGCTGGCAGCTCCACGGCCTGCAGCTGGGGTGGGGGATGCAGAGGGGCGGGAGCAGGAGGGTTCCCCACCTCCCACCATGATTTGGTGCTCCAGAGGGTGGGTAGACCCCAAGGCTGCCTCGGGCTGAGCAGAGATGTGGCCGGGAGTTGGTCTAGGACGAGTTCCCGATCTTCCTGATTTCTAATCTGGGCCAGCGTTCCACCTGGTGGTGCCGACACCCCAGCCTGGGCCTCCTTCCTCCGTTCTCCCCATGCCCGCTGCCTTCGGAGCAGACGCAGGAAACCCCCGAGTCTTGCCATGCACGGGCCGCAGGGAAGAGGGATTGGGAAGGGCTGGGGGCACCTGCCCTGTCTGGTGCTACTCGGGGAACTTCTCAGTGGGTTACACAGTTGCTCCAAAGGATGGGATGACCCATGGATTTGGGAGGGTTGATGCTGTGCGGTGGACGAGGGGAGAAGCCTCCGCCCTGCCTCTGCCCTCCGTGCCCACAGTGAGAGAGGCTGGCATCAGAGAGGCGACTTCAGGTCTCACACATGGAGGAGTCCCGGAGTCCTGACTACATCGTCTCCTCGTGTAGACCTTCAAGCTCCTCCTCTCCGGTCTCCTGCCAGGACCTATCTGCTTTTGTTCTGGAATCTACCCAGGGATAAGCCTGGTCCAGGTGAAGGCCCTTAGGCCCAGAGCCACCACCCTGAGGCATGAGGTGGCCAGTGATCCCCTTGCCGCCCACCTTCCCCCAGGACCCCTGGATACTGCCACGTTCCCACCCACACCACTGCCGCTTGCTCTCTACCCTTCAGGCCTGAGGGTTGCTACCTTCTGCTCACCACCCAGGTTTTCTCTCTGGTCCGGCTCCTTGGCTTTCCCCCAGGCTTTTCTGAGCCTCGGTCTTGCTATGGTAGCTGGGTTGGGACCCCCGTGGCCAACGGGGTAAGAGGAGGAAAGGTGTAATTAAACACTAGTTTCTTCTCCAGAAATGCTAATCGGGGAAAGCAATTAAAAGCAACTTTTTTCCCCCTTAGTAATCTGTGTTAAGAGCTGGTAATGAAGTTTAGGGCCGTTGTGACTCAATATTTCAGCTTCACCGACTCAAGTCAAAACAATCCGAGCCCAGGAGTTTGCCAGCAGCTGAGCTGGGCCCGGGCAGCAGCTGTGAGTCCCATCCCGTGCTGCTCTCTGGGCAGACAGAGGATCAGTCCCAGCTGTGGGGAGGGGGTCTGGTGACACAGAGATGGGTCCCCTCGGACATCCCTCAGAAGACCCTGGAAATGCACCGTAGTGAAAATGCTTAGGACAAGGGTTTGGGGAGCACCTGGTTTAGGGGGCAGGACTGAGGAAGCATGGGGTTCAGTAGGGTCAGGGGAGAGAAACTGGGTGCTTGAGGAGCCCATTGGATTGGGCCAGGGCTCAGCCTCGGGGGTTCAGAGCTGGAAGAGGTGGTGGTCCAAGTCCTGACCTGTCACCTCTGGCCATTCATTTTCCATTTCCATTCAGCAACACTGTGGGTAGCCATTGCGGGTGCTGGAAATGAAGAGGAGGCCAACGTTCTGCCCTCGTGAGGTTTACATTTGGATGGAGGGAGCCAAATGATACAGGAGAAGAAGGAATAAAGGATGTACTGGATGGTGATGCGTGGGAAGGAGAAAACAAGAGCCGCTTTGCAGAACAGAATAGGGAGTGAGGGGCAGGTGGGTGGATGGTTTGTCATTTTAGATGTGGCTCCCAGGGAAGGGGTCACTGCGACGGTGACATTTGGGTGAAGACAGAAAGGAAGTGAGGGAGTGAGACAACCTAATCAATATCTGTAGGAAGAGCGTTCCCACCACAGGGAACAGCAGGTGTGAGATCCTGGAGGCATGTTGGAGAAGCAAGGAGGCCAGTGTGGCTGGAGCAGAGTGAGGGGCAGATGCCATTTGAGGTTGAGGGGGTCAGGGTGGGGGGCTCTCAGATCCCACAGGACTTGCAGGCCATTGTGAGAACTCTGGCTTTTACCCAGAGTGAAATAAGAAGCTTTTTGAAGAGTTCTGAGTGCCATGATCTGATTAGGAACAAGCTCTTTATTAAAAAACAAGACCCACCTGTCACCAACTCCACCTCTCACAGGTCGCATATGTGCCCGGATCTCCCTCCCTGAAGGCACTCTCTCCATGTTTCATGTGGGAGCGGGCAGAGGAGGCACAGAGAGGTCTGTCTGGAACTCACCCTGCTCTAGCCTGGGCCTCCTTCCCCTAGTCCTTCTGGGGAGCCGCTCAGAAACAGGGTCTTGTCACTTTAAGCAGCCCCCACCCGCCTGCCTGGCCTGCTTTATCTGAAGTCCAAGCGCATGTTGTTCCAGGACCGATCCGCTTTAGCTAATTAATAATCTGACAGGAGCCACCCAGGGGATTAGCCGTTGAGCTGAGCTCCACCAAGCCCCAGCAAATGAGCCCTGTGCTCCTTGGGGACGTGGAGGTGACTTTGGGGGGTGCAGCGAGAGGGGACCCCCACAGGTGAGCTGTGGTATTGGGCAGTGCAGGCGTGACGGGTGAGGGAGGAGGCTGGGCAGGGCAGAAAGTGATGAGAAGAGCCTCTTGAAAAGAATCTGCTGTCCTGAGACGGACAAGGACCTCCGCTCCCCCTCACTGCCTCTTCTGTCCTGCTCACACCCCAGGAACTGTCCCCCCCTGCCAGGTGCTACCTGCTGAGTCACTGGGACAGGCTTGCCAGAGTTAGCAAATAAAAATACAGGATACCTAGTACATTTAAATTTCACACAAATAGCATGCAATGTTTAGTGTAAGTATATTCCATGCAATGTTTGGGACATACTTACATGAAAACAGGTTTTTTTGTTTGTTTGTTTGTTTGTTTTTTGAGATGGAGTTTTGGTCTTGTTGCCCAGGCTAGAGTGCAATGGCACAATCTCGGCTCACTGCAACCTCCGCCTCTTGGGTTCAAGTGATTCTCCCTCCTCAGCCTCCCTAGTAGCTGGGATTACAGGTACCCGCCACCACACCCAGCTAATTTTTTGTATTTTTAGTAGAGTCGGGGTTTCACCATGTTGACCAGGCTGGTCTCGAACTCCTGACCTCAGGTGATCCACCCGCCTTGGCCTCCCAAAGTGCTGGAATTACAGGCATGAGCCACGGCACCTGGCCATATTCATTGTTTATCAGAAATTCACATTTCACTGGGCGTCCTGTATTTTCTCTGGCAGCCCTGAGCAGGGAGGGCTGGCAGCTGGGGGGCTCCCTCTGGAAGAGGCAGCACTCCCTGGGGAGCTGCCTGGGGACTTTGCAGGCAAGGCAGGGCTGGGGTCGCGATGACCTCCACTCCCACAGTACAGGGAGAGGAGGGTGATGGCAAATGTCAGCCACTTGCTGGAGTCTCCCAGCCTGTATCTGGCCCAGGTGGCCCTTGGGTGAATCGAGTCTAAGTCCCCACAGGGGCATCTGTGGCCACCAGGCTGAGGAGCAATTCCCCAGGAACGCCTCCCCGGTGAGGCTGCTATCTAATAATAGTCTGGAGGCCTCTCCAGAGGGGGCCGCCTGAAGTTTCTGGGGTAATTTGGGAGGATGGCCATCCGCTAAGGGCATCTGTTCTGAGCCCAGGGAGAGGTGGGCAGGGATGGCCCATTGTGTAGGAGAGGCTGGACCAGGCCAGGCACAAAGTCAGGGACAACAGCCTGCTGCGCAGGGCCACTGCTGTGTTCTAGGACCTTTGGGCACTGAGCGGGAATCCCCATCTGCTGCCCTCTCCACACCCACCCCAACTGGGCAGCCCATGCTAGCTCCTTGGGGAGGGTGTGCCCTGCAGGGGCTGGCCTGCCTGGGCTGTCACTTTGGGGCAGGGAGGGGAGGGCCAGTCTGGAGTGGAAAGCTTGATGGGGTCCTTACTGCTCCCTCTGGTGACCCCTCACATCCTGGCTCTGTTCCTGTGGCCAGGGAGCTTAGGGCTGCCAGCTGGTGGAGGTCCAGCCTCCTGCAGTCAAGGGGCCTGATGCCAGGCGGGCAGTGCCCCGAGGTGGGAGCTCTCTGCTCTGGCTCCGTTCTCCAGGAGTTAACAGCATCCTGTGCCCTGGGAGGCCTCCTCTCCCCTGGCCCCCTGGGCTGCCCTCCTCCCAGCCTTTCCCGGCACAGCCAGCCAGGGCATCTTGTGGTGTGAGCAGAAGGGGGCTGGGGGTGCCGCACGGGTGGGAACCTCTTCCGCTTCCCGAGCTCTCAGCCTCTTCCCCAGCCTGCCCGGTGGTTTGGCCCCGTTTCTCGAGCCGGCTGCTGCCCGTGTTGCCTCTGACCAACATCATTAGCGTGGGTATTTATATTTCATTAACAACATTAAGCCCAAATGGCATTAAAAGCAAAGCTGGTGATAAATAGCTTATTAATAAACAGGGAGTGCTCCGTGCTGCCTGGCCTCTCCCAGCCCCGGTGTTAACCCTTGCTGCCCTAGATAAATATGCCTCACCCTAAAGATCATCCCCCTGAAGATGGGGCCAGAAGTGCCGGTCCCTTCTCTGCCCTCTGTCAGCTACTCTGAGGTCAGTGTGTCTTGGATTCTATGCCAGGCAGGTCTGGGTCACTTGAGCTCACAAAACCTGGCCAGACCCCCTTGGGGCTTCTAATCAGATCCTTGTCACCCTGTCCTCACTAGTTTTGATTCTGGGGATTAATAATTTAGGAAATGTGGCTTTTCTAGGTTGTAAGCTAAGATCTTTCCTATTCCCTTTTAGGTGCATCTGAAACAAGGTTTAGAGACTCAAAAAGACTCACAATAGTAATAATAATAATAATAGCAACGACAGTTACAATCGCAGCCAGCATGCACCGGGTGCTCACCATGTGCTCACCGCTGTCTTGGTGATCACTCCACACACAGCAGCTCTCAAACCCTCCAGTGACCCCAGGAGCGTCCAGCTCAGCTTCCTTTTATTTTTTATTTTATTATTTTTTTATTTTATTTTTTTGAGACAGAATCTTGCTCTGTCACCCAGGCTGGAGTGCAGTGGTGAC
This sequence comes from Colobus angolensis palliatus, assembly GCF_000951035.1. Lineage (NCBI taxonomy): Eukaryota > Metazoa > Chordata > Mammalia > Primates > Cercopithecidae > Colobus > Colobus angolensis. The sequence continues at coordinate 2,040,609 of NW_012114588.1, read as the reverse complement.
ATCTTGGCTTACTGCAACCTCCACCTTCCAGGTTCAAGTGATTCTCCTGCCTCAGCTTCCCGAGTAGCTGTGATTACAGGTGCGCCACCATGCCTGGCTAATTTTTGTATTTTTAGTAGAGACGGGGTTTCACCATGTTGGCTAGGCTGGTCTCGAACTCCTGGCCTCATGTGATCCGCCTGCATCAGCCTCCCAAACTGCGAGGATTACAGGTGTGAGCCACCTCGCCTGGCCTCAGCTCCTTCTATAAGTGGGCAAACTGATGCCCAGAGAAGTGAAGCAGGGCCAGGCACGGTGACTCACGCCTGTAATCCCAGCATTTGGGAAGGCTGAGGTGAGACTCACTTGATGCCAGGGGTTCAAGATTCCCATCTCTTAAAAAAAAAAGTTAAAAAATAAAAAATAGCCAGGTGTGGTGGTGCATGCACCTGTAGTCCTAGCTATTTGGGAGGGGAGGCTGAGGTGGGAGAATCACTTGAGCCCAGGAGGTTGAGGCTGTAGTGAGCTGTGATTGCACCGCTGCACCCCAGCCTTGGCAGCAGAGCAAGACCCTCTCTCTTTAAAAATTAGAAGAAAAAGAAAAGAAAAACTGAAGCAAAGCAGCATCACTAGCCGGGGCTCATGTCACACAGCCCCTGAGCTGCTGTCATTGTGCAGTCGGCCCCGAAACAGAAGTCATTGTAGAAGGGCCCATCCCTGGCTCCTGGGCCTCACGTGTGCCAGGGTTTCTCAGAGCTGTGGCTCCGGCCTGACTCTCCCTGCCCCCGGGCCCCTGCCACTTTGTCATGCAATGCCCCTGTCTAGGCAAGCTGCCTGCACACAGGTCGGCTGTCCGGAGGGCACAGTTACGTACCTTGCAAGCCACCACTCCACCTAGGACCCAGAGTTGCCACCAGAGAGCCAGCAGGGTGTCTGTGATGCTCCAGAGACCCATGTGAGCCTCTGCTTCCAACTGGAGCAGCTTCTACTCGGTGCCCCTCCTGGGGAGTGGGGAGCAGCCAGGCCTTGGTTGTTGGGGGTTATAAGTTAATATTAATATTTGTTAGATGTAGGGTCATCTTTTAACACTTCTGAGAAATAGAGGCATGCTCAGCCCTGGGTCCTCTCACAACCCCAGGTCCCTAGCCGAATTGGCTGAAAGTAAGAAGAGAAACTGGAACCTTGTCTAGATTAAGAGGCCTCACTTAGAACTTCCTGCTACAAGAGTCTCCTTATTCGCCTGGTCCATTCGGGGCTGTCTGGGCCACGCCTGGCTGAAGGGGGGAAATGGGACTGTCTTGGCGTTTGCAGCATAAAAGGGAAAGATAGGCCGGGCGCGGTGGCTCGTACCTGTAATCCCACCACTTTGGGAGGTTGAGGCGGGCGTATCAGGTGGTCAGGAGATCGAGACCATCCTGGCCAACATGGTGAAACCCCGTCTCTACTAAAAACACAAAAAATTAGCTGGGCATGGTGGTGCATGCCTGTAGTCCCAGCTACTCAGGAGGCTGAGGCAGAAGAATTGCTTGAACCCGGGAGGTGGAGGCTGCAGTGAGCCGAGATTGCGGCCCCCTCCGAACTCCAGCCTGGGCGACAGAGTGAGACTCTGTCTCAAAAAAAAAAAAAAAAAAAAATCAGGGGGAAAGATGGAAAGATGGAGGGAGAGTGGAAAGTGAAGCCGCCATGTGGTTGCAAGGAGGGGACAGGGTGGAGGGCACGTCGTGGAGACCATCTGGCTGTGTCTATGAGCACTCAGGGAAGACAGAGAGCTCATTAATTAGCAGGGCTCCCGCTGTCTGTGCAGGGCCCCGGACTGCTTCTCCCAACTCATTCCCAAGCTGGGAAGGAAGTTGGGACGCAGCAGCCGTAGGGCTCCTCATCAAAGAGGAATCCCATGTCTCATCCTGATGCCTGCAACCTGACCAAGCACTCCCCAAAGAAAGAATCGAGTAGGGGGACCTGGCAGGGAGACCTCACTGGACTGACGTGGCGATGTTAGGGCTGCCTCCGGAGGTGTGATTCGCATCTGCTGCTTCTGCCGAGAAGACCTCCACGCTTGCTTTGGCCATGCGGGCCTTGGCCTTCATGGCAGGGCATGGTGGATGGCTGGGAATTGGAGACACTGTGGAGTTTATGATTGTCACCTACATTACAGTTCAGGTGACTGTACAGACATAAAACCAGTGGTCAGAGACCCCAGACCAGGAGCAAGCAGTGGGGAAGGCCCAGCCAGGCCTGCCCCTGCCTGGAACTAGTGGTCAGGTCTGGGAGCTGATTGCGAGAAAGAGGTACGCTAGAGAGAGATGGGCTCTGGAACCAGGCTGACCTGAGTTGCAGTTCAGACCCACCATTTTATAGATGTGGCCGTCACTTCACAAGCTTAGCCTCGTTGTCCTCCTCTGTAAAATGGGCACAAGAGCATCATCTTTGCAGGAATGTGTTCTCTAAAATGCCTGTGACCAGACCTGGGACCTGGTAGGTACTGAGTGAGGGGTCACTGCTGCCTCTATCACTGTTAGGCCCACTCCTAATTTGTCGTCGCTAATGTCTGTTTGAGAAACAGAAAATGAAATGGGTGAAGAACACGGTATACACACAGGGTTCGGCCTGCCACCCCTGCCCAGGAGTAGCTGCTGCAGCAGTAAGCACACTCCGGGCCTGGCAATCACCCTCTCTGCCAGGCTTAGAAGGGGAGTTGGACGCAGGGAGCCTTTGAAGGGCAAGCACAGTGTCCCCTCTCCTAGTGAGTACTCATTCTGGAGGGGGAGCTAGGTGTGGTGAGACACCCCTAGTTCCAGGCAGCTGCAGTGACCCACGAGAGAGCAGAGCGGGGGTCTTCAGTGTGGTTGCCCCTGCAGCCTTTGATGCCACGTGTGCGGAGGCGGGTTCTCTCCCGTTTCTTGCATGTGCGCTGGGCTTTGATTAGGGACCCTGAGCCCGCCTCACCTTCTCCCTACTCTGCAAAGCCCGGGACAGGGACTGCAGCTTCTGCTCGCTCACTGGAGGCGTGCTGAGATGTGTTCTACTCCAGGATTCTTCCCTGACGTCTGGGTGGAATGCCTTTCATCTGCCGCTGGGACCTGGCCATTGTTAGACCCTCAATGGCAGCCATTGCTTCTGCCACGGTTTGGCAGGTGCTGGATTTAGCACTTAGTAAGATTCCCCTGCCCATGGGATTTGGTTTGTCTGCTGGGTTGCATCTATGAAAGATGAGCGTATGCAGACCCCTGCCTCTCTCAGCAGACCTCACCTTCCCAAGGATGGCTTCCCCTTTGCTTCCCAGCCCGATCCTTAGTCTCAGGTGGCCTATGTCTCCAAGGGCCAGAGGCTCAGAGGGGATGGGGGTGGCTGGTGGAGTGGCTGGAGCCTCCTGGGGTGAAGGGTCTGTGTGTGCTTACCTTGCTTTAGGGGAATGGCACTGCCATCACATGGCCATCACATGCCGTTTGTCACTCTGTGAACTTCTGGGCGTCCACTCCGGGTTAGCAGGGGCTATGAAGGGAGAAGCCATGGGGTCATCTGTCTTGCCCACATGATCTCAGAGCTACCCAACCCCAGATGGGCCCTAGAGAAAGGACAGGTGGCAAGAGCCTGGAAAATGGCTCCTGGGAGTGGGGAAGGTGACTTGTACATCCTTTGCTCCATGGCCCAGGAGCCAGGCCTTTTGGCTTGATGGACAGACCTTCCAGTGGGTCAAAGGCCACTCCAGATCTGAGCTTTTTCTTTTCCCTGCTCTCTCACCTCCAGGGGTGCTAGAAAGAGCGCACCCTCCCTTCTGCCCTGTGGTGGCCCCAACATGAGGTCAGCCATGGGCTGGGGTCTAGGACGCCTCTAGGAGAAGGTTCCCGGGCCCAGGCTGGCTCTCAGTTGGGGTGCGAGGTGCTGTCTTGGTTCTGCGCCTGCCCCCAGCAGTAGGCATTGCCAGCCTTTTTAGCAGACACCCCTGATGCCAGCCCCAGGCAAGGGGGCCCTCATCTGAAGCCACGGGGCTGGAAAGGCAGAAGGGATCCCGCGCAGACTCCTTCCTCTGGGAGCTTCTCCTACTTTCATTTTCTTTTCGCCACTATTTTTTCCTGGGGTCTAATTAAAGACTTGGAGCCGTTTACAGCCTGTGGTTGGCTTTTTATTTGGATCTTTGGCAATTACCTCCTGCCCTAAAATAAGTTTCGATGGAACAGGGGTAGGATTCTTCTTTTTGGCCGAGTTCTCAGCTTTAATTTTGCCGTGCATGCGTGTGTGTGCGCGCACGTGTGAGTGATGGAGTGTAATGAGGCCCTTCCCTCCCCGCTCTTCCAAATCCTGCCTCCTTGTCACTCTCCTCATCTCAAGTGTCCTGTGGCCAAGGCAGAGGCCTGAACGGCAGGAACAGTATGTCCTCAGCCTCGCCCTGCCTCGAGGCCACTCTGTGATGACAACAGGCAGGTCATCTGTTGACTCTGTCCCAGTTTCTTCACCTGTGAATGGGGCCAGTGGGCCGGGCACGCCAGAGGCTTCCCTCCGCACTGCTTGGTGGCAGGCCTCTCACCCAGCAGAGTAAGGTGATCCCCGGGGGTGGGAGGAAGCCAGCACCATCGCGGCCAGGCCTCCTTTTCCCCTCTTGATCCACACTTTGTGTTTGAATAGGAGCTCGTGATCATGTGCCCAAGGCTCTTCCCCATTTCTGTCCCTCTCGATTCTCCCAGCTTCTGTGTGAGCAGGTGCGATCACCCCATTTTCTAGACCTATAGGGTCATAGGTGCCCTATGGCCAGAGATCATTAGTGGCTTTTCTGATCTCTCTCGGCTTAGAGGGGATAGAACATTGGGATTCAAACCCAGGTCCTCTTTTCATCCAAAATCCACACCCAGGTACCCAGGACTGGGGACATCATTTGTGGGGCCCAGTGCACACTGAAAATGCAGGGCCTCTTGCTCTAAAACGATTCAGAATTTCACAACAGTGACAGCAGGACGTTCAACCCAGCAGGTGCCCTTTGAGTATGAGACCCTGTGTGGCTGTGTGGGTTGCACACCCAGGAAGCTGGCCCTGCTCACACCCGCTTGAGTCCCCTTTTCCTGTTTGCCTCTGTTTCAATCCATGTGGCTAAGGGCAAGGAAAGTCAAGGGGCCGTCTGTGTTCCGTGTGCCTGGCACTGGGGCTCACTCCTGCAGATGGGGAATACCCTGGATTCTCCCAATTCTTGGCCTGTCCCATCTGGCCTCTATCTTATAGGCACAATGCAGGCTGTCTGGGGTTCCCTGAGTCTCTTAGGGGACTTCAGACCTAATTAAGGCCACCTGAGACTTCATGTGAGTCAGAGGTGAGGAAATCAAAATAAAAAGACAAAGAAAATTTGGTAACAACTCTGTTTCCTTGGGGCAGAGGATGAAGCTTTTGGGGATCAGTCCTCCCAGTCCCATTTAAGAGCCCTGTGGGATCTCTCTTTGTCAAGCAAAGCAAATGGTGACCTGCCAAAAATATCCAGGTCATACTGGGCTTTGATTGCTTTGCTTGGGCTAGAAGGTCAGGTGGCCTATTCCGTAGGCTCATCTGGAAACTTCCTCACCGGTTGTTGGGGACTTGGAGTGGCCGTGGAGTCTTAGGGGGTAATGGGTGGATTGACGGAGCACATGGCAGACATGCGTCTGTGGGTACCATGTACCGGGGTGCCTGTGCGCTCCGGGGAGGTCACAGCTCTCCAGTGTGCCACGCAGCTCTTCAAATAAGAGCTGTCAGGATGAATGGCTCTCGCCGACTCCCCAGACAGACAGTCCTTGCCCGCCCATCTGGGACTGTGTTCCTCTGTCAGGACACGCCTGCTCATGGTACCCTTTCTCTCTTCTGCTAATGTCCCCCACCCCACCCCCAAGAAGTCTGGGTACCAAAGTTCTGGCCCCAGGACCCCACCCTTGGCTCTCATTACCATGCCACCTGCTCCCTAGAAACTGTCTAAATTCTGGACTTTGGGCAAGTTTCAGGATTAAATGTGTCCTAAAAGCCATAGCAGCTGTTTTTATGGGTGGGGAGGGAGCAACTTTATCTAAAATCAGGGGGCAGGGTCGGGGTGGGAGTGCCCTAGGCGTAAGGTCTGAAGCAGTTTGAGTCTAAGGGGGAGAGAGTGCCCGAGTTTCCGAGGACTGATTAGATGGTATGCCAAGTGTATTAAATTTTGCAGACATTTTAACAGCAATATGCTAGATAGTTGGGTGTCCCCTGAGGCGGCTGGATTTTTTATATCCTTCACAGAAGGTCAGAACCCTCTTCTGCCTGCCTCCCCCCGCCGCCCCATGCCCCCCGCTCCT
>NW_012114588.1:1984332-2034264 GCF_000951035.1 Colobus angolensis palliatus | reverse complement strand
TCCCTCCCTTTCCTCAACAATTTCCCTTGCTTCTTGCTCTCTGCTCATCTGGTTCCTAAAAGACCTCCCATCCCGCCTGCCCTCCCATCAGGGGATCGGAGGTCTCCAAGGCTGGAGAGGGGCACAAACAGGGTACTTGATTTCTGTTTTTCTCCCCTTCCCTCTTCTCCTCCCCCCCCCCCATTTTGGAGACTGTCGTAAGACCTACTCCCTCCCTCCTTATTTTTATAGAAAAAAAAAAAGGCAGGAAAAGAATCCATCTGGCATATGAATAATTGAAATGGCTCAACTCTGTTCCTGTTGCCGCTGTTTGTTCTCAGCTCCCCCGGCCCCCAGCCCATCCCCCTGAGTGCAGGTCTCTACGTGGAGGATGCAGGGGTACACTTAGAAGGTTCTCGGTGGAGGCCTAGGGCTCTCCTTCATCCTGAGCCCTTTCTCCCCATGAACCGATGGGTCTGAGTGGGGGCACTCGGAGATATAGTCTCCTTCTCCCTGACCATGGGGACAGCCAGCCTTGGGCTAGAGTCTCCCCAAATATCACTCACCCTTGAATGGCTCCCTTGGCCTCTTGGGCTTCAAGGGACAGCTAACTGGAACCTGATTTCTTCCAGAATCCCCTGAGATTCTCCCTTTTGTGCCCCAGACTCCTCCTGTCCCCCACCCTCTGCTTCTCTGTCCTGAGGGTTCTAGTGCCCTGCCTGAGCTTCAGGGACCACAGGGACTCCTGTTTGGGGAAAACTGGCTTTGGCAATACTCTCCGAGCTCTCTTTCAGTACTGCTTTCAGGGGCTGCTCCACCCCCAGGAACTGGCCCAGGCTTCTTGCTCAGAGGCTTTTTTTTTTCTTTTTTGTGAGAGAGAGTCTCGCTCTGTCACCCGGGCTGGAGTGCAGTGGCATGATCTCGGCTGACTGCAACCTCTGCCTCCCGGTTCAAGCAATTCTCCCATCTCAGCCTCCCAAGTAACTGGGATTACAAGTGTGCGCCACCACGCCTGGCTAATTTTTTGTACTTTTAGTAGAGACGAGATTCCACCATGTTGCCCAGGCTGGACTTGAACTCCTGACCTCAAGTGATGCGCCTGCTTCGGCCTTCCCAAGTGCTGTGATTACAGGTGTGAGCCACCTCACTCGGCCAGAGGCTTCTAACTCCTCACCAACCCATTCCCTTTCCTCTCCTTCCTTTCAATGCGCTAAGACAAGCGCTTGCTCCTAGCTGGAGGATTTCAAGTTCTTCACTTTTAGATTCAGCCTTTTTGTGGGGGGCCATGAAAGACAGAGATTTTTAACTTTGTTTTCTGCGACAAGTTGAGCGGAAGCACATGGGCAGGACGTGGGGCCAGGCCAGGGACTGGAGAGAGAATGGACTCAGGCCTGGCTGGAATCTGCCTTTTCACTTTCCACAGCCTGGACCAGCTGCACACCAAGCCCCGTGTCCGAGCCGAGCATTCACTGTCTCTTTAAAACCATTTAGAGGAAAAACAAAAGAACTTTAGTGCATTAATTCTAGATGAAGATGGGTCTCCAGATGACAGCCTGATCCACATTATTCCCTGCAAGACAACTTCCCCTCTCCTCCGCCCCCTCCCGCCTTCCTGCCCCTCTGCCCAGCTCTTTGTCCTCCTCTGTGGTTATTGCTTTGTGAAAAGCGGACACCAGGGTGGCATGAAGCCTAATCGCGCGCTTGATGTTTGAGAAGTCAATACTTCTGTCTGTTTGGGACATCACGTTCATGTCACGTGTGAAGTATTGACTTGCAGCTGTGGGCCCTGTGGTTGCAAAGTGCTGGGAGCCAGTGTGTCTCAGAACCACCGAGCAGTCATGGTGGGGTTGCGGCTGGGGGCACATGAGAAGCGGTGAGGGGTCCCTGTCTCGGGGCTTGCTGGGTAGGCACATTAGGTCTTAGAATAGCACCAAAATGTTGTAGATCTCTCCTGGCTTTGGGGGAAGAAACACACGGATACACACAAACTGCCCAGTAAGCAAAAAATAATTCAGATGAAATTCAAATCATGTTTGTTAATATATAACTATATGTATATATAAATATAAATATATATAAAAGTCATTTGTAAAGACTCCTACACATGTTATAAAAGCTGCAAAATGTCTGGCATTCCAGGGCCTAGTAGGAATAATTAGATATTTATATCCAATAAAACTGGTTTGATGGGGAAATCGTTTCCCTCCGTGTGGATTCTCAGTTGAGGGCGAGTTTCGGTGGTTGGATTTGTTTTTTTTCCTGACAATAAAACCAGGGGTTTGGCACCAACAAATGTATTTCCCGTAAATATCTAAATCTGTTTTTTCCACTGTGAGCTCTGCTTGACCAGCCTCATCATGCCAGCCCAGCCCGTGCTCATCTTCACTGGAGAGCTGTTTGCATAGAGCACCCGCTCTGGACCCGCAGCCTGGGCCAGTGCTGGAGCTTGTGTGTACCTGTGTCTTCTCCCTGTGCCCTGCCGCCCCCACCCCCAGGACAACTGCTGGTGGCTCTTTTCCAGGCTTGGCTTTGCTGTTTTCCTTCTTAAACAAGTCCCTAGAATGGGGCTTCTGCCCTCATGTTCTTGAAAGCCCAATCTAGAGCCAGGCATGGTGGCTCACACCTGTAATCCCAGCACTTTGGGAAGCTGAGGCAGGTGGATCACCTGAGGTCAGGAGTTGGAGACCAGCCTGACCAACATGGTGAAACCCCGTCTCTACTAAAAATACAAAAATTGGTGGAGGTACACACCTCTAATCCCAGCTACTTGGGAGGCTGAGGCAGGAGAATCGATTGAACCCAGGAAATGGAGGTTGCCATGAGCTGAGATCCCGCCATTGCTCTCTAGCCTAGGCAACAGAGTAAGACTCTTCTCAAAAAAAAAAAAAAAAAAAAAAAGCCCAATCTAAATGTCTTTTAGACTTTTTTTTTTCTTTTTTCAGACAGGGTCTCATCCTGTTGCCCAGGCTGGAGTGCAGTGGAGCGATCATAGCTCACTGCAGCCTCCACCTCCTGGGCTCAAGTGATCCTCTCACTTTAGCCTTCCAAGGAGCCAGAACTACAGGTGTGCACCACCCCGTCCAGCTAATTAAAAAAAAAAAAAATTTTTTGTGTGGAGACACAGGGTCTCACTGTGTTGCGCAGGCTGGTCTTAAACGCCTGACCTCAAGCAATCCACCCACCTTGGCATCCCAAAGTGCTGGGATTACAGGTATGAGCCATTGTGCCCTGAAACTTTTCTGATTTCACTAAGTACTTCCTACCCACAATTTGCAGTTTCTCTTCCTCCACCTCCTGCTTCTAGACCCTTCTCTCCCACCTCTTCAGAGCTCTGCTTGGCCTCCCGGCCTGTTGCCTTCAGGGCCTCCATCATGGTGCGGCTGCCCTGGGGAGACACTGCCTCAAAGCCCTGGCTTGGGGGACCCTCAGCCCCATCCTCGTTTCTCTCCCATCTGTTACACAGGTGTGAACAGATGGAGCCAGAAGGAGTCATAGATGCCCAGGACCTCACTCTCCCATTATACAGATGTGGAGCTGAAGCCCGGGCTGGGGCGCATGGGTTAGTGGGAGGGGCTGCGCTGGCTTCAGGTTCCTTACTGGAATGGGGCAGAGCTGGGGCCTGAAACACTGCCCTTGACTTCCAGCAGGTTCTGGGAGTGGGGAAGATACACAGGCCTTGCCTCAACATTGAGCCACTGTGAGACACTGGACAAGTGGCCTCGCCTCTCTGAGCCTCGCTCTTCCAATTTGTGACATAGAATCAGTAACTCGTATCCTATGGGGTTGCAGAGAGGAGTGAGTGAACTCAAACCTGACAAGCCCCTGGGCTGGTGCTGGCCAGGGGGGCAGGGGTGCTTTCCCTATAAGGTGATGGTAATTGGCACTCACCCTAGCTCAAATGAGGACACGCTGTGACACTGGGTCACTGGAAGGAGACCTTGTCCGTGGGCTCCACCTGTGCGGTGGGTTGACTGTGGTCCCTTTCTCCCTGGATGACTGAGTTTTGCCCTTTCAGGAGGGACTCGTCTGGGATCCCAGCACCTTTCGGCTTCCCAAGTCTCAGCCTCAACTCATTTCCGGGGGGAAGGAAAAGCCAGGACCAGCGGGGGAGCTGGCAAAAGGCATGTGCTGGATAGGCCAAGGTTTAATCGGGAACCAGAACCCCAAAGAGAGGGCCCAGAGAAACAGGAGGGAGGAGCTGCAGGGTCTTTGACATAGAGCCACCCTGGCTGGGACATTTTGGCCAAACTATAGCTTGGGCTCTTGAGGGGCTGGTGGCCCTGTTGTTTTGACAAAGGGCTTTTAGATCAATGACAAGAAGGCCCCTGAAGGCTCTGTGGGGAGTGGAAGCAGCCAGCAAGGCTGGGAGAACCGGGAGTGGGCCCGGGGGGGCGGAGGGCTCAGGGAAAGGTCTGGAAGCCTGAGTGAGCACAGCCGAGCTTAATTACGGAGCAGCAGGGGGAGTGAGAACAGACAGCCCCTATGTGGGCCACGCACATGCTGTGCCCCATGCCCTTCCCTGAGCATGTGGTCCTCCTCCTCCTCACCACGGCCACCCTAGGCCCGGGCGCCTGGGAGGGCTTCCCTTGCAGTGACACTCACGGAATGGCACATGTGAGCTTCACTGCACCCCTACCCAGAGAGACAGCAGAGGTGAGCCCCAGGCGCACACACCCTCCTCGCAAATGCACCCGTCCCGTAGCTGCAGGTGTCACTGCATGCTGTACGCCAGGGGGCTGGCCGCTGGCCTGAAAAGAACAGCCACCCTCCAAAAGACGCCTGGGTGACTTGTTTTTCGTTGTTGTTTTTGTGGCTTTTTTTCCCCTCTTCCCCCGGACCCCCAGCAAAATTTAAAAAAAGAACTCAACAAGAAGCAGAGCCCAAGCTTCCTGTGACTGGTTCTCAGAGAAGCCAGTCAAATCTCCTCTTGTTGAGAACATTTTGACAGCATAAAATTGCTGCCGGAATGTGACTTTAGCGAAAAGTAAAAAAAAAAAAAAAAAATCCTTCCTTCATGCATATGGAGTTTTTTGGAAAAAAAAATGGTATTTTAATGCTTTCTATTAAATTGGGACTAAAAGTGGTGTCTTAATTTGCATGCATTAGCATATTTGCATATAGATCACTGAAATGGTGGAAGAGAGAAGAGCCTTTAAATGAAAATTCTTTTAAAGGCACAGGCCTGCCTCCTTCTCCTCTCCCTCTCCCTGTGGGGTTTATGCTTGATCTTTTCCTCTCACCTTCAGCCCCGCCTTTGTGTCCTCCCTGCAAAGGGCCAGTTGGGTCGAGGCCCTGCCTCTCTGGAGCTGGTTTGGATGGGGTCGAGGGGCTGGAGAAAGTCCTGGCCCAGGTCTCCCCATGGCCCTGCAGCCTCCTTGTGCGGGCAGGATCCCACCTGGCCTATCCTGGCAGTGGCTCTGGAGGAGGGGCCTGTGTCCACAGCCAGCAGGCAGGTGGCCTCTCTACCAGCCATTGTCCTCCCCTCTCCCCGGCCCTTCCCCTCCCACCCACCCCTGGCCATGTCACTTCTTCCAAGCCTGCTGTGGGCACCCGTCCTTCCAGCCACTGGCCTGGGCCTTTGGCCACCTGGCACCAAAAGGACGGGGTGGGTGGGGTGCTCTGCGTCCTTCCGGTTTTCCTGCTGTGTCAGCGTCCCTGACTGAGACATTCTGGGCTCCCCCTTCCCGCCTTCCTCACCTGGAAGGCCCAGGTGGCCCTGTTCCCTTGGGTCTCTGGTTCAAAGGCCACCTCCTTAGTGGTAGCTGAAGCAGCCCCACCTCTCTCCTCGGTCAGTCCCTGTCACTCTCCTTGTTTTATTGTCTTCATAGAACTCATTAGTTGTCATTTATTAGTTGCTCAATTGCTCGTCCCCACTCCCACCCTTGCCAAGGGTAAACTCCACGAAGGAGGCACCTGCGGCCGTCCTGTCTGCGGCCCCGCCCCCGAAGCTCAGACAACATGAGGCACATCGTGGGTGTTGAATGACTATTTGTGGAATGAGTAAAAGGGGACTGGGACCCTACCAGGGCTGAGCCTGTGTCCCCAGCGTCACTGCCTGACTGCACCCAGAGCCCCACAGGGCTGTGCCCAGCCTTCCTGAGATGGCCTCAGCCTGGCAGGAAGAGCAGGCCTGGAGCGGGCTGGGACCTCTGGGCTGATCCACGGCCCTCCAAGCACCTCAGCCCACTGTTGCTCCTTTGGGCAACAGGCTGGGGCCAGGCCCTGGCCTTGGTGAGTGGGAGGGCCGGGTGGCCTGCACCGATCTTGCAGCTGCGGGCAGTAGGAGAGGCTAATGGAGCTGAGGGTCACCCATGGCAGCCCACAGACCCTAACCCTTACAGCCACCTAACTCCCTTGGGCACCGTTCTTCCAGGTCTGGGAGATCCCCCAGATATTTCCGGGTGCACAAACAAGAACCCAGCTTTCTGTCTAGATTGTGCTCGCTGGCGGGTCCTGTGTGGGTGGCTGGAGTCCTAGGGAAACCTCATCCCCTTCTCTGCCCTCCAGCGGGGCAGCCAGGACATGAGGCCTGGCCCTTGAGTTCTGTGCCCTCTCTCACTTCACTGCTGTGGTGGGCTGGGCCTTCTGAAGGGCCCCTCCAGGCTGACGGCAGCCTTGGGCTCCGTGCCCAGCCTGAGGGGGGAGGGCCCACGAGGGTGAGGGGGACACCCAGGGTTGAAGCGGGGCTGTGCCTCCACCGCTAATGAAAATCGGAAACCAATTGAGCAGGACAAGGTGCCCAGCCAGCAGGTTGTGGGAACGAGGGGCCTAATGGATGTGGCTGGGCGGGGAGCGGATGCCTCATTGATCGCCCAGTGGCTATATTTATCCACCTTGGTCTGTGGCCCCAGCAGCTGGATGGAGCAGGGATAAATAAATGGCCACTGAAATATTCATGAGCTGCACATGCACATCCGTGGTCAGGGGACTGCCAAGGGCCTTCTCTTCCTTCCTTCTCCCCCTCTCTGCAGAAGCCTTTCAGGAAATTCCTCCCACCTGGGCCAGGTGAAGTGTGGCACAGCCCCAATGGGCACTCAGCCCAGCCCATGGCCCCAGGAGCACCTGCAGGCCCGGGCACCTCCCACCCAGGCGTGCCAGTCCCTGCCTTCCCCTTGTCCCCATCGTTCCTCCCACGTCTCTGTCCTTCAGTGATGGATTGGACACGTGGGGCCATGGCTGTCTGCCTGGCCCTGTGTCCGCTACTAGACCATGTACTCCTCAAGGACAAGCTGGTGGTTCACTCGTCCTTATTTCCCACGTGGCCTGGCATGATGCCTGACACATCCTTGAGAGAGGGGCCTCGTAGGTGATGAATGAGAACTCAGAGTTGGGTTTGAATCTCCGCTCTGCCCTGTTTGTTTTGGGGAGTGATCACGCTTTGCTGGACTCAATGTACCCATCTGCAAAATGGGATTAGTAGCGGTGTTGCCAGGGTTTCTTAAGTGTGGGTCTGGGACTGCCCAAATAAGAATCCCGGGTGGAGCAGGTTAAAAACAACAAGCTCGGCCCCATCCAGACTCATGGGATCAGAACATGCCAGGGAGGCGCCTGAGGAGTCCCCGGGTTCGGGGTTCTCAGTGCTGTGCTGCTCACTAAGGTCTGGAGCTCCTGTCTCGTTGCCTACTGACCCCTTTGTCCAGGTGGCAGATGCTGACCGTGAGCCCAGAGTTCTGTGTGTGTTCTCTAGGACCTGAGTGATGGGGACCAGGGGTGTGAGGGAGGTGCTATTCTGAAGCGTCCATCAGTTGGGCATTCTGGTGAAGCTGCCTGGCTTGGGGGTTCCCAGAGACTGAGCTGAACTTGGCACAGTGGTCCTGGGTGGCAGGACCCAGAAATGCTGCCAGTACCGTCCATCAGCAACAGGTGGATGGGGTTGGGCGTGGCCACTGGGGCATTGTTCATGACTTGGGGGGCATCTGTTGCAGGACAGAGTGATCTTTGGGGTTTCTGCTGCCTTTAATGCTCTGCCTTCTCCCTCTGTTTTAAGGAGGTCAAACTGCCCTGCCCCTGGGTAAGAGGGAGTGGTGTCAGCAGAGCAGCTACTTGACCAGAGCTGGCTGAAAAAGCACATTTTTCAACCTGATGTGCCTGGGGCTGCCCCGGATCCTAAGGCACTGCCTCTGGGCACCCTGGGTACCTACAACTCCCAGTGTCCGCTTGGTGCAGCCCAGAGCCAGGCACTGATGGCCTGTCGGCTGACACCGGGCCTATCCTTTGGTAGGCAGATGCCCACGACTTGGAAACTGTTTGACCTCGTTTAACCAAAGGGACTGAGAGTTCAGCTGGCTATCTGTGGTGGGTTCTCCAAAAACTCGGGGCACAGAAACCGGGAGAGTCATTTGGGATGGGTAAAGGCAAAACTTCTGTCCCTGGCACTTGGCTAAGAGCCACTAGCCATCCCTCCCTCCTGCAGCACACCCCCTCCCCCAGGCAAAGTTTGATCCAAACAGAAGCAAACTTTGGGGACAACCCTGGCGCTGCGTGGAGCTGGCTGAACCTGCGAGTGGCAGCGGGAGCAGAGGGAGGCAGCCCTGGCGCCTGACTCCGCCGGTCCCCCGTCCCCTCCCAGAGCTCTCGGGCCTCGCCCGCGTTTGCAGGCTCCTCTCTCGTCAGCTCAGAATGCAGCTTGGGGCCCGTGGCGGCTCAACCTTTCCCTCTCCCAGAGCCCCGGTCTAATCAACCCCTATAATTTATGCAGAAAATATGATTTATATTTAATTTCACCACACTTGCATTGTTAATTTGAGATGTAATTAACCCGTCGCCATGACAACTAATTTTGTGATGCCGTAAATTACCGCCGTCTTTTCATCAAAATTCAGTTACTTTGGCTCCTGTGTGCAATGTACTGATGCAATTAGGTTGCTAAGGGCAACTCAAAAGTGTTCAATTTCTTTTGTGCAACTGCAATGGGGTAGAAGCTCCCTTGCGTCCTCCCAGGGTCCCGTTGGCCATGGGGCGGGGAGTTGAGGGTATGTGGCCGCCCTCAAGGGATGCCTCTGGAAAGCCGGACTGGGTGGGCACTTGTGGCTCCCCACTTCTCTCTCTCCCACCCTCTTCTCTCCAGTAATTGTTTTTAAACAGTGACCCCTAGATGCATGCTCCCCAGACCCTCCGTGGCACCCCAGGGCAGGCGTAAAGGGCCCTCTCCTTAATGGCATGGACTGTGCCACACACCTTCCTCCCCCAAACATAGCGGTGCTCTGGTACAGAAAGAGAGAAAACCACTTTGCCTTTCTTCTCTCCTGGTGTCTAACTTGTTTATATAGATCTTCCCTTCTCCCTCTCTCTCTTTTTCTCTCTCTCTTTTTTTCTTTATTTAAAACAAAAACCCTGTGTGTTGCTTTTGTCACGTTAATTCCCATTTTGCCAACACCAGGGGCCCAGGCAGACGAGTTACCAAGGAACACAAAATTTTAATTAGTGTATTTTAATCATTCAGGCTTTCCGAGCTAATCCACATGCCCTGGAGAATTCCCGAGATGCAGCTCTGCCCTGCTTTACCATTTATTGTTGAGTCTATTATAATTACTGTTAGCAGGTGGGGACTGGGAGATGTTTATTATGAGTTTTTCATCTTTAGTATAATTACCGAAAAAAACAAAATAAAAAGATGTCGTTGTATTTTGTTTCCTAGAATTTTTTTTTTCCAAGGGAGGGCATGGGTGAGAATTTTTTTTTTTTTTTTTTCTTGCTTCGTCCCAGGCAGGTGACTTGGAGTTTCGGTGCTGAAAGACACACTCCTTGAGATCAGCACGGAGTGCTGCTCAGTACTCTACAGGCTCAGGAAGGGGGACGGCTGCCACCTCTGCCTGTCATCTGCTCAGGCAGGCCCTGGGGTTGTCCCCTCCCACCCGCGTGTGCTGTTGTACATTGAGAGAGCAGGGCTGGGATGTACCAGCGCTCCTCCTGGGCTGGTGGCCCTGCCTGGTTGGGTCGGCCTGGGGGCCTGGCCAGGTGGACCTGTTGGGGGTGAGACTAGCACTTTTGCTAGTTGTTAATGTAACAGTTAACATTTATTCAGTGCTCGGTATGTGCCAAGTGCTGTGTCATGCCCTTTAGCTGCATTATTTCATGGACTCTCCCTCAGCAGCCCTGTGAGGCAGGTGCCAATATCACCTCTGATTTTATAGAAGAGGGGGCCAAGGCTGGGATCCTAGAGCTAAGAAGTGGCAGGGAAGGATTCCAACCCAGGTGTGTCCCCAGAGTCCAGGCTGCCCAGTACTGACTACACTGTACTGGCTCCTCTGAGCTCATCTTCCTGGTCTCATCATAGATGCCACCTCCTCCCAAAAGCCTTCCAGGATCAGTGGAGACTGAGTTGGGGCTCTCTTCCTATATTCCCGCAGCTTTACAGTCTCAGTGCTCATCCCTCTGAGTTATAGTTGCCCAGTGACTTCTCTGCTAGCCTCTGAGAGTAGGGACTGGTGAGGGTGGAGCCCTTTTTGCCATTGTCCCTGATGAGCCTCTAGCATTTAATGTGGTCCCTAACACAAAGCCAGCTCTTGGGAAGTGTGTGGGATAGACAGACAGGCGTGCAGGTGGACCTGGGAGGGTGCTGCGCTGTGAGCTTTCTCTCGGCAGTGGCAGGTGTCAGGGTCTCTGGACACAGATGTTTAGCTGGTCAGACATGCCACTCTCAGCAGAAGCCACAGAGGCTGTGTCCCTGAGCTTCACATTCTTTGGGGAATGATGACCTGGGGCCCCAGGTCAAGTTTGGGTCCTGTCCTGGGGACTTTGGATGTGAAATGAAAACACACAGCCTTGGCTTTCACATCCAGTCCCCCGTGCTGGAGGCAACCCTGGGAAACCTGGCCTGCCCTCTTTCTTTCCTTTCTCCTCTTTAAGATCAGTTTTCAAATGTCTTCCCCTCTCAGTGATGATTTTGAAGTTTCCCTGGAAAATTCCACATCTCTGCTCTAGAGACAAGCCGGAGCCGAGGACCGTGGGCTTTCCCAGGCAGAACGGAGCAAGGTGAGCTGGAGCCCGCCTTTGCTCATTTCCAGCCTGGTTACCCCCAGGGACCAGTGGGGGAAGATAATTAACACATCCCTGGGAAGGGGCCCAGGGCATCCTGTGAATTGCACACTGGTGGCAAGACTCCCTGTTCGGCTCTAAATTCTTAGGCACCCTCTCCACCAGCTCCTCCTTATGCTCTGATGGGGCAAGTGCGGCCCAGGGCAGTGTTACCTCACCTGGATCCCACGCCCCCTGCACTGCTGCTGCCACCATGGGAGCCAGACCCTTTTCAAGCTCAAGGCAGAAGGGGCCACCTCCCCGGGTGATTCTTTTACTTCTTGTAGGACCGTCTCCCCCTCCTCTGCCTCTGCATCCCAGGGTCACCATCCTGCCCCAGGTTGAATCTCTCACCTAGGTTGTGAGGTGTAATTCCCCTTGCATGTCCTGGCGGCATCCGTGAGGCAGGCCCTCACCACCTCCAAGGCCAGCTGTGGGCCAAAGAATCATCACTGCCGAATCCCCGCTCCACTGCGCTCCACCACATGTATTTTCTGCCCCTAGCTCCCCAGGACGGTGGTCCTCACACCTGTTGGTCTCAGTGATCTTTTATGCTCTTAAAAAGTATTGGGGCCCTTAAAGTTTTGGTTTGTGTGGAACATATATATATATATATATATATAGAGAGAGAGAGAGAGAGAGAGAGAGAGACAGAGTCTTGCTCTGTCACCCAGGCTGGAGTGCAGTGGCATGATCTCGGCTCACTGCAACCTCTGCCTCCCGAGTGCAAGTGATTCTTCTGCCTCAGCCTCCCAAGTAGCTAGGACTACAGGCCTGTGCCACCACACCTGGCTAATTTTTATATTTTTAGTAGAGACGGAGTTTCACTATGTTGGCCAGGCTGGTCTCGAACTCCTGACTTCAGGTGATCCTCCCGCCTCACTCTCCCAAAGTGCTGGGATTACAGGCATGAGCCATCATGCCTGGCCTGCGTGGATTATATATAGGAGTATTTAGCCTATTAAGACGTTAACACTGAGAAATTTTTAAAATCATTATTTATTAATTCATTTTAAAAATAACAGTAATAAGTCCATGATGTGTTAATATAAAGAACACATTTTTGAGAATAACTGTATTTTCCAAAACAAAATTCTTGTGAGAAGAGTGGAGTTGCTTTACATTTTTTGGCAAGTTTCTTTCGCATAACCTACCTGATAGGTTGTTTTGGTTGAAGTCCATGAAGAAAAGCCAGCTGGACACAGATGTGTAGTTGGCAAAGGGAGGAGTATCTCAAGGGCCTCTGCAGCCTAGCACAGCCTTTCTTCCTTGACACTAAACTCAAACTCTACAAGCGGTGGTTGCTCACAGGTTAGTTACAAGGCGGAATCTGAAACCACATCAGTGAACTTTGTGTACTGTTTCAGTAAACCCCGTTGATCTAAGAGCATTTCGTTTTGTTTTTTTGTTTCTTTTATTTTCAAGATAGGGTCTGTTTCTGTCACCCAGGCTGGAGTTCAGTGGCACAATCAGAGCTCACTGCAGCCTCAACCTCCCAGGTTCAAATGATTCTCCCACCTCGGCCTCGCAAGTAGCTGGAACCACAGGCGCATGCCACAGTGCCTGGCTACTTTTTTTGATTTTTAGTAGAGAGAAGGTCTCACTGTGTTTCCCAGGCTGGTCGCAAACTCCTGAGCTCAAGCGATCCTCCTGCTTTGGCCTCCCAAAGTGCTGAGATTACAGGCATGAGCCACCACGCCCAGCTTATTTATTTATTTATTTATTTATTTTGTAAAGATGGGATCTCACTATGTTGCTCAAGCTGCTCTATGAGCACTCTGAATGACTCATTCTCCGATGTGAGACTTTGTAACCTCACGCATCAGTTATGTGGAAAATACTGGCTCACTGAGGAATGCAGGTCTTCAGAATGTTGACACATTTCTTTTTTTTTTTTTAAGATGGAGTCTAGCTCTGTCGCCCAGGCTGGAGTGCAGTGGTGAAATGTTGCCTCACTGCAACCTCTGCCTCCCGGGTTCGAGTGATTCTCCCACCTCAGCCTCCCAAGTAGCTGGGATTATAGGCACACATCATCATGCCCGGCTAAGTTTTGTATTTTTAGTAGAGACAGAGTTTCACCATGTTGGCCAGGCTGGTCTTGAACTCCTGACCTCATGATCCGCCCACCTCAGCCTCCCAAAGTGCTGGGATTATAGGCGTGAGCCATCGCGCTCGGCCTATATGATATTTTTAAAAAATCACAGTCATTAGTATCATTACTGGTCTCATCAGAAAAGCTGTTAAGTATTAGGATGCCGTCAAGGTTGCAGTGGCAGATACAACTTTTCCAAAAGTCTGATTTTCACTGGAAAGCTCAGATCTTATCATTGGCAACAGATATTGTCAGGTTTTTTTCCCCTTGAAGTGACAGGCCCACTTCGTCCACCTTTGAGAAAATAGCTGCCAAACACTCAAATCTGAAAAATCACAATTTGTCTGTCAGTCACTCTTTCAGGTAAAGATGGTGTTACCTGGAGCAGGCGGCTGGTTCCACTTTCAGCTCAGTCACACGGGTCCATGTCCTCCAGACAGGCATTGGACTTGAAGGCCCTAGGCATGCCTCCCTTTCATCCTCCCTGAATATTCAAAGGCTGCATACTCGAGGGTCACGACTTCTTAAAAAAGTTAATCAAATATGATTAACTTCATCAAGGACATTTTAAAGTGAATATGGGGCTGGGCGCAGTGGCTCACACCTGTAATCCCAGCACTTTGGGAGGCCGAGGCGGGTAGATCACCTGAGGCCAGGAGTTCGAGACCCGCCTGGCCAACATGGTGAAATGTCATCTCTACTAAAAATATAAAAATTAGCCGGGAGTGGTTCGTGGGTGCCTGTAATTCTAGCTACTCGGGAGGCTTGCTTGAACCTGGGAGGCAGAGGTTGCAGTGATCCGAGATCACACCACTGTACTCCAGCCTGGGTGACAGAGCCAGACCCTGTCTTTAAATAAATAAATACATAAAGTGACTATGGCTTGTAATCCCAGCACTTTGGGAGGCTGAGGCGAGTGGGTCACTTGAGGTCAGGAGTTCGAGACCAGCCTGGCCAATATGGTGAAACCCCATCTCTACTAAAAATACAAAAATTAGCCAGTGGTGGCGGCATAGGCCTGTAGTTCCAGCTACTCGGGAGGCTGAGGCAGAGAACTGCTTAAACCTGGGAGTCGGAAGTTGCAGTGAGCTGAGATAGCACCACTGCACTCCAGCCTGGGCGACAGAATGAGACTCCATCTCAAAAATAAAAAAATAAAATAAAATAAAATAAAGCGAATATGGCTTTTTTTGAGCTAAGGAATGCAGGCCTTCTGGCACACTGCTGTGGTCTGCGCCGGGATGCCGGCAGTTCGGCTCACCCCTGCCTTTGCGCTGTCAGTGTAATGTCCCCACGTTGAACAGGGCACGTTGAAACGTTGTTCGATTATGGGAACTTTACAGCCTCCTAAGAGGGTCTCGAGAACCCCCAGAGGCCGGCGGACTGTGCTTTGCGAACTGCTCCCCTAAGCCCCTCAGGGCTCTGGGACTTGACTTCCGCCATCCGAAGGGGCTGAGCTCTCGGCCTGATGGTGGACTGCCACTCAGCACCTCCTCCTGGCTCCCTGGACTGGCCGGGAGCTGCGGTGGGAAAGATAGCTAAGCGGGTGGGGGCGTTCTCATGGGGTGTCCGGGGAGAGGGAGAGGAACCACCTGGGCCCGGCTGCCGCGCAGTTCCAGCCTGTGGATGTGGGCATTCTCCTGGCCCACAGCTGGAAGAGCCTGGTCCTCCTCCCCCAGGAAGTCCCCCAGCAGCCATCTTGCTTCCCATTAGCGCCAGCGCAGGCCTGTCTTGGGCCCTCCGGCCTCCCGCCCTGCAGCGGCCTAGTTTCCCATCGGCCACCTGCCTTCAACGTCGAGGGCCTGGGGGGCAGGAGCCGCAGGCTGGCCGCCCCCTCCTCCCCTCCCCTTCCCTCTGCTCCCAGCTCCCCTTCCCCCAGCTGCCTCCCAACGGCCTCCCCAGCATGGCAGCCTGTCCAAGACACGGTTTTGTCCCCTCGGTCCGGGCACCGTGAGAGTGACAGAAAATAGCTGTCCAGAGAGTGGGGGGGAAGGCCTCTTGTTTTCACCTCTCAGGGGCTGGTTTTCCCAACTTTCCCATCCCAGCTCCTGCGGAACAAAGGGCCTGCGGCCCCCGTGTGCTGGGCCCGGCCCAGCGAGGGGACTCACCAGCAACTCTTTATTGAGTCTTCAAGCGCCGGCCAGGCACTCCATTAAAAAGCCATTCCCCTTTGTGCGGCCCGGCCCCCAGCTGTCCCCCCTCTCATGTGACGGTCGGTCACAGTTGTAAAACAACAACACACAGAGTTGGCAACTAACGAGGCTTTTTTTCAAGCCGGGGTCTCCATGGCAACCCCCGTCAATCACCCCTCAGGAGCGCTTTAACCTGACCAAGAGGGGGAAATAAAAAATAAAATAATAATAATTAAAAAAAGAAGCCAAGAAAGAAAGAGTTGGAAAGAGAGCGAGAGGCCAGTAGACAGCTGGGGAAAGAAACAATTCGGAAAGTTTCTGGGGTTTGCGCCCTCGATTGGAACACAAATGAAAATTTAACCAGTGGGACGGGATTGTCCTGGTGACCAGAGGGAAGGACGTTCATTTTCATTTTTAGATAGCCTGTACATTGCACCTATTTTACAAAGGCCTCTAACCTTTTCCCATGGTCCATAAAATGATGGTGTGTGGTTGTCTGTGGGCACAGAGTGGGCATGAGGACGGTCCCATGGGCCCTTATAGTAAATGGATGGTTCCATGGGCCCAAACCCAGAGGTGCCCAGCTGATGGCCTCAGGCCAGTGGGGAGAGCCATTCAGAACCTGGCTAGAGTCCAGCAGGGTGTCTGAGTCCTCCCGTGTGCGGCCTGGTGCCAATGGGGATAGCCCACAGTATGCGGCAGGCATGGTGCCAAGGGGACACTGGAAGGCCCCATTCCCAGTGCCATGTGGGGAAGGAGCAGACCTCCCACCGCGACGTGTTGAGGGGGAGCCCAGAGCATAGGCGGTGGTAGGACCCCTCGTTCTTCACGTGCTGCTGGGCCAGCAGATGCCCAGTTCCTGGGCACGTGGCATCGCGCCCGGGGTTAGTTCAACCTTCCACGTGTTGGCATGGCGCCGGGGCATGGCAAGCCTGAGTTCTCCCCCTACCTCACCCCCTGACACTCATACATGCTGTCTGGCCGCTAGCCAGTGGCTCCACAGGTTCCCAGGTCGTCACAGTCTGGGCAAAGGCTGAGGGCAGCCCTGGCAGCTGCTGCCTGGCCTTCCTGAGCCTCTGATCAGGAAGGAGGCAAAGGCCAGTTTCTCGGCCCCACTTTTGCTTCCTAGCACCGTGAACTCTAGGGTGCAGACACTTTTTCTTCCTGGACGTGGTGGGAAGTTCCTATTGTAACTCCTAGCACCTTGGGAAAGGGGTTTTCTCATTCTTGGAGTCTAGGAACCCAGCCTGGGGGCTATGGGGACCAAGGAAGAGAGTCCTTCAGGACAGAACCGTAAAAGCTTCCCAACTTTCAGAGGGTGAGCACTGGGGCACTGTTGGGCTGTGCTGAATCCCCTGGGCCCGGGGGTTTGAGGAGCTGGGGTGTTTGTGAGCTTCTGGGAGGCTGGGTTTTTTTTTTTTTTTTTTCTGGACTTAAAAGGCCTTGTGCAAACCTGGTACCCAGAATAGCACACATGGAGAGTTGTGAATGAAGAGCTGGATGGCCGATGACCGGGCGTGGGGGTCAGGGCTGGGCTCAAATGGCAGGTGCCTCATGGCTCTGCAGCCCCTGCCTGCGAGACGCCCTGGTCTCCCAGCTTCCCACGGGCCTGGGATGGTCGCGGGCCTCTCCCTACCCCTGGCCACCTCTCCATTTTCTCCCTTCCTTCTCCAGGCTCCTTCCATGCCACCCTCCCTGGTGGGCAGGGCTTGACACTGGCACCCATGGCTCCCCCTCTGCCTTCGTTTCAGTCCTCCTCACTCACAGGCTGTGTTCTCTTCCAGAGTGGGTTAAGTGAAAACCTTGCCAGTCACCTCTCCTGGTCCCCCTCCCCTCCATCCTGGCTTTCATGATAGAGAAACTGGCCAGGAAGCCCCACCTGATGCTATTTACCTGACATCTCAGTGGGTTTGGCAGGTGCTGATTCTTTCCCTGAACCATTTCCCCCAGGACAAGGAGCAGGCCAGGGAAGACCCCCCAGGCCTCTGAGCAGCCCCATTCTAGCCTCTCCCTGGCCTCTCTTCAGGGCCTGGGGTGATTGCTGCAGCGAGGACCCTCCAGGGACGAGAGCAGCCTTGGCTGGGCCTCATCTTCATGTCTCCTTTCCTGGGTGCTGTGGGCAGCTCCTGCAGGAAAGGAATGCTAACGATCTGCTGGTGTAGTAAGCTGGCACCGCACCCAGGCAGGGGCCGCACAGCGCCAGGGCCTAGTAAAGACGCTGGCGAGGGCACCATTCCCCGTGCCCGGTGTTTCCTCCGGCCGGATTGGCATGCAGCCTTCAGCTTGGCCTGAGGCAGCATGAGGAGGAGGTGGCATCCTTCGCCGGCCCCAGCCTGGCCAGCCTGGAGGACTACACCGCCCTCCTCCTCCCTCCAGCTCCAGCCAGGAGGACCATGGTGGCCATAAGTATTTCACAGCATCTTCTGAAAGGAGACACGGAGTGGGCTGAGGACGGCGGCATCCCAGAGCGTGGCTGTTGGTCAGTAGCCCCAAGCTGGGGAGACCCGGTTTCACCTCCCCAAGCCTCATTTCCTCCTCCGTAAATGAGGGCACGAACAGTGCTGCCTCCTGCAGGGTTTCTGCTGCCATTTAACGAGGTGGTTTATAAAACCGGCTTCGCTCTGCCTGGGACGCGGTCAGCCCTCCATAAACACTAGCAATTAATGGTGGTGCTGGTGATAGTAGCAGCAGTAGTAGTAGTACTGGTAGTAGTAGTGGTGGTGACAGTATAGGCCCTACCCCATAGGTAGTTGGAGGCATCAATGAGACAGTACAGCCCCTGACAGATAGTAACTGCTCAGCAAATGCTAGCTGTCATTATTATTGCTATTACCATTATTTCCCAGTGCACTGAGGTGGAGCCTCACCCTGCTCTTGCTACTAAGGGATCCTGAGGATGCTGCCACCTGCGAAGTCCAGCCCATCCTTCTAGAACATTCGGCAGGCCCTCTGGCCCCCTCAATGACTCTCTTACACCTGCCCTGCCATCTTCAGGCCTCCCCTTGCCATCCCCTCCCCACCCCACTGCCGCTCTCTGTCACTCACCTGTCCAGGGTTCCCCAGCATCATCCTCTCTGGGGTCTCCTTGGAAAAAAAAAAAAAAAGGACTTTCCAGAACCTGGCTTCCACCTCCTCCCCAAGCCTGGCCTCCCCCAGGCCTGGAGTCTGACTGGATTGTAACATAGTAGCTGAATGAACTCCAGTTTCAAAGGTTAATATCAAAATCTGGAGTGGATTACCTAAAAATTACTTACAACACCATTAAAATTCTGAACTCTTTTTGTTGTGGCTGTAAATTAATTTAAAATGTCAGGTTTTTTGAGAAATCCAATAAGAAATTGAGCCAACAGAGCAATCTGCAAACTGTCTGGCAAAGAGGAAAGTGTGTCTCTTCAATCGACAAGGAAAAATATGGAGCTTAACTGGAACCATATGGCTCAGTACTTGAGAGGAGCCTGCCGGAGAGGGAGGGCGGGAGGGGAGCTCAGCTGACAGCCACACGCATGCAGCGGGAGGTGGCCGCGGTGTTGGCATTGGCACGGTGGAGGGGCCTGGCAGACGCCTGGCACCCAGCCTACTTGGCCGCCTTGTGTCCACGGTCACCGGGCTGCCCCGGGCGGTGACTTGGTCAGTCCTTGGTCTTAACACATTCTCACCGTATCCATCCCGGGCTCCCTGGCCAACTCGGGAATCCTGCCCCCACCTAGGGGAGCCCAAGCCCCCTCCCTCCAGGGAAGAACAGCCACCTGCAGGTCTTCGAGGGGCTGCTTCCCTCTGCCCTCTGTGGGCTCCCTCCCGGCCAACATGTGGTCCCAATTACTCCTGAATTCCCCCAGATTTACAACACATTAAGTAATTTGTAGGTTATTTCAACTTCAATCTGCTGAAGTTGAGAAAATCAAAATTAAATTCAAACCACAAGGAAACTTCAAAGAAAGAGGAGGAAGAGAGAAGTTGGGCGCCTTCTCTTCCCCAGGTTGGCTGCGTCCCCCTTATGTCATCCTCTGAGGCTCCCGGCCAGCCCCCCGCCTGCCTTCCTCTGCCTCCTCTTCCCCGCCTTGCCTCTCTTTCCCTCCCAGGGCCCTTGCCCCTGCCTCTGGCTGGGCAGTGCTCTTGGGGTGCCCCTCTGAGTGAAGACCAGGGGCAACCTTGGGGCTCGTGCTAGGTCCTGGTCGGTTTGGCGGGGGGAGAAGTGCCTCTCTAACCCTAACACTCTCTGCTCCCACTCCCTGAGCCCCTACCCCTGCAGGCTGGGTGATTCCTGGACTCCAAAGCCTCTCCTTGCTTTCCTGACCCATTTCAGGGGAATCTCCACCAGGACTGTTCTAGCTCCCGACATGCCTGGGATGGCTGACAGCTGGTAGGTACCACCTGGCCCCCGGGTTTAATAGCTCAGGTTACCTTATTTTGCTTTCTACCCTTTAAAACAGCCTTGTAAATAAGCAAACACTCGGTGCCAAGCACCTTCGGCACTTCGCCAGGCTGGTAAATATTTTAGTAGTGACTTGGTAACAGTTGCGTTCACTTTGATTTCCTCAGAAAGGTTCTTGGTGCTGGGGAGGGGGCCATGGCTCTGGGAAATGATTTGCTGGCTATTTATAGCCCAACTCTGACCACGTGGCCTTTGCTCTCACCCTGTGGATCGTGTGCTGGGGTATTTTTAAAGCTGGTGTAATGTTAGCCTGACACCTCTTTTGGCAAAGATGGGGAGGACTCTTCCACTTTCTCCCAAAGTGTGTGGTGGTCAAAGGGCTCCAAGGTCGGTTTGGAAACTGGACTTGTCCTCACCAGGAATCCAAAGTGATCTGGGAGGCTGGGACAGATGCTAGCGGTTGGGTGTGAGTTTGGGGTTGACCTCCTGCTGGCATGGTTTGCACTTGGGAAGACCCCCCAAGGAACAGAAGGTGGGCTCTGGGACTGGGGCATAGGAAACCCAGGCAGGGCTGAATTGGGGAGGCCACCTGAGGTGGGTGGAGTGAAGCTGACCGTGAGAGCAGCCAGGTGGCAGGGCAAGTTAGAGGGAAATGTGACCGCTGGATGAGCTTCCTGGGCATCTAGTCCTGGAGGACCCATGCCATGGGGAAAAGAGAGTGGGAGATAGGGCCAAGGAAGATTCAGAGAGGGGGGCAGCTTCCAGGCAGGGCTGCTGATTTGGTGCCCTGGAGGGTCCTTTCCTCTACGCCATGAGAAAGGCACCTGCAAAGCGCAGGACCTCATTGCCCAGTGCCAGGAAGCTGGCATAACCCCACCCAAATTTGCCATGTCCAATGGGGTATGTGCGCCCGTAGGTTGGGCACCGGGGCAGGAGTGAGGCAGCAGGTGAGAGGCTGGCGCCTGACTTGAATAGACTGCTCAGAGCCACAGCCAGTGGCTCCTCTGTTTTATAGGTGGTTTTAATGTACAGATGGGTTGGTTTTAAAGGGGGCTCTAAATCATGGCACAGTGAGAGCCCCCACACCCCAGAGTCCCCCAGGAGGCTGTACCTGTGAGTGACTGCAGTGTGGGCACAGGTGAAGTAGAAGCAAGGCCCGCCCCCTCTCACTGTGCAGTGGTGATGGACAGGCCAGGGGGAGGTGGGCCCCCCTGGCTGGGTAAGAAGGGCTCGGTGTTCAGATGAAACCCTTCCTTTTGTCCCCCTCCCCACCCACCATCCACACTGGCAGGTGGGGCCTTCCCACGTCCGGTTTACAGCCAGGGCACTGTTCAGTGACCAGCCAGCCTGCTGCCACTCCCAGCCACTTGCCCTTCCTCCTCTGGCTCCTGGCGCCATGATGCGCGCCTCCCGTCTGCACCCACGCACACCCCATTGGTGCTCAGCCGCCGTGGGCGCACATCAGGTGAGCGCAGACAGTGGCAGACCCAGCTCACCTCCTTCCCACAGGACTGCTGCCAGGGCAGTGCTCTTCCCGGAAGGCCTCCAAGCTCCCCCGGATGGCATCCTGTTGGGCCTGTTTCCGGGGTGCGGGGGCAGGCCTTTTTGGGGAGAGAGTGTCTGCCCCATGCAGCCCTGGCGCCAGCTCTTCCTAGAGGCCTGTGGCCGTAATGCCAGAGGGAGGCAGCTGGGCTGGGGCAGGAGACAGGGATGTTTGAAATGGAAGTCGAGTGAGATGGGGCCACCCTCGGCCATCACCATGGCTCTGCTGGGAGCAGACAAGGAGCCCTGGGCCGGTCTGAACTGGTGCTCACTGGATACCTGCTGCTTTGCTGCCCCGCTGTGAGTGGGCCCTGCTCACTTGGGCTCTCAGCACCCAGATTGATACCTGCCTTTTAGCTGCCCCCCTGTGAGTGGACCTTGCCCACCTGGGCTCCCAGCACCCAGTTTTCAATGTCCTTGGAAACTTGGAGGAGTTCTGGGAAGGTGATAGGAAGATAGAGCAAGCCTTCTCCGAGCACCCAGAATATTCGAGCTTGAATGGAAAGAGATCTGCCCTCGAAGGTACTCGGGCCCTAAGTCCGTGCCCTATAGGCTCCCCTTTTTCGCTGGCCCCTGTGTGGGATGGAAGGCTGCTTTAGGGAATCTGTCTGCCCCTTGGCCTTGAGTTTGGAGCTGTGTGGCACCAGAACCTTCTCGTCCTTTACTGAGCATCTTCAGGAAACACGTTGTTTCCTCTCCAGTTCCCCCTTAGTGTTTGAGAATAGGGGTGCCCGTCAACACTCACTCTTCTGCCTGCTCTCCCTAAAGACATGGGGTAAAGGAAGCCTCATGGTCCTCTGAGGAGTCCTCATGGCCTCCCGAGCCGCTCAGGGGAGACAGCAGCTGTGACAGCTGACGACCCACTTCAGTGCAGGTTGCGGAGGGGCGGGGCCAAGATGCAGGTGCCTGCCCAGACCCAGCGGATGCCTAGTTCCAAAATTTCCGTAGATGACCGTGTCATCTTAAGGAGCAGAAGCTCTGCTGTGCCTCAGTTTCCCTAGGTGGCCTCTGTCAACAGGTGCTCAGGGTAAAAGATACCGCAGGAGAAGCACAGGAAGAGACAGCGGAGAGTGGCAGCTGGGCGGACCCAAAGAGGCCGCCCTGGCCCCTCTTCTTCCCCTCGGCATGGGCCCGCCTCTGCTTCCTAGCAGGCAGGTCAGGCAGCAAAAACGCAGTTGGCCTCCACCACGACCCAGAGATTTGCTGGGCTGAAGCTGCCCGAGGCCTCCCCAGGCCTGCCAGATCCGATAGAGGCCCCGTCCACTTCCTGGTTTGCAGGTCAGTGCCTGCAGGTCAGTGGTGAGGTGCAGCTTAGGAGGGGAGGTCGCTGGCCTACCCTCCACCCTCGTCCAGCTACCCCATGGGCTCTGATGGCAAGGGGGCCACGCTGGCAGGTAGCCAGTTGCCCTGTTTCTCCTTGATGCCTGCATGGAACCAGTCCTGGTTTCAGCCTCCCTGCGAGCCGGGAATGGAGGAGATCCTATGAAAATGATGATATGTGACAATCAGTCACAGCAATTAGTGTTTTGGTTAACAGGCCTTTTTTGTTTTCTCTCACCCAGACAGAATGTCACAAATAAATCCTCTCCTGCATTTGCATATTAATTGGATCGGAGACGTCAAGCATCTTTCATTAAAGAAAATGATCTGCATATTTGGAGACATAAAATAGTTATTTTGATGGGTTTTTTTTTTTCCCTAAGATCAGGGGGTGGGGGAGGTAGGTGATAGGAGCAGTAGAAATTGAGGTAGAGTGAAGGAAAGCCAGCCAGCCCCTCTGTCTGGAGTTAACCCTGTGGGGTCTGGAGTTGATGGCCAAGCTTGGCCAGAAAGATAATTAATACGCAAATAAATCAAGGAGTCAAGGGGCCCCTGGGCACCGGACAGTTGCCTGAGGCCCAGGAGCCCAGCTTGGCTCCTGTGCAGAAGGGAGCCCCGCCAGAGTTACAGGCGAGGAGGCAGAATGAAGGCCCTGTGTGGTTTTGCTCTTAAATCCCTCCCTTCAGAGCTGGTTGTGGCTCTGAGCAGGGTGAACTTCCCTGGGACAGTGGGCGGTAGGCAGGGCGTGGGGTCGGGTGTCCACCTAGTAACCTGGCTGGGCCCACGCCCACGCGGCTCCCATGCCTGCCTCTCCCCTTGGTCCCTTGGCCAACCCTAACCCTCCAGCTTCCACTCTCCCTCCCTCAGCTCGCCCACCGGCATCCACTTCCTCCCCACTCTCTGACCTTGGGCTTCCCTGCGCCCTTCTCATTCTTTGCCAGCCGTCCTCCCTCTCCCCAGATGGAAAGTTTTCTGGGGGCAGCAGAAGCGAAGCCTGGAGTCATTATCACATGTACTCGAAATAACCCAGAAAGCTGCTGGGCCCATATTAGGGCATGAGTCCCGTGGAAAGCCAAGTGAATGTACAGTTTTTGATAGGCAAATGGGACTGCCCAAGTCTTCCCACCTTCCCCTCCAGCCTTACGCCCCAGGGCCTTGGTGGCTGCTTTAGTCAGTTTTCAGGGAAGGCAGCAGGGGCGGCCTCCTCTAGACATTTCTGAGCTCCCCCAGGCTCCTTGGGGAGCACAGTGTGGGGGCTGGTCAGTGCTCCCAGTCTCTGCCGTCACCAGCCCCAAAGGCATGATTCCTAGTTACCATATCCTGGTTAGAAAAGTGTTCAGCGACGTTGATGACAATGATCACAATGATGACTGGCACCACGTTTTCCACATAGAAATGTGTAGACACTGTGCTAGGAGCTTTACCCTCATCGCCTCCCCGAACCCTCACCACGGCCCTCTGCGACGGGCACGATCATTGCGTGCATTTTATAGACAAGGAAATTGAACCTCGGAGAGGCCAGATCACATACCCATCGGTACCCACCAGACTTCAGAACGTGCAGCCGGATCCGAGCTCTCCGTGCTCAGGTCACAGGTCCTCTGGGCAGAGCAGTGGGGACCGGCAGCCGCCTGGCCCTTGGTTTGATGCTAGCTGACTATTCTTTTTGTGCGCAAACACACCGCACCCTGGTGCTGTCAGAGGACTTGTGTTCAGGCTCCGTATCTCTGCACTGCTGGCCTCTTCACCGCACCAAGAAGGCAAGATTTGCCTCCTCTCAGGGGCTGGGAGCTGCCTCTGGTGGCTTCTGTGGGCCTTTGAACCCCGGAGGTGCCTGTTCCAGGCCTGCAGGGATCCCCCGTGCTCTTTGTGTACAGTTTTTCCTCGGAATGTTGAAGTGCCCGGTTCCTCTATTCCCATACCCTGATGCCTCTTTTCTCACTATGCCAGGCTCTGGGACCCACGGGCTTCAGGACTGGGCAGTACCTGAGGACAAGGCCCAGTTCCCTGGCTGAATTGAGTCATGCATCTGCTCACCTGAGCCCCCCTTCCCCATGCCCTACAGGTGGCCAGCCTCTCCTCGTGCTCCAGGTGGAGCCGGGTGTCCCTTAGAAACTTGTTTGGTGCCACCTTCCCCACAGCGCTACTTCTTAGGGATTCCTTCTCCCAAGCACTCAGATTCTAAACGCATGGCGTGTGCAGCCTTAGGCCATCACCTTGAACTACAGGGTCCCTTGTCTTGGGCTACCATTCTCCACAGTGCGTGGGCAGGTTGCAGCTTTCAGGTCTAAAGGAAAGGCAGTGGGGTACAGTCAAAAGAATGAGGGCTTTTGATTCAAATAGAAGAGAAACAGCCTTATTGTTCTTCAGAGCTGTGCCCTGCCAGCAGACCTCCCCTCTCCAAACCTCGGGCTCTCCCCTTGCAAGAAAGGGGCAGGGGGCCTGTAATCCCAGCACTTAGGGAGCCGGAAGCGAGCAGATTGCTTGAGGTCAGGAGTTCGAGACTAGTCTGGCCAACATGGTGAAACCCCACCTCCACTAAAAGTAAAAAAATTAGCCAGGTGTGGTGGCAAGTGCCTGTAATCCCAGTGACTCGGGAGACTGAGGCACAATTGCTTAAACCCGGAAAGCAGGGGTTGCAGTGAGCCGAGATCACACCAAGGAATTTGATGGCTTTATTAGAAATACCAAATGTGCTCCAGCCTGGGCAGCAGAGCAAGAGAGACCCTGTCTCAAAAAAAAAAAAAAAAAGAGGCAATAATTCCTCTTGTGGGTAAGGGTCTGCAGAATGATTCGGCTCCTTCAGGTTAAGTGCCCAGTCACAGGTGTGGGATAGAGCAGGCTCCTGCAGAAGCCAGTGGAGAGGTTGGTGGGCCTGGGTCTGCTGCCCACTCCCCAGTGGGTCAGGACTCCAGCAGGGTCTCCCGGGCTGAGGGATGGAGGCGATTGTGTCCCAAGGCACTGGTAGCTCTGCCCAGCCTGTTCCTTTCCCACCCTCTGGCCCTCAGTGACTTTGGCTACATGCGCCGCTGGCAGGGCAGAACCAGAAGTGGGGACCTAGTGGCCTTCCAATTTGGGGTTCTTGGAGAAGGGGCCTGGCATGCCCTCCTTGAGGAGAAGGTGGACAGGCTGGGTGTTTTATGGAGTCTGGGGGAGTCCTGCAGCAGCTGTATCTGTTAAATGCCAAGAAGCCAAGTTGGTTTAATATGATTGTAGCTGCTGCTTTGATAAATCAAAATAATTAAAAATAATAAATTTGATTCCTCAACCAACAGGCTGTGTGTGGGCGCAGGGCCTGGGCTGCTGAGCCAGGGCCGAGGAGGTGGGAGCGGGCACAGGGACACAGGAAGGCCTGTCTTGTGGGATCCTAAATGGGCAGTGGACGGCAACAGGGTGGAAGGGGAGACTCTGAGAACCGGTTAGGGGAGGAACATCTCTCACTCAGCAGAGCCGAGCCCTGCTGTCCACAAGCCTGGGCTGGGGCCCCAGCTGGGCCTGCCCCTGGACCTGTGGCCTTGGGCCAGCCTCAGTTTCCTCATCTGTCAAATGGGAAGGCAGTTCCACCCGCCTCCCAGGGCTGTGTGAAGTTGGGCTTTGTTGAGCGTGTGTCTGCCCAGTGTTGAATGGGCCTCCGTAGCCATCTCGGGCCATCCCTGCACCCATTTTGGCACTGCCATGGCTGAGGCGACCAGGCGTGCTCACAGCGTCTGCGCGGCCTCGAAGGCCCACCGACGTGCCCGGACTCTTCCTCCCGCTGATGGCTGTTGTCCTAACACAGGATTGTTCTGTTTATGAGGACGTCCTCCGGTGCAGGGCGTCTCTATTCATAGCTCCCTTCAGCTTCCAGAGTTGGGTCAGGAAGCCCCATGCCACGCCCTGGGACCGAGTCCCTGTTCAGGGTGCCGGCAGCTCTGACATCGGTTGGGGGGAGTTGGCAAGGGTTTTCCTCCTCCTCCCCTGTCCCCTGCCCCCCATCCACATCCTCGGGAGCCGTATTTGGTGTCTGATCCCGAAGTGTCTGAGCAGCTGGAAATCTGAACTGGGTGGAGGGGGCAGGGGTTGGTGGGGAGGGAGGGACAGAGTGTCTGTCTCTTTAAATGCACTTTGTGTCAGTGCGATAAGGAATTTGATGGCTTTATCAGAAATACCAAAGCTTTATTTAGCAGGGTGAGGCTCACACCACTCAGCTCCACACAATCTGCTGATAAATAGCAAAAAAGAAAAGAAAAAAAAAAAAATCCAACAACTCACCAACACCCCAGCATAGCAAGGCAGGAAAGATGCAGCGGACAGAAAGCCAGAGAAGCGAAGTGGGAAGTTTGGGGAACTGGGGAGCTGCAGAGGGTGGGGGTGGGGTGAGTGGGTTCTGTGGGAACTGCAGGGGCTTTCTGGAAAGTGCTAATAGGCAGGCATTTGTAGATTTTTCTGTCATTAGGTAAAAATACTGTCATGATTTTGATGCTTCAAGAGAAAGGGCTTGTTAAGGAGACACACCCTCCCCAGTGTCCTCGCTGGCCGTCTGTCCCTCCTGCTCCTGCCCCTCCAGCAGCCTAGGCCATCCGAGTCTCTCTAGGGGAGCCCTGGGGCCCAGCCCTCTGCTCGGTCTGTGCCCTGGTGCCCTGGCTGGCTGTGCTGGTGAAGGCAGTGGCAGCCTTGAGATGGGGGAGAAGTTTGACCGAACGTAAAAGAGACTGCCGGGGAGAGAGCCACCTGTCATTGCAACTCCAAGAAAGGCGCCTCCACTCCGTACAGTGTGGCTAAGGAAGCTGGAGAGGGAAGGCTTGAGAAAGCCTTTGGAGGACTGGACTGACTCCATGCTCAGGGCCGGGTCTCAGCCCAGGGCGGTGGCCTGGCCCTGCCTACTGGTGGCATTCCAGGACTTTCTGTGCTACCTGCCACTGGGCAGCTCTTGGGGAAACCCTCCATCCTGGCCAGTCTAGATTCGTTGTGTGGTCTAGAGGGTCAGCAGAACAGCAGAGTGCCCCTTCCGTCTGTTCTTCTTCTTCTTACTCGCTCTCTCTGCCCTGGGGGAGTCGTTCTCCTTCCCTCGCTTGGGGAACCCTTCCCTTGGGTCTGGCTTTACGCTCAGCACACGTGCTTGAGTACAGCCACCCTCAGTATCCCCCCGGATGGTCCATATGTCTCCCTCTGCCCACTGCTCCCCATGAATCTTTCGATGTGAGCAAGCCAGATTCAAGCCAGGGTCCCCATGCACACCTCTCTGCCTGTGCCTCTTCTAGCCGGCTTGTGCATGTGACTTCCTCTGGAAATGGAGGCAGGTATCAGCACTCTCTACCCGAGAGCCATGTGGATGGGGAGTGGATTGGGTGCTGTGGGGAGTGGATTGGGTGCTGTGGGGTGCAGATTGGATGCTGTGGGGAACACGTTGGGTGCTGTGGGGAGCAGACTGGGTGCTGTGGGGAGAGGATTGGGTGCTGTGGGGAGCGGATTGGGTGCTGTGCAATGTGGACTGGGTGCTGTGGGGAGTGGATTGGGTGCTGTGGGGAACGGATTGGGTGCTGTGGGGAACACATTGGGTGCTCTGGGGAGCGGACTGGGTGCTGTGGGGTGCAGACTGGGTGCTGTGGGGAACACATTGGGTGCTGTGGGGAGCGGATTGGGCGCTGTGGGGTGTGAATTGGGTGCTGTGGGGTGTGGATTGGGTGCTGTGGGGAGTGGAGGAAGCATCCCTGCTGCTCTCAGGCTCCTTGTCCCTTCCTAATGGCACCACAATCCAGCAGAGCCAAGGGCTTGGGGTCCTCACCCTGCCTAGCCTGGGTACAGAGCTGCTTCTACCATTGTAGACAGTCACCAAGAGGTGGCTCACGGAGTTGGGTGAGGAAGAGTGCTTCCTGCCCACATAGTTGTCCCCAAACACGGCCGAGGGGCCAAAGCTTTTCAGGGCCCACAAGCCAACCCCTCAAACAGAATGGAGGTTGCTGAGGCCAGAGGATGCTTCTGCGACAGTTATGGGGAGCCCAGAGTTGAGCCAACCAGAGGCCAGGGTGGGCTGACTCGGAGAGTAACTCTGGACTGGACGCCTAGTTCCTGGAGCAGAGGAGGGGTGGAGCCAGCATGCTCCCTAAAGTCAGCTAACGGAAGGGAGCCTGGACCAAGGTCAGGCCCGCGGCTGAGTGGCGGCAGGTGGGTCTCGTAGGAATTCCTCGGCTTTAGATGCTGGAGCAACTGGACTGGCTTGGCTGCTTGGGGAGGGCCAACGCTGGGCTGGGCGGAGACAAGGCAGCTCGGAGGAGAGGGTGGGGGCTGGGCTGGCCAGGGAAGGGGCAGAGGGTGGAGGAAACTGCAGAAAGGCCGAGGCCCGGAGACAGACAGGAGGAATAAGTGGAAGTGACAGGGTCAGGCCAGACCTTTGTCCTGCAGCCTGATTAGAGAGTCTGCCCTGGATTTCTGAAACTTTGGGATGTTGTCGGACAAACTGGAGCTTAATTCTGTCAGAGCGCTGGGGAGATTAGAATTGACATCCTGGGAGCACATTCCTGGCTGGGCAGAAATCCAGCCCCCGCTGGGAAAAACCTGTGAAAGCATGGCCAGCCCAGTGGTGGCGGCGGGGGGGTGCCCCTCAGCACCAGTGGCCACTCCAGCCTTGTGGGCCGGAGCCAGGAGCACTGGGAGGGCCAGTTGTTGGAAGGCTCCGGCCTAGTGGAAGGTGTGGCGGCTCAGCAGAGCCACTGCTGAGTCTGAGTTCCAGTTCTGTGCCTCATCCTAGCTGTGCTGCCTCAGGCAGAGAGCTTAAGTTTCTTTCTTTCTTTCTTTCTTTTTTTCTTTTCTTTCTTTTTTTTTTGAGATAGAGTCTCGTTCTGTTGCCCAGGCTGGAGTGCAGTGGCACGATCTCAGCTCACTGCAACCTCCACCTCCTGGGTTCAAGCAATTCTCCTGCCTCAGCCTCCTGAGTAGCTGGGACTACAGGTGCGCACCACCAAACCTGGCTAATTTTTGTATTTTTCATAGAGACAGGGTTTCACCATGTTGGCCAGGCTGGTCTCAAACTCCTGACCTCAGGTGATCCACCTGCCTCAGCCTCCCAAAGTGCTAGGATTACAGGCGTGAACTACCGCGCCCGGCAAGAGCTTAAGCTTCTTAACCTTCATTTTCTTATCTGTAAAGTGGGACAGTCTGCCTCTGGACCTACTGAATTTTCCTTTCCTTTGAAGTCGAAGGTGTAACCTTGGGAAGCCAAGAGGGATGGGTCAGACAGTGGTGAAGCTCCTGAGCCAGGGCCTGCTGGAAGACAGAGAAGGTTCCCTTGCGGAGTTCTCTGGCGCAGGGCCGGCCAGCAATGCCAACCTGGCAGGGCTCTCTAGCTTAAGCATGTGAGAGGTGGCTGTCCCCACACCACGTATGTCCTTTCCATCAGCCACCTGTCCTCGTCAAGCCTGGAGAAGCCCAGCAGGGGACTTAGAGATGGCCTTGTCCCTCTCTGAGAGCTCCCAGGAAACCCCCACCCAAATGAAGAGAGCTGAGGGCAACAGATGGAGGCCTGCCTTCTGGGAGCCTCCAGTCCAGGATGGCTGGCCTTAGAACCAGAGAGGGGGTTAGAGGACTACAGTGAGGGCCAAGCGCCACAGCCCCAAACCAGGCTGTTTCCGGAAGAACAGGGTACCCCTCCCCACATCCCTCCTGACTCTAATGACTCTTAAATAGTGGTAAATATTTTGGCTAATGCAGGCTCTCATGGCAGAGAGCAAAGCTGTCTGCAGTTCAGGACCTACAAATTATTTATTAAAGATTTGAGATGTGGTGCAATTATGTGGAAAGAACCCAAAAAATTAAATAAATAAGTAACAAAATAAATAAATAACAGCCCCACTGGCCTCTTGAAGGCTTGGGAGCGGCACATGATTGCCGTCTTGATGAAATCCCCCCGGATGTAATGAGCTGATTTTCTGCTGTTAATATTGCATCTGCTGATGAAGGATTCGTTAGGATAATGGAACGAAGCTAAAATATAAATGACTCCCTGTCAAGAAGCAGCTTTTGTTTGTTGATCTCCTGACAGTTCCTGGGCCAAGGCAGGGGTTTATGTGTGTACACGCATTCTGGAACAGGCAGGAGGGCGGGGGCAGGAGCTTGGGGGGGGCTACCCCACGAGCCTGGCTCCCTGGTTCTTCCAGGCTTTCCCTTCGAGGTGGGGCTCCTCGACCTTGGAAAGCCCTGGAGCCCTGTAAGTGGGGAAGTCACCGACTCAGACCCATCCAGAGGGGCGCTTGTTGCAGCAAGATGCTGAGCGGCAGCAAAAGTTATCTGGGGAGCATGGCGGAGAGATGGATTGGCTGGGCCGTGCGTATTGGGATCCGCACAGGAGAAGCAGCTCTCTGTGTGTGCCGGGAACGGCAGCCCGCAGGGGTGCGGAATCACAGGCACTTGAGTGAGGGGTCCTAAGGGGAGGTCCAAACTTTCACTGCAACCATCCTAGCCCTTCCGCCTCGTCCTCTCCCTCCGTGATCACACAGCACATCTTGTGGAGGCCTGGGAGCCCCCCTCGGACGATGGGTTCTCAAGCAGAGGGGGAAAGAGGACCCATTTGAAGTCACCGTGTCTCACCTACCAGCCCCCCTGACTTGGCTTCCCCCTCACCTGCCCTGAGCTGCCACATGGGACAAATTCCTTCTCTCCCTAGCAGTTGCTTTTTTAAAAAAGCAATATCATTTTATTTTACTTTATGGTGGTAAAAATGCACGTACCATAAAATTTACCATTGTAACTATTTTATTTATTTATTTATTTGAGACAGAGTCTCACTCTTGTCTCCCAGGCTGGAGTGCAATGACGTGATCGTGGCTCACTGCAACTTCCACCTCCTGGGTTCAAGTGATTCTCCCTGCCTCAACCTCCCGAGTAGCTGGGATTACAGGCGCCCGCCACCACGCCTGGCTAATTTTTGTATTTTTAGTAGAGACGGGGTTTCATCATGTTGGCCAGGCTGGTCTCCAACTCCTGACCTCAAGAGATCTGCCTGCCTCGGCCTCCCAAAGTGCTGGGATTACAGGCGTGAGCCACCACGCCCAGCCTGTAACTACTTTAAAGTGTGCAGATCAGTGGCATCAAGTACATTTGCAGAGTTGCACAAGTATTGAGCTAGTTCCAGAACTTTTTCATCACTCCAGACAGAAAGCCTTAATCCCTTAGCAGTCCCTCCCCACTGTCCCCTTCCCCCAGCCCCTGGCAACCACTGCTTTCTGTCTCTATGGATTTGTCTGTGCCAGATATTTCATATTAATGGAATCATACAATTTGTGGCCTTTTGTGTCCGTCTGGCTCCTTTCTTGCTCATCATTTCCAGGTGCATCCACACTGTAGCCCGTATCAGAGTTTCACTCCTTTTTTATAGCAGAATAACATTCCATAGTATGGACAGACTCCATGTTGTGTGTCCACTCCTCAGTCCATGGACACTTGAATTGTATCTACCATCTGACTACAGTGAATAGTGCTGCTATGAACGTTCATGCACGAGGGTTTTGTTTGTTGGTTTGGTTTGGTTTGGTTTTTTTTTGAGTACCTGTTTTTCATTTTTTCTAGTATATGCCTGGGAATGGAATTGCACCATCTCTCCTAGCTTCTTAAAGGCAGGGACCCTGGAAACAAATAAGAGGTCATATTTATTGAGCACTTACTTTTTTTTTTGAGACGGAGTCTCGCTCTGTCGCCCAGGCTGGAGTGCAGTGGCCGGATCTCAGCTCACTGCAAGCTCCACCTCCTGGGTTCACGCCATTCTCCTGCCTCAGCCTCCCGAGTAGCTGGGACTACAGGCGCCCGCCACCTCGCCCGGCTAGTTTTTTGTATATTTTTTAGTAGAGACGGGGTTTCACCGGGTTAGCCAGGATGGTCTCGATCTCCTGATCTCGTGATCTGCCTGTCTCGGCCTCCCAAAGTGCTGGGATTACAGGCTTGAGCCACCGCGCCCGGCCTGAGCACTTACTATGTGCCACCCATTGTACTAACCATTGTTTCCAAGCGTCCTCAACAGCACAGGAATGGAAGCTCCCTGAGGGTTGAGTTGTTGATTTGCCAATGTTCTCTAGGTCTAGGACAAGTATCTAATATCTAATAGCATATAGTAGGCGCTCAAGAAATACGGGATGAACTTCCTTTGAGATAGGTGCTTATGGACCCCTACTTTTCAATGGAAAAAGCTGGGGCCTCAAGAGGTTAAGCAGCCTGCGTACCCAATTGCATGGCAGGAGGCAGCAGAGGCAGGATTCAAACCCGACTCTCGCCAACTCGGCTTTTGTATGCTATCTTCCCCCCCCCCCCCCGGCCAAGATGGAGTCTCACTCTGTCTGCCAGGCTGGAGTACAGTTGCACAATCTCAGCTCACTGCAACCTCTGCCTCCCAGGTTCACGCGATTCTCATGCCTCAACCTCCTGAGTAACTGGGATTACAGGCGTGTGCCACCACGCCCGGCTAATATTTGCATTTTTAGTAGCGACAGGGTTTCACCATGTTGGCCAGGCTCGTTTCAAACTCCTGACCTCAGGTGATCTGCCTGCCTCCCAAAGTGCTGGGATTACAGGCGTGAGCCACTGCCCCCAGCCTTTTGTAAGCTGTCTTGTTTTCTCTTCCTCGTGCCTGGCACGGCGTCATACATGCAGTACGTGCTCAGTGAGTGCCTGATGATCTCGCTGTGAAGCAGGGACAAGAGAGATCTAGGGTCACTTGACCTGGCACAGGGGCTGGGGAAGGCCTGGAGCAGGTGTTGTCTTTCTGTGCATCTGTTGGCGACACGCCTGTCTGTTGAGAGGAGGCACTGCCTACCACGCTGAGCCCTGCGCTGGCAGAGACTGGAGTGGGTGCTGCTGAGCACCCTCCCAGCATGTGGGAAAATCTTCTTTCTGGCTTCTTGGCCAGAACCACTCCTCACCTTGACCTTCAAGGCCCTTAGAGAAAAGGAGAGCAAACTAGGCCACCAACTCGGACCCTTCCTCCCGAGGAGACTAGGGGTCCTGCCCAAGAACCCTTTGTGAAGGGCCACTGTGAAATGGAGGGGTCGCATCCTCCCGAAGGAGTCTCAGGAGGGGTGGGAAGGCCAACTTTTCTCCTGGAGCCTTGAGAGAGTCAGGCAGGGCCTCAAATTCACCACTGAAGTCCCTGGCCAGGCATGGGGACCACATAGGGCAACATCCCACGAAGGACTTGAGGGCCTGACTGGGGAAGGTCCAAGACAGGCGAAGGCGAGATCAAAGCTGGTGCTGAGCCAGCCTCAGGGTGGAGGGTCAAGTTGATGTCTCCTGTGTTTTAAAAATTACTGTGATTAAAAACATTTCTTAAGCCAGGTCTTGGGAGAACAAGGTGGGAAAACCCATTTCCTGTCCCCAAAGGATGAGGGCCCTTCCTCTTGATCCTATGTAGATTTTTCAGGATTCTGGCCCAATTCCAACCAAGACTGTGCCTGGAAAGAGCTCAGAGCCAATCTGGAGGCCTGCTCCGACTCCGGGGGCTGGACAGCCACCCCCACCACCCCTCCCTGCCTCAGGCCCAGGCTCCTTTCCCGAGGCCTCTGTCTCGATCCGGCACCTGCTGGCCTATGCGGCCCTCGGCCCCCTCATTGTCCTGCTAACCACTGTGTAAAAGTTCCGGGCTTCCTCCGACCTTTCTGTTTTGCCTGGTTATGCCGTGGGATCCCCCTGGCATGCATCCCCCTGTGGCATCGCCCGGGGCACTGTTCAGCCCCGGCCTGGGGCCTTTCTCTCCCGAGCTGTCCTCCGGACAGCACTTTCTTTCACTCTTTCTTTTCTCCTCTCTTTCTCTCTTTCCCTCTCTCTCTCTCCCCCTCTCCCGCTCTCTCTTTCTTTTTCGCCCTTTTAACATGGTTTTCCTAAAAAGTTTTTTAATCAATCAAATTTGAGGCAGAAAATAGGTTTTGTCACGCCTGGTCCCGGGGTAGTGTGACTCTCACTCAGCCTCCTGACAGCTCCTCAATGCAGGAAGGAGGCCAAACAGAATATTTCTCCGGGAAAGTGCCCGTTTCCATGACGCTGCCCCGTTGTCTGGGCCGCCCCCCTCCTCACGCTGCCGGGTTGACATGGCCCCAACCCCTGTGAAAGGGCTCGGCCAGGGAGAGCCTGTGCGTGAGGATGGGGCTGGGGGCAGGGGGAAGGAGACGCAGTGCAGTTGGGGGGCGGATGGGCAGCCCGACAGCTGCCCCAAGCCCCTATGGCCCGGAGGCCTGGTGAGCAGGTAGGAGTGCTGGCTGAGGAGCCTGGCCTGGTGCCTCATAAATATGGAGCTGGGCAGCTGTGGGTGAGAGGCTCCAAAGTCAAGTCCTGGACAGGCCGCGGCTCCAGCAAGAGGGAACTGCAGATGGAGGAGGTCCCTGAAGGTCCTGGTACGCTGCCACTTCTCTGCCCGTCACTCTCCCCTGTCCCATCTCTCGTGGCATTCCCTCCGCCCCTTGCCCATGGCTGCCCCCTCTCCTCCATCCCTTGCTTCCTTCCTGCCCTCCCCCGACCCTGGCACCCCTTGTGCTGGAGGAGCCTCTTGTCCTCCCAGAGCCCAGCCCACCAGGCCCCACTCCAGGCCCCCTGCAGGCCCCCAGGTCTTCCCTCTCCAGCCCATCTTCCCTCTTCCTCCTTCCCCTCTCGGTCTTTCACCCTCTCCTCTTCTCTCCTCCTCTTCTCGCTCTCTTTTATAATTAATGATTAGTTTTAATTGGTTTGCTTAGGCAGCCTGACAGCAAATTAACAGAAGCCAGCCCAGGGCTGCCGGCTCGGTGAGAGACCACTGTGCTTCGGAACCCGCCAGGAGAAAGGCTGGATGAGGCTACTCCCAGGCTCACTCTCACGGCTGGGCAGCCCGGGGCTGAGATGGAGGGAGGGCCAGGCCTCACCTGGGCAGGTACAGCAGCCAGGCTCTTTGCACACATAAGGGCTCACGTTTGCCAACTTTTCTCTGTGCTTTTGTTTTTTTTCTCCTCCTCCTCACATCCCTTCTGTGCTCTTCTTCTTACCCAAGACATTGCTGGTATCTTCAGAGATGAGGGGTGGGTAAAAGGTGGGCAGGGCCACTGCCCTTAGTTTGGGGCACGGTTTGCTTTTGGTATCACTCATCCTCACTTGTGCAATGAGATGGTGGGATGGGCAGCCTGATGCCTCTGCTTTTTCACATGGACAGGAGGAAGGAGGTCAGAAGGCTGTTGTCACTTTTAGCTCAGCTACCAACCAACCATCAGCCCCACAGCCTGGAAGCTCCAGGACCCAGTTCTGTTTCTGATTTGCCATCTACCTCTGGACAGAACTCTGAACCTTTGGGTCCTCAGTTTTTTGGTCAGAGTACTTAGGATTAGGAACATTGGATGGATGGATGGATGGATGGATGGGCGGACGGACAGCTGGCAGATAATGGGGCTGTTGGCATTTCTTAGGCACTTTCCGTCATGATCTCTGAGTACATGGCTTTCCTTTCTTAGCCTGGAAGGGTTCACTTCACTTCAGCCCTGCTGAGTGTAGGGCCGCTGCTGTCCTCTGGGTTTTCCCAGTCCTGTGCCTCTCCCCTGGCCTTGGAGAATCCTTCCTTAACTACATCAGCTACCAGGTCCCAGATGTGCTGACCACTCACTCATGTGGGCCACTCACAAAGCAGACATCGGGGACAGTGAGAGGCAGAGAGACAAGAAAAGATGCCCAGAGAAGGAAGAGGAGACCAAGATGAACTCTCGGCTACTTCTTAGGCCCCCACTGGGGTCCCAGTATCCCAGGGTCCCAGATCCCACCCAGGGGCAGCTTTCCTGCTCCCATCAGCCGGGACACCTGCCCTGGGCAGGTGTGGTACACGACCCCACGCGCGTCCTGGTCCCTGTACGTACGCATCTCTGGCCCTCCCCTCCCTCCTCCACCCCCGACCAACTCCTGGAAAGTTTCCTCCCTGATTGTTCTGTGTGATCAGATCTGCAAGTTGCTCTCTAAGCTTCTTGTCACATTTTGACTTAATGAAGTGCAACTGCTGAGGGATTTGGGTTCAGCACTCCGGTCTCCTGCGCTCCCTTGTTGTCAGAAAACAGGGGTGGTTGGGGACGGCAACACCGCGCTGCAAGTCGTTATCATTCCGGTCAGTCTGTTTAACACAAAATTAAACAAAGAACTAATTAGTGCCTCATGAATTAATAAATGCACAGTTGCTAGGGAGGATGGGAGGGGAGGGAAAGGTGGTAGAAGGGAGATACCAGAGTTGTGGAGTTGGGGGGTTTGGGGGTCCACAGGAGGCTGGCCAGGGCGCCTTGAGAGATCTTGGACAGGAGTGTGTGGGACGGATGGGACGGTGAGGATGACACCCAGCCAGGGCCCTGGGCTGCCCAGCCAGGACTTGAGCTCTGATGGCTGAGCCCACCTGGTGCCTGGCAGTGGAGGCCTGGCGGTCTCCATCCCCGGCCCCCGTGACCCTCCCTGTTGGCCTCCTCCTCCATCCTCTCCTTTCCTGGCCAGATCCTTCCCTTTTCCTTATTCCCCCTTTGCCCAGCTCCCCATCCTCTCTACCGCCCCCTGTCTCAGGGGTCTGCCCAGCTCTCTGCAGACCCCCTGCCTCTCATCATCTGGATGAGACGGGCATCAGAGGCCCGTGGGGCAGTGGTTTCCAACCACTCAATGCCTACCGGGCCCTCAGCCCTCCCAGAGCCCTGTATCTGGCAGGGTAGGCTCCACCCCAGTGGGCACCCTCTGCCCGGGCAGCCCAGCACAAGCGGCGAAAGCTGGTGGAGAGCCGAGCCCTCCTTAAGAGGACGTGTCAAGTACAATTAGCATTATCTGTCTAAATATGTCCTGGGAACCGGAGAGCGGGCGGCGGGACTGGGTGGCATTCCGGGAGCCCTGAACAAGGTCACCTCATCTCCCGCAATCCCCCCAATCTGATTTGGGGATTACATAGCCTAAGGAAATTGGTGTTATTCCTCTTGCATCATTGATAAGCCACAAATGAGGGAGAGAGGAGAAGAAAACGTAACAGACAGCCCTCCCCAAGCCTGGGTAGGGTTCCGAGGCCTGCAGGGGCAGGGCCTGGCTCGAGCAAGGGTTGGGGGGCCCGGCCAGCAGGCTGGGGGACTCCCTGGGTTTTCACTCTACGTACACAGAGACTGCCCCTTTGAACCTGGCTCCCTAAATTCATTCTCTGGGCAGGAGGGCCCCAGCCCGGCACGCTGGGCTGGGCCGTGTGTTGGTTAAAGCCTCCACGTTGTCGGACCATCGTCCCTCTCCCTGTACTGTCTCTGGATGTGGGCTGTGATGACTCATGAGTAGAGCCCGGGGTGGAAGGTGCTGCCGGCAGCCTGCTCCTGGGGTGTGGAGGGAGGCTTCC
The DNA here is from genome assembly GCF_000951035.1 of Colobus angolensis palliatus. Classification (NCBI taxonomy): domain Eukaryota; kingdom Metazoa; phylum Chordata; class Mammalia; order Primates; family Cercopithecidae; genus Colobus; species Colobus angolensis. The sequence continues at coordinate 1,996,507 of NW_012114588.1, read as the reverse complement.
TGGTGCCTTGGCCCCTGGCCAGCCCTTGCCCCTCTGTCACCAACTTGCTAGAGCGAACCGTTTGGCATCTGTCATTTTTATGTTCAGGGGCCCCAGGAAAGAGAGTAAAGGAGCAGTTACTGCTGTATTCTGTCATTGTCCCCAGGCATCCCTCTTAGGCTGCTACAGCTCCACAGAAGCATGTAGACCACTTCACCAGCACCCCCACTCCCGGCCTCCTCCACGGAGCAGTGTGCACGGCACAGCTGACTCTTCTCCACCTGGCTAGGGGGATCCTGAGGACCATATTGCCCCTGCAGTCAGCTCCCACCGCTTTCCGACTTTTTCACAAACTGTGGCTGGCATATACCTGAATGAACCAAATCAGAGTCCACCCGACATGCCTGAGTTTCTGGCCCTCTTGGCTGGCCCTGGAGCATCAGCCCCTCAGCCCATGTGGGGCAAGGAACCCTTGGGTGCTCAGGAGGGATGGTGGGCGTGCACTGGGGAGTCATGGGCTTGGAAAGGCTAACAGGGCTCCTCTCTCTGCCTCTCCAGGATGAAGTGACACCCCCAGCTACATCCGAGGAGGCTCTAGGACCCGCTACGAGGTAAGGCCTGAGCCCCTCCCTGAGCCTCGCGTCCTCTCCCCAACTGGTGACCACTCACCGAATGCATGTATGACCCTGGGGTGGGTTCAGTCCTGCTGAGCACCCAGGGAGAGATGAGAAGATGGAGATGGGGAACTGCAGCCACCCTGCCCATTCCGCCCTGATGGAAAAAGATGCCCTCCTGCCAGTAGGATCCCCTCGGCTTGGCTTTTAGGCTGGAAATGGTCTGGGGACATATGGATTGTAGACTTTGGGGAAGGAATGTGCTCAGGGCAGCGTGGGGCGGTGGGGCAGCTATGGTGGCTGGGCTCAGGTTACCCAGCCTGCGGTGCCCGCTTTCACAGTGCCATTGCCTCCGTGGCGGTGGCTGGCTGTGCCTGGAAGCGCTGCCCAAGCTCTGCCTCAAGAACTGCATGGACTTGAAGGCCCCGGAACCCCAGTCCTGCCTTCGCTCCTCGGAGGCTGTGCCACCCCCAGTGGCTTCCTCCGTCCTCCCTAAGAGGCTGGCAGGGAGAAGGCCATGGCCGAGGCCAGGACAGGCTGCCATGTCCTGCCTTTCCTCAGGCACGGGGCTCCCCCGAAGTCCAAGCACACGGGGCTGCCCCAGCCTGGCCCAGCATTCGCGGGCTGTGTCAGTTCCCCGGGTGGTGGCGCGAGAAACCGCGGGGCCACCGGGCCTGGGGCCCCAGGCAGTGCTGTGTCAGAGGTGACCGGTGGAACGCCAGTGTTATGTAAATAGCGGGGCCTGCCCGGCGGGCGAGCTGGCTGGCTGCAGCCATCCATCATCCGCGCTCGGCGGGGCGGGGGACAGACACGGCACCATGCGCCTGGCTCCAAACCTGTTTGTTTTCCCTTTGTCTCTCGCATTTCGGGCCCCGGCTGTGACCGACCGGCTCTGGGTTTTGTCCTACCGGCCCCCTCCCCCGCAAGGAGGACGGGGAAGGGAGGAGATTCCCCAGCTCCCATCGCGGCATCCCTTTCGGACTTCAAAGGCTCCCCCAGCATTGTCTGCGCTGGCGGGCAGTGGCCCTGAAAACGTGATCAGAGGCGGCCCGGTGTAGGGCAGGCCCGGCCTGCGCCCTGCGCTCTCACTGGGGCCTGTGGATTCCTCCCTTTACCACCAGCACCACCCTGGTTACAGCTCTGTCCCAGGTCCTCTCTGCCTTTCTCTCCCTGGTGCCCCTTCTTGCTCCCTTCTGGCCACTCCCGTCCTCCTCTTAACCATGGCCTCACCCCTGTCTCATGGAGTTGAGAGTTCTAGAATCTTCAGAGCTGCAAGCCTCCATGCCTTCACATGGTCCATGAGGATCTGAGTGCCGTGGAAGGCTCCTCAGGATGCCCCAAGCTAGCACCAGTTCCTGGATATTGGCTTCCCACGCCACACTTTGTTCTCTGTCCCTTCCTTTTCTCTACCCTCTGATTATGAGAACCTTGCTTCCTCTAGAAACCTCCGCCCGTGAGGTCCAGACAGGATAGATACCTCCATCCCCAGGCAGCAGGGTGAAGCCAGCCATTCCGTGTCCTGAAATTCCACCCCAGGTACTTCCATTCTCTGGAGCAGGACTTGGCAGACGAGCCACCTTTGACCCACAGCCTGCTTTTATAAATAAAGTTTTATTGGAACACAGCCATGCCTATTTGTTCAGGTATTATCTATGGCTGTTTTCACTCTATACTTGCAGAGATTGTTGAATGGCTACAACAGAGACTGGTTGGCCCACAAAGCCTAAAAGGTTAATAATTTTCTCTCTGGCCTTTAGGGAAAAAGTTTTCCAGTCCCTGCTTGAGAGTTTCTAGCTCCTGTACTTTGCTCTCTCTCTCTCTCTCTCTCTCTCTCTCTCTCTCTCTCTCTTTAGAGGTAAAATGTACACAACAGGAAATTTACCATTGCTCCCCTGCTGAAGTGTACATTTCCCCGGCCCTAAGTCCAGTCCTGAAGCTGTTACAGCCATCATCCTGCCCTGTGCACATGTCTTCATCGGGACTGCTCTGAGGGGCGGGGAGCATTTGTCTGGGAGCCCAGTTCTCGGGTTGCAGCACTGCTTGCAGTCCTGGTCTGTTCGGGGGGCTCCCTCCCCCTGCTCTCCTTAGGGCCTCCTTCTCTGCTCAGTCCCTGCCTCAAAGTGTCAGCTCTTCCTCTCCCCTGCAGCCCCTGCTTCCTCGGAGCTCTTGCCCCCACTGGTATCCCGGGAGCCCTGCAGTCTCTAGCAAGTTCTCTCACCTCAGATCCACAGCTTCCTCTTTTTTTTTTTTTTTTTTGAGACAGAGTCTCACTCTGTTGCCCAGGCTGGAGTGCAGTGGCATGATCTCGGCTCACTGTAACCTCTGACTCCCAGGTTCAAGCAATTCTCCTGCATCAGCCTCCCAAGTAGCTGGGACTACAGGCGCTCACCACCACACCCAGCTAATTTTTTTGTATTTTTAGTAAAGATGGGGTTTCACCATATAGGCCAGGCTGGTCTCAAACTCCTGACATTGTGATCTGCCTGCCTCGGCCTCTCAGAGTGCTGGGATTACAGGCGCGAGCCACCGTGCCCAGCCCTCACAGCTTCCTCTTTTGTAAGGGGAGAATATCTACTTTGCAGGGTTGCTGGGACAAGTGAGTGAGTTGTTGTGGCTGAAAGTGGCTTGCCCGGTACCCACCAGGTAGTTCCCGCTTGCTTGCGCTCCAGAGGCTACTGCCATCTCTGGGCAGATTCCACAGAGCTCCCTACCCTCTGCCCTGGGGGCCTTGGGGTCTGACCCTATGGAGAAGGGCAGGCTCCTAATTCCAGGGAGCACCTTGGAATAAAAAGCCCCACAGGTCGTGGACTGGCAGCCCTGGGTCTTCTATTTCTGTGTCAGGGCCCTGGGAAGCGGCATAACCTCTGAGCACCAGTTTCTCTATCTGTAAACTGCTCTCTGCTTCCCAGGCTTGTGGCAAAGAGGGGCTGGGGTGCCTGGGAGAAGCTGTGAAGACTGTGTTGTCGGGAGCTGCTGAGGGGCAAGCAGGCCGAGGGGGGAGTCCAGGTCTGAGACTGGGTCTATTTGTGGTGGGGGGGGGAACCAGGCTGCAGTCTGGCTGAGAAGGCCCTGGAGGTTACACAGTGGGTGCTAGCTCTGTCCAGGATCAGGGACCAAGGCTGCCCTGGCCCAGTTCTACTGCTGTGGGCCAAGGTCGGAATCAGTCTCCAAGCCTGAGGGGAAAGGCTGGCAGGGAGTGGGCAAGGAGACAGAAGCTGCACCTGCAGTCAGAGGTCTGCTGCAGAGTCTGCTGGGCCTCCTCTCATGCTAGGTCTGCTGCCATCTCTCTTGCTGTCCTCTTTTTGCAGGCTCTTGACCTTTTGTCCATCTCTCTTTCCCCTCCAGGCCTCCTCTCTGCATCCCTCTAGTTCCTCTTCATCCTTGCCTTCCCACCACCCATAGCACCCCCACAACTCCATGGCGCTTTCTCTCTCTCTCTCTCTCTCTCTCTCCTTTTCATCTACTCGGAAGGCTTTACTTTACTTCCTTGTCACCCTAATTGATTGCATTAACCTTTCAGCGTATTGGATTTCCCCGGCATCGTGCAGAGAGCCCTGTGCAATATGCTTATAATCTAAGCCATAATGGACAGTTTGCAGTCAACAAGCCCCTTCTCCCATCGGCCCCGTTGACATCTCTCTTGCCCAGGCCGCCATGGCCACTTCCCCCGCTGGCAGGGGTGGGGCAGTGGAATGGGGCTGGGAGGAGGCAGACACTAACCTGGATCCATCAATGGGGTTCTTGGCCTCCCTCTCCTCCCAGCACTGCCTCCAGCCCAGCGTCTCCCTCTCCAAGCTCCTGGGCCCGGGTCATTGCCAGGCCTCTGGTCTTTGTGATTCCTCTTGGCTTGGCCTTCTGCCCTTGGGACTCTCTGTCTAACAAGTGACTGATGGGGCCAGCTTGGATTTTGTGGGTGAGAGTCCCCTGTTCCACCCAGATGCTTCTCAAAGCAAGTCGTTCCTCCTTCACTTCACTAGCCCAGGAGGCTTTGGGGAAAGATGATGGTGGCCACTTCAGGAGGCAGGTGGTGGATAAGAGGAGGGGTCTGAGATCTCTGCCCTTCACTGGCCTCTGAGCCAGCGGGAGGCCTCTGTGGACCTGCTGGAAGCTGGGCCTGCTCCTGGAAAGGGTGCAGATGCACAGGGCAGACAGAAAGCAGGGGATCTGCTGAAGCCAAGGCAAAAGAGGGATGAAGACCCCACCAGGGCTGGCCGGGCGGGGAGCAAGGCAGCAGCAGCTCCTCCCAGCAGGCAAGGAAGCGGGCATGTGTCACCTGGGTTGGGACCTGTCCCCCGCGCTCATCTCGGGATTGTGTGATTTGGGCGTGTGGTAGGGGATGTCTCAGAGTCTTTATTTCCCGTCTAATGTTTGGCAGTAGCTCTGAGCAGATCCACCTGCCTTCCGCAAAGGAAGAGAGATGCCGCCTAGGCAGTGGGGCCAGAAGCCCAAGAGAAGCCTCCGCAGGCAGGACGGCTTGGCCCAATGGGAGATGGGCTGGGGGAGTAGGAGAAACCGAGGCCTGGCTTGTCAGGCTGGTAGGAATGGGCTCCCTCAGGTCGGCTCCTGGATGGACACCTGTTAGTTCAGCAGGAGGCAGGAAAGCCAGCCCCCTGCCAGTTGCCTCGTCCTAGGGGCTCAGCCCCAGGCCTGAGCCCTGGCCCTGGTCTCTCCCGGCCGAGGCTGCCAGCCCTCAAACCAGCAGCCTGATCGGCCGAGTCTTCATTCATGACAAGATGGGATGTCAGGTTGAATACATTAGTGTCAGGCTGGAGGAGCAGGACGGAAGCTCCCATTAGCCTTAGTGGTACTTCCTCTCTCCCGCACTGTTCTCCCCCCAGCCCTTTGCCCGACATCTCCTCCTTCTGACCGCCCCCCCTCCTCCCATCACTCCATCACTCTGAAGGGTGAGCTTTGGCGAGAGGGAGCTGGACCTAAGTCCTTCCCATCCTCTCCCAAGGATTTTGGGGGTGGGCAGAGGGCACAGCAGGGAGAAGCCAGGCAGCGAATTAAAGTTTGTGATTGTCAGCATCAGGAGAAGCTAAATAACCCTGTAACTAGTATGAAGGTGAATTCACGGTCTGCTGCACACGGAGAATATGAGTGTCTGTGAGACGGGCAGAGTGCGGCACGGGAACCCGCCTGCCACAGCGGGCAGCCTCCTCTCCAGGGACTCAGGAGGGAGGCAGGAGGAGGACCACGCACCCCCTTCCCTGCCAGGGAGTAGCTGCCTAGGAGCCCCACCAGACACCTGGGGCAGCTCAGCTGCTTGACAACCTGCTGGCCCTGGCATCAGGGGCCCAAGTAAACGTTTGTAAGCACCAACGGTATACACCCATGGACACCAGCCCAGGCCTTGGACTGATCCCTATTAATAGCTAATCCTTACTGAGCACTGACTGTGTGCGGGCTGTGTGCTGTGTGGCAACAACTCTATTCAGGAAGTGCCAATATGATTTCCCCGTCTTTCCCCCACTTTTTGATAACCACTTTATTGAGGTATCCTTCATATACCATAAAATTCACCTTTTTAAAATGTGCAATTCAGTGGTTTTTAGTATATTCCCAAGATTGTACCATCATCACCACTATCTAATTTTAGAACATTTTCATCCCCCCAGAAAGAAACCCTGTACTCGTTAGCAGTCCCTCTCCATCCGCCACCATCGGCAGACCTAGGGTTCCGCTAACGATGATTTCCTTAAGATGCTGGGAAGGTAGAGGGTCAGTGCCTGGGTTCAGGGAGCAGAGCCCGTGGAAGATGGAGCTGGGGTGTGAACCCAGGTACTGAGACTCCAGAGCTGGTGCTCCATGAGGGATTGCTTGATGTCCTGGCTGACCCCTGCCCCACCCCTGACACACACGTGCCTATCATGTGTGTCTGACAGTTCAGGCTCAGGCGTGTACATACACCATCCAAACACCTAGATCCAGGCAGGAGCACACGTGTCTTCTTCCCAGGTATGCTGGCAACTCCACATAGAAAACGTCATATCTCCCATAAGGACAGCCAGCCTCCCCTCCCGGGACCCCTCCCTCTGCTTCTCCCAGCCATGCTCCTAGAAGGGAGGCTTGGCGCAGGAACCAGCAGCAACAGGGTAGCTGAAGTAGCCAGAGAAACCTAAGTGGTTTCAAGAGCTTAAAATGAGAAATCCCATATCTCCTGCAGCTGATCATTGTAACTGAGACAAAATGCCAACCCGACATTCCAGAACAGGTCCCCGCCCGGGCTGGGGCCACAGGCTGGGCCAGGTCCACAGGGTAACCCAACTAGCCCAGTTCCCTGCTTCATACTCTCTCTCTCTGTCTCTCTCTCTCTCTCTGTCTTTCTCTGTCTCTCTCTCTCTCTCGCTCTTTCTCTGTCTTTCTCTCTCTCTCTCTGTCTCTTTCTCTCTCTCTGCCTCTCTTTCTCTCTCTTTCTCTGGCTCTCTTTTTCTCTCTCTCTCTCTTTCTCTGGCTCTCTTTCTCTCTCTCTCTCTCTTTCTCTGGCTCTCTTTCTCTCTCTCTCTCTCTTTCTCTTTCTCTCTCTCTCTGTCTCTTTCTCTCTCTCTGCCTCTCTCTCTCTCTCTTTCTCTGGCTCTCTTTTTCTCTCTCTCTCTCTTTCTCTGTCTCTCTTTTTCTCTCTCTCTCTCTTTCTCTCTCTCTCTGTCTCTGCTTCTCTTCTGTTTCTTCTCACCTCTTTCTTCCCACCTACCTCTCTTCTCTCACACTCCACATTTCCACCCCAAAACTTTTTTTAAAAGTTTTTGTGGCCACACTCTTGAACTCACAAAAATTTGGGAATTAATGTGAAACCGTCGCTGTTTCTGATAAGAGAAACCTACAAGGGTGAGACAAAGGGGAAGGGAAACACAAGAGAATCAGCCTGTTGGATTTTGGTTTGGGGTTTTTTCCTCCTTCTTCTCTCTCCCTCCAAAGCGGAGGATCCGGCCGGGCCAGTTTGGATATTTATTAAGAAAAAGCCAAAGATAATTAACTTTTTTGTTTTTGTTTTGTTTGCGGGTGCCTCCCCTGCTGGCACTCCTGGCTGCCTGGCAAATTAAACCTGCTCCCGGCTCCCTGGGTGCTGGGCTGACGGCAAGACTTCTGCCGACTGTCCTGGATCTGCCAGGGCTGCCAGCTGCCCACCCAAACACCTACCTTGACTTTCAGACCTTGGGTCACTTTATGCCCCCACCGATGCCACCTCCCCAGGCTCTGCTGACTCTGAGAGCACCTTTTAGAGCAGGGTAAGTGGGATGTGGGGGTGGGGGGGAGAGGAGGGGCTACTGTTTGGGGTTGTGGCCAGCACTTCCCTAAAAGGAAGTGGGGGGAAAGTGTGAGCCTCTCCCAGGGCACAAGGGCGTTCCTTCTGGCCAGTTCAGGGCCGTTGACTTCCCAGGAGAGGGTAAGGAGAACGGTGGATGAGTTGGAAGTGCAGGGAGAGGCCAGATTTGGGCCATGTCGATCCCCAGCTCTTCTCCCTGGAGGCTGGTACACTGCCAGGCCTCATAGGCCCCTGAGAACACCCTGGAGCAAGCAGCCTCTGGACCATGGAGCCATGCTGTGATACCTGTCCACCCCCAACCCCAGGTTCCATCCTGCTCCCACCCCCAACCCAGGCCAGGCCATGGGTGTGGGGGCGGGGGGCAGCTGAGTGGCTAGACAGCCTGTGCTTGGGTAAGAGCTGGCTGCCTCCCGTCCGCTGTCCTGGAGCCACACAGATCCCTGAGGCCAAGCTGTGACCTAAGCCTGAGCCCAGTTCATGGGCCAAGAAGGTGACGCTGGGAGTTAGAGGCTTCCTGGTAAGAGACAGAGCTGAGGACTTCTCAGGAGCCAGGAGAGCCCACAAGAGGAAGGCCAGTGTGGAGGAGCTCGCTGGGATTGGAGGTGCGGCTCGCCCCTCTGTTAAGCCAGTCCCCCCTCAGCCCTCCCCTGCCAGGGCCCCTCCTTGGTCCCTTGGCTTCATCCCCAGCTGGACAAGTAGGCAACAATGGTGAGCCTCTTCCAGGTGGGGAGGCTGCTCCGGAGCTGGCCACAGAGAAGAGGGCATTTTTCAAGGATTTTGCTGGCCCTTTTTTTTTCTCTGAAATATAAGGATGTGCAATTTTTTTGGTTTCAATTTAGCATTGGAGAATTTTATAATTTAGTAATTAAAATCTCTGATAGGCTTTAGAAATTGCGGCTAATTGAATTTAATGGGAAGATGATTTTCAATTTTATTTGATTACCGGGACCCCTGGCATCGGTATTTATGGGAAAAAAATGGGAAATGTGCTGTGTGGGCTAAGATGGCATAATTGAATTAGGGATAATCGGATTTCTCCGTCATGAATTTCACTATAATTTTCCTATAATTTTCCATTAGATATCTAGTTTACAAATATTCACAAAGAAATGAAGCTCTTTCGGAATGGAGATTGCTGGCTAACAGGATTACGGGGCCGAGCGTGCGGCTGTGCCAGCCCCTCTCCTGCCATAATGCAATCCCTGCGTCTGCCTTACACTCGGCGCGGCCCTCGCTCCGCCACCCACTCTGTGGCTCCTTTCTCCCCTTTGTTTCCTTCTCATCCTGTTGACCCCCTGCCCCAACACCCACCTGTCTGTGGCCCACAACCTCCTGTGCCCGTGGCTGTGCTGTGGTGCCTTGGCTCTGCCCTCCCTCGACCCCCACGCTTCCCGTCCACTTCGCTGGCTCACAGTTTTCCCAATACCCTCCCTCCATCGGCCCCAGAGCGGGCTCACACGCAAACACACGGACTCCATCGCAGGTGCGAACATGCTTGTTCGCAGGCACACGCAGTCCTTTGGCCAAGGCTTCTGTGCCCTGGCCCAGTCGCCTCAGATGGAACCAGTTTATTGGGATCCTGGGGTGGGGTGCCAGAACAAAAGGAGCTTTGTTCAAGTTTATGTGAAAGTTACAAATTCAAAATGAGAGCAGATAAAGCATGAGATACCTGGTGTGTAAACAGGCTGGTGAGTGAGAAGGCCCCAGGCTCGGGAGGGAGAGAGAGTGAGTGGGCAAGCTGGGGGTGCGGGGGGGAAAAGGAACCAGCGATGGCAGTGTGACAGGAAGGGCGGATGGCTTTCCTTGGTGCTGATGTGGGGAGCCTGGGTTGGGGGAGACCGCTGGGTTGCCTTCCACTCTTCTTTTTCTCTTGCGAGTGGGCTGTCTCAGGAGGAGCTGGAGGCTCTGGGTCCGGGGACTCAAGACCAGGAGAGATTATGGCATTGGATTTCCATCCCTTGAGTCCCAGACATGAAGGTCCTCACTGTGGCCTGGTTTTGGGGTCTCAGGTGTCACCATGTCGGAGTCCTCAAGGCAAAGATGGACCATAGCCTCAAAAGATACCTCTCCTCTTGGTACGAGCAGATACACTCAGAGAGAGAGACAGAGAAGGGGGCGCACAATCTGGGGACCCCTCCATGACACAGCCTCTGACTCACACCCCGCAACCTCGAAGCCTCCGCCTTCTTCTCCGACCTTCATAAATCCTTGCGCTCCGAGTTGGCCTGTTTCTTGCTTCTCTGACCCCTGCTCCTCCAAGAGGAAGGCCTTTTCCTCTTGGGCAGGTCCCACTCGACCTGTGGCTACCTGGCCAGGGACTTGGCAGAACGGAGGTTTTCCAGGCATCCCCACACCTCCCTCCACCGCTGGCTGCCGTCCCCCAAGCTCTCTCGAGTCCTGTCCCTTCTGCCATTCCTCTACAGCCTTTGTCTACCTGAGGCCCCGGAGTTACTGGGTGGCCAATCCAGGTGGTCCTGCCTGGGCAGCTAGAGGGAATATGCTTCCTTTTCCCCTCCACACCCTCCTCAGGGGTCAGGCTCTGACCACTATCAGCTGAAGCCGAGGAGGACATTCCGAGCCAGCCAGTGGCTGTGTGGGTCATGTATGCAAGGAGCTCCCCATCTGTGCAGACATCTTCAAATGCACCCAGAAATCACCTCTTCTACCCCTTGCCTCCAGGCTTCCTCCTACACACAGTTGCCCAGACAGGATAGCAGAGGCTCAGGATTGGGGGGTGGGGATTGATCACTTGCTGTCACCAGCCAGAGCTGCAAGCCTGTTGTTACGATTCCTTGCTTTGGGGAGTCATTGGGGGCAACACCCAGAGGCATGTGTGTACCCCACAGCGGTCCTGGACACAGATGCCCTCTCTGAGATCCCATGTGGGGAGCAGAGGCACACAGTCCTCTGTGCTGGGTGCCCAGTACAGGCAGTCATACTCCCAGGCTTAGACTTGGGGTAGTTTTGTTCCCTTATTCGAGGTTTTGGGGCCAGGGGCAGCTCAATAAAGTTTCTGGGCCTCTCCAGCTGCTGTTCCTGTGTAGGGATGGGTTGGGGAATTACAGAGCCAATGGGGCTGTGTGACGGCCAGGAGTGGGGACTGCTAGGAAGGCAGTGGGAAGGGCAGTGGAGTAGGGGTGGGATGCCCAGCTCCCTTCGAGGCCATTTAGAACTATAGAGCAAGCAGGAAAAAAGGAGAAAAATGAGGGGAAAGTAGGAGAAAGAGTAGATTGTTAACTCCCTGATGTCTTTGCCCCAAGGCCTCCCTGGCCCCTCCCTTTGCAAAATAGAAATTATTGCAAAAATAGGCCAGCGCCATGTTGCTGGATGCTGTCCAAAGACCAGGGAAGCCTGGGCCCTGCTCCCCTCCCCTCATCTGAAGGCAGTGTGGCCCCTCCTGAAAGACGAGCGCGGGGAGAGGCGAGGAGGGCAGCAGGATAGGTGAGGAAGGGACGGAGAGCCAGGTCCTTCCTTAGCAAGGCTGCCCAAGGCCCTGCTCACCCCATCGTCTCTTTCCGTGAGCCCCTCTGGGCCGGATGGGTCACTTAGGTCACCAACATTTAAGGACTCTCAAAATATATGGCTGCAGCAGGGACATCTGGGGATGTCCCATGGTGTACGGTGCATGGTGGGGAGACCCCTCAAACTGCCCTCTCTGGCAGAAAAGGAGGAGGAGCAAGGGGAGCACAAAGCGCCTGGCTGGCCATGGGCTGGCAGGATATGAGGTTCCACGTTGAAGGGGACAGGGCCTGGTCCCAGAGCCCGACGCGGTGTTGGGGGGGTGGGTGGGGCGCGGGGAGGAGGAGGAGCCGCGATGTGCCTCAGACTCGCTGGTTGAGGGTGCTTGTGCTCTGCTGAGCGCCCTTCCTAGGGCAGCGGCCAGAGGGATAAGGCAGGGAGGAAGCCCAAGTGATGGCCGGGATCATGGATCGGGGGCTGTGGGGGAAGGGGGGCGCCGATCTCCATTCGTCTAGCCTGCAGGGCAGATGGCCCAACTTTGAGGGAGGAGTGGGGAGAAAGACCGGAAGACCGGGGAGGCTCTGGGAGGACACCTGAACCCGTTTTAAGGGCAAAACCAAAGCAACGCGGAGGAAACCCCAGTGCGTGTCCCAGACCGGCGCTCCTGGGGCCCAGGGTTGGGGACGAGCGGGATGCGAGGGCGCGCGGGCCTGACTGCGCTCTGCCCCGCCTTGCCCCGCACTCCTGTTCCTCCAGCTCCAAGAGCCGCCACTGCTGTGAGGGGAACACGAAATCTCTGTGCTACCCCAGGAGCCCCGAGCCCGCAGACCGAAGGCAGGGGAGCGCGCGGCCCGGCGGG
>NW_012114588.1:1973628-1983321 GCF_000951035.1 Colobus angolensis palliatus | reverse complement strand
AGGAGAAGAGAATGGATCTTGGAACAGGTACCGGGCGGGGGGCGCGCGGGGCGGGCGGCCGGGGTCCCGCGAGACGCTAACCCCGTGTTTCTTGTCTCCCGGTCTTCCCCTGGTGGCGTTCCGCGAAGAGTTTGGGACCAAGGAGAAGAGAATGGATCTTGGAACAGGTACCGGCCGGTGGGAACGCAGGGGCGGCTCTTTCACTTTTCTTTCGCTTCTTTTACGGAAGTTCTTATTTTTAGCCCAATGAGGTGGCGGCGGGGCCGGGCGGGGGCCGGGAGGGTCGGGGCGGCTGCCTACCGGCGTCCCGGCCTCGGGATCGGCGACTTCTGAGGCTGTTGTTGTTGTTATTTGCCACTTGCTTAGAGGCTGTGACTAATGTGATGCTTGTCATTATGAAAGAACCGAGAGGAGCAGGAGCTGGGGGGCACCCAGAGAGAGGATTTAGGGGGTTTTTGTGGGGTTTTTGTTCTCCGTGTTTTTTGTATGGCTTCGTGTTTTTTTCTGTGTGTGTGCTTTTTTTTTTTTTTTTTTTGTTCTCTGCAAAGATCTTTGTGTGTCTGGCTGTGGGGTGTGTGTTTTTATTTTTTTAGTGGGGGGTGGTTTAGTTTTTGAAAGCAGCGTCCTGTTGGGAAAGGTGGTTAGTCTGGTTTCGGGGCGACTGTCTCAAGGTAAAGGAATTTAATTTATTTGGGACAAGGCTGTGTCGGATGATCAAGCTGCTTATTATGGCTAATGAGTATTTTTCACCTGAGAATCTGTGGGATGAGGTGGCTGTTATCAGCTCAAAGTGAGGGGCCCTGGACTGTCTCCCACCCACCTCTTTAGCCCCCACCCTGGGGGGTGGTGATGGACCAGAAGGACTACTCAGCATAGGCATCTAGGTTTTGGGGGCCTCCTGTGGGACAAGGTCGGGGGTTCCAGGAGGCCTGGTGCTCGCCTGGGGCAGTTTATCCTGAGATTTTGGTGTTTTCTTGGTTGTAATCTAATTCTTTCCAGTGTTTTTGCCTTCAGCTCTTGTGGGCTTCCCATGGGCCCTGGCTATTGAAACCAAATTTTGACAGGACCCTTACATGCTAGGCTTACAAAAGCAGCTGTCTTCTTAAATGTTTTAAAAGAAACAAACAGCCTGATCGTTCATTGAGACTGATCTCTGAACTCTCCTGGTTCATTGATGGGATAGGTGATACTGGTGGCTGTTAGCGTTGTTGTTTATAATAGGCCCAAGTTCACAGCATCGGCCCTTGGGACCCATGAGCTGATATCTAACCTTCTAAGGTCAAAGGGGAGTGGGCACAGAGACAGGAGGCAGCCCTGAGGGGCCGAGGATGGGTGGCACAGTGGCCGGTGAAGAAGGGCCTGTGTTTGTTGGGGGGGGCAGTGTCATTTGCAGAGTTTGAGGATTGTGTGACACCAGGTGTGATCTTGGCTGGTCTGATGTGGAGGGCCTCGGGACCTCTGTGCCCAGGAAGGGTGTGACACCCCCTGCTGGGCAAAATGGTAAAGGTGTCTAAGCCATGGCTGCCACCCTGCCCCTCCCTGCCCTCCACTCCCACAGAGAACCTGCCCACCCCCACCTCCAATGGTGTCTCATTACCTCCCTCTCAGGCCCCACCCCCTTTCTTCGGAAATAGGGCCCCACCCATCCCAGCCAAGAAGCAGACCTTGGAGATGGGCCTGGTGGCAAGGCACCACCCCCTACCTGGGGCAGGCGAACCTCTGCTTGTGGGCCAGCACAAGAGACCCAGGCATTACAGAGCTGGAAGGCAGGCCCTCTGGTCGGTCTCCTCCTAACCTGAGTGCCAGCTGGAGCCAGTGTCCATCCTCCTGCCATCCACCAACAAGTCCCTCCAAGTCTGTCGTGGGGACAGTACTCCAAAGCCCTTCTCTAGGGTGTCCTGACTGGAGCGAGGGCCTCCCAGCCCTGGTAGGAGGCAGGTGGCAGAGCCTCTGGTGGTGTCTCTCCTGGGGCTTAGGGAGACTGACTTCTCCCAGGACTCCAGGGACAGGTTCTGGAAACTTTTCCTAGAAGCTAGAAGGGACCCTGAGGTCAGCTGGTTCCTCCTGTAGCTGGAGTAGAGCACTCCCAGTGGGACTCAGGCCTGGACTCTGGCCAGAGGGGAGGCCCAGGGTGGCAGAGTTCTGACTGTTTCCTGGAGGAGTCATCTGGTGATACCATCTCAGTCTCTTCTTTGAACTTGGAAGTTTCACTTATAATCTCAGAACTTCAGAAGAAAAGCACTCTTCCCCCCACTTCACCAAAAAGGGAAGCAGATGAGGATGCTGAGATCCCCTCTGAGCTGGTCCCTGGGCTGACTCCATGCTCATCTTCAGGAGCTGGGAACAGCTCCCTCAACTTCACAGTGCACGCGGGACACAGCCGGGGCCTCATCTCTGGCCAGGGCTCGTGGCTGGTGAAGTGAGGGTCCCTTCCTCTGGGGGCAGCATGGGCAGCTTCAGCCAACGGCCTCTCTGACACAGTCCATGGCCAGGGGCGCAGGCCCCGAAGGGCTGCTGGCATCATGGACCCACCAAACCTCTGATCATAGGTTAACATCCCCTACGGCCCCAGACACATCTCGGTCCTGAAGGCCTTCAGCCATGAGGAAGTCAGTGGTGGGAGAGCCAAGCCTTCTCAGGAGGGGACAACAGGACCTCAGGACCCTCAGGGACCATGCGGACCCCCTTTCCCCCACCATAGTTCAGCCAAGGGCTGGATCAATCTGGACGTCTTTAGCAATAAAAAATGCCGATGTCGTCCTAATTCACCAGGCCCCGAGATGACAGCAAATTTACATTTTTTAATTAAACTAGCAGCCAGTTTTTATGAGAGGGGGTTGGGTTATGCAAATCAAATGGTTGTGTACGGAAGATTAGGAGAGTTTGGGAATAAATTCCACAAATGCTAATAAAAAAAAAAAGGAAAGAGAGAGAGGGAGGGAGAGAGGGGAGAGAGGAAGAGAGGAGGACATGGTTCCATTAGGCCCTTTTAGAGTGATTTCCCTGGGGGAGGGAGCTGGGAGGGGGGAGGGGAGAAGGGAGGAAGCTTTCAGACACAGGTATATCCATCCTGCAGTTGGGAAGCTCCCAGGGTTAGGCCCCACCAGGCTGAATCCCAGGCCCTGAACACAACCAGAAGCCAGGGTGAAAATGGCGGTGAAACATGGGTGGAGCTCTGAGCGGGCTCTTGCCCTTGACTCGTGGGGATCTGGTGATAGTTGCCCCTTCTCTTCTTGAGACGAAGGGGTGGGGCTGTCCAAGGCGCGGAGGAGCCAAGATAAGCTCTACAAGGTCAAGGGCCAAAGAGGCAAGAGGGCAAGTTTAAAGGGATGGCCACAGACTGCAGGGGGAGCCGGTGAGGGACAGCGCTGTCCATGTGACGCTGTGGCTGCAGCCTTGCTGTCAAGGCGGGTCAGTGGGAGGAAGCCTGGCCTACTTCTTTCTCCTTCTGGGGCTCCAGGCCAGGACCCCCTTGTGTTGCCAGCAGACCCCCCATTGCAGATGACCCAGGCCTGAGCTGTGGGGAGGCCAGGAAGCGTGGGATCAGAAGCTGGGCGAGGCTGGCTCATTTTCCTGATTCTCAGAGTGGAATTTCTCAGTAGCCCCATGCTTTGAGAGCGTACTGTCTTGAGGTAGGCCACAGACTTCTTCTAGATGGTGTCTGAGCCCAGAGAGCAAAGAACTTGGCATCCCCAACCCAGCACCCGTGTGTGCTGCTCAGGCCCCTACCCTGAATGTCAGCCGCCTTCAGATCAGACCTTCCATGAGCCGCCAGGTCAAGGCCAGAGCCTCGCCAAGTGTGGAGGCTTCTAGGAACCTTACTAGCTCTGGTTACACCTTCGACCTGCCAGGCACCGGGGATTGTTGTGGAGAATGGAACAATGTGCTGTTCTGGAGGAAGAGATTCCAAGCCGGGTTTAGGGCAGAGCAGATTGCTCTCAATTTCCTTCCTCCAGCCTTTACTTGGCCAGATACACCCACTCAACCAGTCTGAACTGGGGCCAGCGCCTGTAGCCAGATTGGGCACGGGTTTTGCCAGTCTGCTGCAGGGGGTAGGTGCTCTGGGGCCATCTTGGCAGAAAGGAGCTGTCAGAACCCGGGACAGAATGGGCCGTCTCAGAAGTCACGGGTTTCCTGGTACCATTCGAACAGAGGTTTGTGCTGTGCACTGGTTAGTGACATTTGGAGGGACTTGAGCATCAGACGACCTTTCAGATCTCCGACTGTCTGACTCCCAACTTGATTTTGTTCAGTGGGGCAGTCCTGGCGGGCGGGAGTAGGGGGTAAGTGGACGAGGTGAGGAGCACATTATTTGGACCTTTTCTTTGGTAGAAAGCATTGGAGACAGGCAGCTCTGGGCTGTGAAGTGGCACTTTGAACCAGCCCTGGTTCTAGTTGCAAGACATCAGAGGAAACTGAGGTAAAAAGGCCTAGCATAGCCTTTCCTCCCCAACAGGAGGCAGAGGCAGAGGGGCAGGTCTGAAAGGCTCCCTGGAGAGACCCCACCCCGGGCCCTTTTTTTTTTCCCTGGTAGGGACCAGCGAGGAGAACCCATTCACTCTCCTCTCCAAGAAAGGCACTGAGTGTGGGTGTTACTCAGACCTTTCTTACCGGCCTTGTCGGTACTACTGGTGTTCTCCCAGCCCCCACAGCCCAGGAATCTGGCTGGGCTGCAGCTTGAGTTTTTATGATGGAAAAATAAAATAAATGCAGGCACCTTTTTGGAGGGCTGAGCCATGCGGCGGCATCTCCTCGTGAAAGTGGCTGCCCTGGCTCAAGGCCGTGCCCGCTTCCTGAGCAGGGGATTGGGTGGGGCTTGGAAAGGCTCTTGGCCCCAACCTCTCTTCTTCCTGGGTCCTGCCCTGTCAGTGGTGCAGCCTCAGCCTCCATCAGCCTCCTCTAGAACGGCTGGCCCAACACTCTTCCAGGGCTCAGGCCATTTCTCCACCCGACCCACCCCCCATACCCCCAGGCCCCAAGGCTCACCTTTTAACACGGCCTTCCCTGAGCTGGTTTTTAAACCCTGACCACCCTGGCCGCTGCTACCACCTCTTCCTCCTTTTCCTCCTCCTCCTCCTCATCTTCAGAGGGGGAAGGAAGTTGCACTGTAGTAATTACTGCCTGTGGGTCCCCACGGCAAGCAGCAGCTGTTCTGGGGTAGCTGGGCCAGGGTACAATGAGTAGAGAGAAGCTGGGAGCGGGAGGAGGGCGGACGGCCCCAGTGTGCAAAGGAGGAGGGGCAGCCTCACCGGGACCACCTGTGCAGTGCAGCAGCCTGGCGGTCTAGCGCACAGCCCTCTGGCTGCCTGGCCACAGAACAGCACCCTGACACCCTCGACTCAGCAGGATGTATGGCCTCCTGTTGGGGGAGAGACCCATGTGGGAGGCGAGGCCTGAAACCCAGGAAGCATGAGGACTGCCTGGGCCCCTGTGTTGGTAGCGTCTGCCTAGTGGAGGGAGAGGAGCGGTCTGCTGTCCCACCAGGCCAAGGAGCCAGGGGTCAGGACCCAGGGAGTTTTGTGAAAGAATGGCCTTAAGGGACCTCCCTCCGCCACCACGCTTTCTAGACTCCTAGCCAGACCCTTCTCTCTGTGCCTGGTCCTCCCTCCCCCTCCAAGAGCAGAACTCTTGCTTCCCATTGTGCAACCACGTTTTTCTGTCTTTTTCATCCAGGCCACCCAGCTCCCTAGAGCCGGGCCCTCCCTACTACCTTTCTTGCCCCGTGCAACCTTTCCAGCCTCACACCCCCTTGGCCCTGGAAAAAGAGAGAAGGTGCTGGGTGTGGGCCTGCTGCTCTGAGGCTCTGGGTACACCTGTGACATTGCTGTGCCAGGACCCAGCACTCTGACTCATGTGCCCTGATCCCCAGGAGATCGGGCAGAGCCCTTGTTTTCCTCTGCCACGGCTGCTCCTAACGGTGACCATTAGTTGGTAGCTGGTGTACCACCATCTCCTCCCCAGGCCTGGTACGGGCCGGGGCTCACGCCTTCCCGCTGTAAGTGCTGGTGGAACTGATTGATTGATGTGCCTCTTCCCCAAGTGCCTCCCTGGCTTCTTAGTGGGGGCAGAAGGAGGAAGGCAGGAAATGTTGGCCGATTCCCTTGGGACCTGGGTTTTAGCTCCTTGAGAGCTTTCTAGAGCCTGGTTTACAGGAAGGAGCGAGGCTGGGATTTGGGATGACGTGAAAGGGGCAGGGGAGTGCTAAGGATAAAGACGGGAGTGGGATGGTTGAATGGCACCCACAATAACTCCTAACCATGGCCATGGCCTGGAACTGGGAGGTCAGTCTGCTGCCTAGTGGGGACAGGAGGGCTGCAGCCAGAGGGTGACCCGGGCCCTTCTCCACTTCCTCCCTTGCCCTCTCCCTCTCCCCTTTGTCTCTCCTCCTGAGCAGATCTCACCACTGCTTGTCTACCATCTCTCATTCTCTTCCCCGCTTCCGGGATCCCTCCAGCTAGACAGACCCAGCGCAGGGAGTGAGACCAGAAAGACAGGGATACACCCATACTGAGGGCCAGCCAGGCGCCAGGGCCTCAGGCCTCTGCCCCGGGCGTGGTATATGGGCCACTCCTGGCCGGGGCCTCTGCTCTTAGAATGTCCCACACGCCTGACTCTGGGGTCTTCTCTGGCCCTTCTGGGCCCTGCTGGTGCTGTCATCACTCACCTGCTGAGAGATTTCCTAATGCCAAGAGGGACCTCTCTTGATGCCACCTGGCTGAGGCTGGGGCGCTGCCTGGCTTTGGAGGAGAAGGCGGGGGCTGGGAAACGGACACATTTTGTGTTTCCAAAGACCAGGTGTTCCCAAAGTCCGCCTGGCCTTTTCTTATGGGGCTCTTTCGGTGAACTAAGGGGGCCCTGGGAGGGACTGTGCTGTGTGAGAATGGGGGGACTGGAGGAGCCGGGCAGAGCTTTAGGTGGGGGGACACTAGTGCAGCGGGAGAGCAGGAGGACTCCTGGAGGCCGGCTGGGAGAGACTCCTGGAAGTTTTGTCACGGGGAAGTGCCTCTTCCCCACAGCTGTGATTCTCACCGCCCTCTAGCCCAGCGCCTCCCTCTCTGTCACCCCTTCAGCCTGGGAACCCAAGGCCACAGGAAGCCAGGGGCTGCCTCGCAGAAGGATGACCTGGCTCTCCACTGCCCGGCAGGGGGCGCCCCACAGCATCTGCCCCCCTCCTTTTAGGTGTGGGACAGTGTGGTCAGGACCTGGTCCAGGCCTTCTGGCCATGGGTGGGGGAGGGGCAGCCTAGCGTCCTCACCCCCAGAGGTTCCTTAGCTGAGTTTGTTTGCCAGGGTGACCTGTTTAATCATCTCATTTTCTGGTGGCCGTTTATTCCTCGTTTCCACGGTTACGGCCCCATTAAGGGGAGAAGCAATAAGGCGGTGAGTCAAACAGGTAATAAAAACATGCGGAGCCCCTGTGCACCAAGAGGGGGTGGCGGGGAGGGGCGCAGTGAGCTGAGACGGCCTGGGGGGCAGCCCAGGTGACACCCTACCCGCCTCGTCCTCCAGAGGCCCGAGTGCCCCCAAGACCCAGTCCTCAGCTTACCCGTCCCCAGCTCTTGGTCCCTTGGGCAACAGGCTGTCCCGGGTAAAACAGGAAGGAGAAAGGTGAGAGGGGGTGTGATACAAGCACCCCCAGGGCTGCCCCACAGTTGGTGTGGGACCTGTTTCCAGGCCCCACCTCGTGCTCCCTTGGCAGGGGCAGGGGATGATTTCTGACATTGGTTTGAGCTCTAGAATTTTTTTTCTGCCAACTTTATCAGAAAGCATATTTGTGGTGAGTGCTGCTAACAGGGCCAGTCCGGTGAGTAAATATTCCTGATGTGGACGGCCCTGTGACCTTGAGAGGGAAGAGTACAGTGGTGCGGCCAAGGGCATGTAAGGAGAGGAGAGGACTGCCAGGCAGCCATGGGCCCCCGTGCTGGGCGGGGAGCCCTTCCTGGGAAGGGGTCAGGTGGGGGCCACGGGGTCAGGTTGGCCCCAGTAGCCTCTTCCTAGCAGCATGGTCTGCCTCAGGCCCCAGTGACACCAGCTGGAGCCGGGTTGTGTGACTTGCTGGCTGGGGGACAGGCCGGCAGCTGCCCCTGTGGGCTCCCTTCCTCTAGTAAATGGAAGCTGAAATGAAAGTCAGCCTCTTTCCAGCCCCTCTGAGTCCAGGGGCACATGCCTCCCTCCCAGTGTCCCCTCCCTGTCCTTCCCAGGAGCTTCCTGGGTGTCCCCAGCCCCTCTGCCCTGCCCCTGAGGTTTTTGAATAAGCAGAGGCAGAGTAGACAGAGGGAGGCTGGGGTCTTCCTGTTGCCAGGAAGGGTGAGGCTCAGACAGGTGTAGCAATGCCAGGCCATGTGGGGCCAGCTTCGTGTCCGGGGGCCGAGGATCAGTGGCTCAGAGAGAAAACAGTCGAGGCCACTCTGAGGGCTCCCAGGTTGGGGAGGAGCCCCCCTTCTCTCCGATGCCATGCTCCCTGACAAACTCACCGAGGTCTGTGTCTCTGATTATTAATTTCAAAGTTGATTTCTGATGAGAGAGAGAGGGAAGAAGGTGTGGGAAATGGGGGAACCCTTTGGCTGGGAAATGCGTCTTGGGAATGGGCCTAGATGAGTGCATATTCTGATCAAACAATTAAAAATAGAGCATGCTCCCGAGGCCTCAGCTGCCGAGGTTTTTCAGCAACTGTCACCAGCGGGTTCACGGGGCAGGTGGCACTGGAAAGGAGTTTGTCCACAAACAACAGATATCAGAGATGACAGGGTGCCCCCCACTTCCCTCCCAGTTCTCCCCAGACTCCCCTCTAGGGCCTGTGCAGCTTCAGGGCCGCCCTTCTCCCCTGCGGGGCCCGGCCGCAGCGGTGAAGTCATCGCCAGATGCCTTGGTAATTGCTTTAAGAATCTAACTTAAAATAAGATGAAAACTTATATTCCTGGGTAAGGAGTAATTTCCCATGTAATAGTAAATTAATGAAAGGATTATACCGGGGGCCTGGCGGGGAGGTCGTGCTCATCCGATAAATGCAAGGGTTTCAGGCAACACAACTCCATTCCAGGAGCCTCCCGACCTTTGGGCCAGGTCCCATGCTGGGGGTTCCTTTTGGGCTCCCCCATGGGTAGCTGAGCTGGGAGGACACATTCCATGTGTGCTCAGCGTCCCTCTCAATGACAGGAACCAGCTTTTCAGAACCTACAGATGGGAAAGGCTCAGGTCTGGCCTCCACAGGCATGAGAGGCCCTGTGTCATCAGTTCGCCCGGGAAAGAGAGGATTCCTGACACCCGACAGCGTGAGACCCAAGGAGCAGATGCGAGTTAGACTCCGGGCGGAGTTCCCAGCTCTCAGACCGTGTGGTCAGCATCGTGGTGTCTCGAAATAGGACGGCCAACCACCCCAGTTTGCCCAGAACTGCAAAGACCCATGTGTATGACCCCCCCCAAGTCCTGGGCAAACTGGGAGGGTTAGTCAGCCCTGTGTGGAGGCAGGAGGATGGGCTACTTGACATGGTCCCACCTTCAGGGTCCTGGAGAGCCCAGGCACCTCCTGAATGGACTACGTCTCTGTCCAGGAGGGGGACTTGCGGCTGGCTCCACTTAAACCCCCTCGCGCTACCAAAACTTGTTCCCAGGCTGCTGCATTCCGCTAGGAGCATGTGCTGGGGTGGGCATGCTCATGCCCCCCCCCCCCCCCCCCCATGATAGGCCCCAGTGT
>NW_012114588.1:1967730-1973462 GCF_000951035.1 Colobus angolensis palliatus | reverse complement strand
CCAGCCCCTCACTCCCCCACCACCGTAAGTTTATCAGCGCCTTCCTTCCGAGAGAGCCACACCTAACATCTCATCTCTCCTCATCGGTTCCCTTGGAGGAAGACAAGGAGCTGTCCCATTTCCTAAGCGGGGAAGCTGGAGGCCCTGAGATAGTGCTGGGTTTGTTCCCAAACACTAAATGCCAGAGGACTTGGTGCGGGGCTCCCCTGAGCACTGTTCCAAACGGCAGCCCTGAGTGAGGACACACAGGCTTCCAGCCATGGGTATCTCCCGTGCTGCCTGGCCCACGTCCCCAGATGTCTCTGGCCCCTGTGTATACCCTGCCTGTAGTCTGCGAACACATCCCTGGGCTGCAGGGATGCAAGACAAACTGTAGTTGTTGACGCAGATGCATTTTGAGCTTCTGGGGGAAAGCCTCCTTTTCTGGAGGCATCCCGGAGTGCCCATCTTTGCAGAAACGAGTGCTCCCGTCTGTCCGCAGGGGAGGGGTGCAGGTGGGCGGAACGCACTCCGACTTGTCTCTCTGGCGAAACGGAAGTGAAAGGACTGGACGCGGAGCCCTTCAGGAAGCATGTCTAACCAAACGGGCATTCTCCTAGGAGACAGGTTCACGATGCGTGTTCGCTGGATATGTTTCTGTGTAAGCAGAGACTTTGCTGGAAGGGAAGATGGGGACCTTACCCCCTGGTTCGCTGGGAGACCATTTTCAGTTCAGCTCGGCGGTGGGTATCCCCACTGGCTTTCTTTGCTACTAGAGGTGATGGGACTTCTTGGGAACTCTACGGGATCAACTCACTGCTTTGCAGGCAGCTGTCCCAGGTGGAGTTTTAGCCTGGGGGCTGTATTGAGTTTGCCCAGGTCTTTGCTTGGCTGTAATCTGAAAAAAGGACCGGCTTCTTTCCCAGTGTAGACCATACTGTGCTTTAGGAGGTGGGGAAGATTTGCGCTGCCCTTCCCCCACACCTACCCTCAACCCAGAGGAAAGAACGTAGGGCAGTAGGGCTGAGAATTCCTAGTCTAAACAACCCAGGAAAGCACGCTCAGAGAGCTAAGCCAGAACCCCAGATGGTGTGATCCGATTGTAACTGGAAGGATGGTGGCTTTGGTTGTTAGATGTTATGTGACCGTTGCTGTTCAAGCAGACACGTTGGTGACTTCCAGGCTGCAGAGATCAGAGCGGGCTCTCCTTTATTTATCTTCTTGTACCCGCAGGGTTAGGGGACGGAGTGGAATAGCTAGAATGGACAGACAGGCCTGGAGAGCCACGCACAAGCAGCAGGGGGATGGCAGGCCCCAGCCCAGCCACACCAAGTGCACCACGCCTCCAGAGGGCCATGTGGGGTCCCTTTCCCTGGCCTCCCTGATAGGAAGGATCACTTTGGGGCTCCTCGGGAGGCCTTCAGATGGAGCTGAAGAGCCCCTAGGCAGGGCCAAGAGCCCAGAGAAGGAGAAAGAGATGTTTTCTATTTCCGGGTCCCTGGGGGGCACAGGGGCAGATTGAGACAGGCTCCTTGCAGGGAAGGTGTTAACAAACAGCAGGTGATTAAACATGACAAGCGGTGACATTTCTGTTCAGGGTTCTCAGTCCCGGCAAAGCCAAGAATGAAGCTATAAACCCTGACATTTTGTGTTATGCACTGAGAGGTTTTTAATAGACCTCGCTCCCTCTTCCCCACTCAACTTCTCTCCCTCCTTTCCTTCCCCTCTCGGTATCCACTGCCCCACTGGAAACTCCTGCCTGCCGGATTCCGCCGGGCCCCCAGGAGCCTTCCCGGGCCCTTGGTCCATAGACCCTCCTTCCTCTGCCCCTGCGGGGCTGAGTACAACCCTGCCATCTGCCTCTCCCACTTCACGGTGATATTTCTCGTTGCCCCTTCTCCCCGTCCCAACACCCTCCACTTCCCTCCAGCCTTCACTGTCTCACCTCCTGTTTTTGGGTCCTGATCTCACAGCCTCACCCTTAGCTGCGGCTGTCCCAGTTGTCTGGGACAGCAGGTGGCTGTCCCTGTGTGTTGTGTTTGTAACATTTTCAGACAAACTTGAAAGTGGTTGTAGGGAGATGGTGGGGCTTGATATGGGATTTTCCCCCATCTTTTTTCAATCCCCTTTTCTCCTTTTGGGACAGGGACAGGAGGCGGAGGGAGAGAGTCGCACTTCATTGCAAACAGTTGCAGGATTTATTCAGAAAGGGACTGGCCAGCAACAGTTGTTCCTCTCGTCGAGAAATGTTGGAACAACTGGGGCCCCTTTTGTTCTCTGGGCAGAGCCCTGTGAAGGGCGTTTGGAGGTGAGCCTGGGGCTCAAGAGGGCAAGAGACCCAAGAGAGGGGGCTTCAGCTCAGTCCCACCCAGGGAGTCCCCACCGCACCCCTCCAGGAAAGGTTCCTGGAGCCCCGAGGGGGTCAGTCCAGAAGCCAGGCCACGTCCCTGGGGCCTAGCGCCGCCCTCACGAGCTCGAGAAGCACTGGATCTTCCACATTCGCTCAGTAAATATTTGTTGGGCCAGACACTGTGCTGAAACAGTGGTCTCGTCCCAGGGATCTTGCCGTCCGGTGAGGCAGAGGGCTAATTAAACAAGTTCCTACAAAAGTGCTAAGACTAGGACAGGGTGCAGTGAGGACAGAGGGAGAGGACGGTCCCGGGAGGCTGCCCAGAGAGGGTGAAATGTCAGCTGGGACCCGTGAAGGCTGTGTAGGAGAAGGAGTGGCAGGGCGCTGAGCTGAAGGAGCGGTTTCCGCCACTGAGGGGGCAGCATGCTGAGGGCCTGGCAGGGAGAGGCGGGTGCTGCCCCACGTGGGCTGGCAGGCAGGTGGAGTAGGGTCTGGGCTGTGCCCTTTGATCTCTGAGTAACTGACCCCTTACGTACTCTTCCATCCACCCTTCCACCACCCCGACCCACCTGGGCCAGGCATGGAGGTCAGGGTGAGGAGGGGGTGAGGGTAATGGATGAAAGAGTTTAAGGAAAAAAAAAAGGCCAGGCACGGTGGCTCCTGCCTATAATCCCAGCACTTTGGGAGGCCGAGGTGGGCAGATCACTTGAGGCTGGAAGTTCGAAACCAGCCTGGCCAACATGGTGAAACCCCGTCTCTACTAAAAATTCAAAAATTAGCTGAGTGTGGTGGCGGGCACCTGTAATCCCAGCGACTTGGGAGGCTGAGGCAGGAAAATTGCTTGAATCCAGGAAGTGGAGGTTGCAGTGAGCCGAGATCATGCCACTGCATTCCAGCCGGGGCGACAGGGTAAGACTCTGTCTCCAAAAAAAGAAAGACAGAAAGATGGGTATGAATCCCCAGCCCTGCCCCAGTGGGAGGGGGAACACCCAGGAAGTCAGCATGTGAGCATGTGTCCCCAAAGACTGGGGCTGCGTCTGCTTTCCCGCTTCCTAGTCCCTGTTGCTAGTGACTCATTGATAGGGGGGTGGGAGAGAGGCTTCAGACCTGCATGGAGGGACCGGAGCCCAGGAGGGCCCAGCTGGGCTTAGCAGCGAGTCCATCTGCCCGCCTGCCCCCTCACCTTCTTCACCTGCTGACCTCAGGGCCCAGCCGGGGTGTGGCCTCTCGGACACCCTCCTCCAGCCCGAAGTTGCCCTACACTTTGTGCTCTCAAGTGTGAAGCAGTAATGCTGGAGCCTGTGACACTGCACCCCCTGAGACCCAAAACCATCCTCCTAGGATCCCTAGGGCAGAGGGGGCAGTGCCAGTAGCTCCT
Organism: Colobus angolensis palliatus; assembly: GCF_000951035.1. Lineage (NCBI taxonomy): Eukaryota > Metazoa > Chordata > Mammalia > Primates > Cercopithecidae > Colobus > Colobus angolensis. Next base: position 1,969,755 of record NW_012114588.1, on the reverse strand, counting down.
CAGGATATATTTGAGAAGCTCAGCCAAGCCAGGAGGAGAGGACTTGAGTCCATCTTTAGAGCAGGACCAGTGAGGAACCTGCAGACTGACCTGTGGTCCCTGGTGTCCAGAAGACAGGCCCTAGAGGTCCAAGTTCAGCTCCTTCCTCCACCTCCAGAGCCGGCCTCGCACCCCACCTCCCCCCTCCCGCCCCCTGTGCCATCCAGCCGGAGCCATGCGGCAGCATGGTAAGGCCTTCTGCCTGGAAGGGGCTCTCCTGGCCCTCAGGGCACTTCCTTCCCTGCTTACTCAGCCTTTGCCCAGAGGTCCGGCCCAGGACACCCCACCTTCACATTGGTTCCCTGAGAAGAAAGCCCAGTGGCATAGAGCCATCACTCCCCTTCCCCAGCCTACCCCACCCCAGCCTTTCTGCAGGACTTGGCCTGGGCTTCTTAATGCCACCCCTTGTCAGTTGGAACCCCTCAGACTCCAGCCAGGAGTCCCCGAAGGCTCAGCCTTCCTCCCTCACTTGGCAGCTGGGATTGGGATGGGGAGTGGGTAGGGATGCTGGAAGGAAGGGGAGGGGAGGGGAGTCCCAGGGCCTGGACTTGGCCTGCTGCCCCTGCAGATCCGGAGCCAGGTTTTACTATAATCCCTACATCCTGTTGCAGATCCTTAATCAGCTGGAGCCCAGGTTGGGCCGGACCCTGTGGTGACACTCGGGGTTGTAGTATGGAAAACCTGAAGTGGAGCTTCCAGAGTTGGGGTTGGGGACTGTGAAGATGAGGCAGGTGGAGGGGAGGAGAAGGGCACCCGTGCAGGCACAGGATGTGGACAGGGCCCAGACCCATCACCCACTCGACCCAGGCTGGGGGTGGAGGTGCAGCTGTTGCAGGCTGGGAACCAGGACTATGGGATAGGGAGGAGGGGCCTGCGGGGGACCCCTAGGAGAATGCCAGAGTATGTGGGGGCTGCTACATTGCTTGGTAGCACCATCGAGACAGCTGGCCCGAGTCGCCCTGATGGTGGACAATGAGTGCAGCCAGGAATCAGCAGAGGGAACCCTGGGTGGCGTTGGCTCCAGGGGTCTGTTGTGACTGGGGCCTAAGTCCGGGGCTGGGAGTGTTTCTGCCCTGCTGGGAGAGGGACCCCTTCTGGGGCAGGTGGTGCGGATAGCCCAAGACCTGTCTGCCTCAGGTTTGGGACTAGGCTGTGTCCTGGAGGCAGCAGGGGCCCTTTGGCAGGGCAGCAGGCTCCCAGGATCAGCCGATGCTTTCATCAAAAGCTGCAGGCCCTGTTGGAGAGCTCCGTGCCAGCCCCGAAGTCCCCTCTTGAATCCTGGGAAGTCGGGGCAACGGGTACCCCTCCTGAACCTCAGCTCTTCGCGGCCCAGGGAGCGGTGGTGGAGGAGAGTGAGGGGACACACATCGGCCAGAGATAGCCAGAGAGCGGAAGCCAGGGGTGGGCTGGCTGGCAGCGGGCGGGCAGACGGGCGTCTGTCCTGCCAGGGGCCCAGGCTGGCTCTGCAGACAGCCTCTTTTCTATATGGAAATGAAGAATTTAGGCTAATGGAGCTCAACCATCTCTAATTTTGCGATGGCAGGAGGATTTTGATTGAAAGTAATTAAGCAAGCTAGCTGTAAAATTAATTAAAGCAAAAGGGGGGGATTTTTTATTGGATTGGATAGCGATATAGCGTCTGTCAGGCGGGGGACGGATGGGGGTGACCTGAATCCTCTGCCCTCCCCCCTCCCACTCGGGACGTTTATGTCACTTTAATCTCCTTACAGCGGCTGCTGTGCATTTGTTTGAAATAATCAAGGAAATATGGTCAGAAATTGTCAGCTTTCAGATCTAATTTACCTGACGGCCCCTGCGCGAGCTAGCGCGGCCCAGGGAGTGAGTGTTCGTGAGCGGGTGGGGGAGCTGGAGGGGCTCAGAGGACACTGGGATCTTCAGCCCTGGCCCCGGCCCCCTCCCAGGGACAGTGCTGCCCCAGCCTGTGGGCGCCTCCCTGGGCTCTGCCCCCTTCTGGAACAGACCCCC
>NW_012114588.1:1940648-1967650 GCF_000951035.1 Colobus angolensis palliatus | reverse complement strand
CCACCCACCTGCTGCCTCTTCCTCGCACTGTAACCAGCTTTAGGGTTTAGGGAATATAGGATTAGGGAGGTGATTGTAATTCCTTATTCCAGATGGCGGACAACTGCTCAAGCCCTCCACTAGGGCCACCGTTTTAAAAATACTCCTAAATTAGTCCCCTCATGTCCTCGTCATGGTCGCCGCCGCTGGCCTCAGCAAGGGGATTGTGGAGACGGGCTGCAGGGAGGGCGGGTGGCGTGCCACCCAGCGTTCTTCTGCCACCTGCTGCCCACGCTGCCGCCTCCCCTGGGCTGGGCCTGCTGTCCGAGGTCTCTCTCTGGTCCAGGCTTTTCCTCTCATCCCCAGAGAGCGCCTGCCCTGTCTCCCCCTCAGCACACATTGGAAGGTCTCAGTGTCTCAGTCCCTGCAAGAGAAAGGTCCCCTCCCTCTGCCACACACGTTCTACCCATTTCCGGTGGGTCAGCCAGGCCACGCAGCCAGCCTCCACTTGGCTTCCCCTAGAGCGTGGGGGAGCCTGGCTTCCAGGCCTTGCACCCCGCAGGTGCTGGTTCGGAGCCATTTGGGGTCCTTGCCCACTGGGTCATGTGTGGCTCAAATTCTCCGCAGCAGGGGGCCCTTGTGGTATTTGGGGCCCAAGGGGCCTGGTGCAGTCTCCAAGGCTGCGGAAAGTTCTGCTTTGAAACAGAAATGTGTAGCATCGGATTTGCTGGGCGAGAGAGGACCCCCACTGGGAACTGCGCCCCTGGAGCTGTCTAGTCCTCGTGAGTGAGTGACCTGGGCTTTTGCCAAGTTCCTCAGCCTCTTGGACCTCAGTCCCCTTCCAGGTCTAAAGTTCTATGCACCTAGGACAGCCTCCACCCTGATAGCTGTCCCTTGTCCCAAGGTGTGTGGGACCTAAGTGCAGGCTGCCCTCCTTAGCTCCATGTCCAGCCAGAGCCACTTGCCACCCCCCTGCCGTGGCCCACACACAGATTCTAGAAACAGCGGGTCAGGACGAGCACCTGGTTCCCTGTTTGCCCATTTTAGACGTACCCATGAGAAGGCCCCTGTCCCCACCTGCCCCCTTGGTGCCACCCAGACACCCTCTGCCTTGCCCTCTGTCAGTCGTTCCCCTGACCCTGAAGGCGCCTTCTCCTGCCCCCTCCTGCTCCAGCAAGGCTTTGGCACTGGGTGACTCAGTCTACCTCCTCCAGCAGCGAGGGAGTGTGAGCTCCTGGTGTTCCTTCCAGCCTGAGCAGAGCAGCTGGAGGCTTGGGAAGTGTCACCTGCCCCCTCCTGAGCTCTCTCTGTCTCGACCCTCCACTCTGCCCTCACCATGACTCACTCATCTTAGAGGCGGGGGGAGATGGAGCCCCAAAGGGCTCTGCCCAGGAAAGAGGGGGAGAAAAGCTGCTGGCTTTCCTTCACGTCCTACGTGCTAGAGCCCAGGCAACACTGAGGTCTGTGGGGCCCTGCACCCCCTGGCTGGCTGTGCCCACAGGGGCCTCAGCGAGAGGCAGTGGCAGAGCCAGGCAGTATGGGGTTCAGCCAGGACAGAGTACATGCCCTTGATACCCTCCAGCTACCAGGACCTAGATCCTGGGAGACAGAACATTAGAGAGAGTCTCTGGCCCAGCCCAGCATCTCACCTCCACGCAGGGCTCACAGAGGCTCCTGCTGGCCTATGCCGCTGGGATGTGGAGGAACCAGCAAAGGTGCCCTCGTCAAGAAACTATGGGGCGGGCTGCTGGCCCTGGGCTGGGGGCTCGTTTCTGAGCTGGATGCTGGTCCAGGGCAGGCACCAAGGTGGTGGGAGGCTGCTGTGGAAATAGGATCCCAGGGTACCGCAGGCAGGTTGGCCCACTGAGGCACAGAGGGAGATGGAGAAGCCCAGGAGGAGAGCTCCTTTGTTCAGAGGATGGTGGAGAGGCCTCCTGGGGGCCCGTGGTGTCTTCTTTGTCCTGGTGGAAAGAACCTGCATTGGGGATGTTCTGTTGAAAGGTCACTTTTTAGGGCTAATGCTGTGTGGTGGGGCAAGAGCTTTGCTTCTGCGGTGGCTCTCCTCGGAGAGGAACGACAGGGGGGAGCAGCGGACAGGCAGGGGCCCTCCCTCAACGTGGTCGACAACAGCGGGGGCCCAGGGCTTCTGGGAGAGGGAATGAGAAGCAGCATGGGGGGCGGGTGTCTGGGCCAGTCCAGCAGGGCCTTGGTGTCTGTCACTTGGCTGGCATGGGTTCGTCACCACCCTGAGATCACACATTCTGTGTGGCCATCAGGGGTTCCTGCTGTCCCTCCTTCCTTGGCCCCCAAGCCTCTGAGCCAGCTTAGGTCCAGGGGGAGCCCCACCCTCTTCCTGGGACCCCTCCCTGGCTGCCGGGGTTGGGTGCCTGGTTCGTCCTGACCGTCTCTGCCATCCCTGGCAGGCAGGTGTCTGAGCCCCTGGGATGGAACTTGAGGGAGAAGAGGCAAGGCTGAAGGTAACAGGCCTAACCCTGCCCATCCCAGGCAGCTCTGGCCCGGACCAGCCTGCCAGGCCAGCTCCCTGCAAACTTGGGGAAAGAGGACTTCCCTGCTGGGTCCTACCTGGCCCAGCAAGCTGGCCACTTTCTCCCTTTGTTAGGGGTGGGTGGGGGAGGGTCATGTGCTAGGCTGGCTGGCTGGCCCCCGAGTCCTTACCCATGCTTAATAGGGGCCAGGAGAGTTCCCACAGTGCCCCGGCCACAGGAGCTGGAGACGGGGGTAGGGGTACCTGCCCAACTGGGAGAGGAGCCCAGAGTGGCTGGGGCCCAGCCCCAGGAATCATTAACTGCAGGGTCTCCTAATGCCCACAGTGTCGGGGGACCTGACACCTCCCCTAGCCAGGTCGGTGCGGAGTTGGCCGGATGTGACCGAGGCACTGGGCTCCCGGAAGTGCCTAAGGCTCAGCTGGGCACTGGCCTCACCCCTCTTGAAGCCTCCCCACCCAGGCCTGTTCCCTGCCCATGCCAGACCACCCCACCTGCTCGCACTGTGCCCACCCTGCCACCCCAGGACCCCCATTCCTTCCCACCAGCCTTGCCTCGGGGTTTCTGGCCCTTTAGGCCTCAAGACTCCCTGGCTCAACCCTGGCCCCGTCCTCTGTCCCCACTGGCTTCACAGTCGCATTTTGCTGCCAGCGCAGGGCACTGAAAAACTGCTGGCACTGCCAAAAACCCTGTGTGCGCTACGACTCCCCAAACATCCCTTTATTTTTATTGTTCTGTTAATTACTGTTTAAACTTTAATAAGTCACTTCGTCAGGAGGGGGGACCTGCCGTGAGCTTTTCTGTGCAAACACGGGCCGGGAGTGACTCGGGTGTAATATAACCCTTTATGCGATGTGGGAATGTTTAGATTGTAACAGAAACTTGTTATTTTAATGACAGTTGGTTGGGGAGGGGGTATCTCAGCACAGAAAAGAAGGAGGGGTGGGCGCTCCCCTTGCATCCCCACAGAGGGCTTAGGGCGGCCAGGTCTGCTCCCCGGCTGCCACAACAGAGGGCCCGGGGACCTGTGGGGACCTTCTTGGGCTGTCCACTGGTCAGCTCCAGATTGGGCCTGGATGGCTGGGGCAGGTGAGGCCCAGGAAGAAGTTGAGCTTTGCGGGGATGGGAGGAGGAGGCCTAGGGCAGCTCTCAGATCCGGAGGCAGAGGTGGGCAGGGTCACACGGGGCCGAACTCCAGGTCTGCAGTGCCCTGCAGTTACCGGGCAGGAAGCAGTGCTCCCGGCTCCGAGGAGGGGACTCTGCCCACAGTCACCGTGGAGCATCAGGGAGGCACCGTAGGCTCTGCAGCCCCGGCCAGACGTGTGCCCACATCATCCCCTCAGCAACCCTGTGTAACACAGGGTTGGGGACCCGAGCCCAGGGCAGGGAAGACGCTAAAGTGACGAGCTTTCCAAGGGGCCAGGTCTCTGGAGTCGATTTGTCTTCTGTGGAAGCTGCCAAAGCCCAGGTATCCCACCTCCGGTGGCCTCAGAGGGCTGGATGCCCTCCCGCAGCAGCGGTGCCGGGGAAGGCTCGGACCCCACGCTGGACTCAGGACTGTCCTTGTCGGCTGGTGGGGGCTTGGGCAGGGCATCCCTCGGTTCCTCTTTGCCTTCATCAGGAGAGGGAGGAGACACAGGAGGCAGAGGAGGCAGGGTCACCCTGAGATCTGGAGGCACTGGCCCTCCTCTTAGAAGGCCTTCCCATCTCCGGGGAAGTCAGGGGCTCATGCCCAGGTAGGGGTGATGGTGGTCAACGCCCTGACTCTATAGGAAGAGGCACTTCTGCACCAGAGCTGCTTCTAGAACAGGGGCACCTGGGGAGGGCATCTTGCCCCAGCATCTGTGGGGCCCCTGCAGGCACCTCAGGATACCTTAGGGCCTGTTTCCCCGCTTTGTCACCATTCAGTCCGTCGGTCCGTCCATCTGCAAAGCTGAGCTTCTGCTCTGGTCCCGGCCCTGCGGTGGCAGGGATGACAGAGGCCTGCACTTGCTCTCAGGGTCTAGCCCTGTTTGGGGTTAGTACAGACCATCCAGAGAGGGCAAGGAGGGCAAGACCCAGGGTGCCTGGCCTCAGCCTGGTGCATGGGCGGTCCTGTCGAGCCAAGGAGGAGACCCTTACTCTCTGTCTGGGCTCTCCTGCCCACCGAGGGTCCACACGGAAGCCGTCCTGCCCTCACCCGACCTCCTGCTGGCAGGGCCAGAGATTCAGGGACCGGGTTCCCTAGAGCTGCAGGTGGGAGCCCCCCAGATGGTGGGAGCCCCCCAGATGGTGGCAGCAGCATGGACCACGAATCGCTGAGGTTTTCCTTTTCCAAGCAGCACGTTTCCCTAAATTGTCTTTGACTGCGTGCATGGGTAATGAAAGTTTATGCCCTTGTTAGAAGGACAGGCGGCCAGTTCCAGTTAGAACTGGGGCTGTCTCCCTGCCAGCCCACTCAGCCCCCCTCCCCAGCAGGAGAGAGGCAGCGTGAGCACAAGAGTGCCAGAGTGTGTGTGTGCGCGTGTACGCGCATGTGTGTGCGCACGCACACAACCTCCCCCTCCCTGGCAGATAAGAAGGCTGTTAGGCGAAGGGAGAGGGGACGAAAAAAAAAATTTCCATATTTGTGTAAGTTGCTTTAAAAGCATTTTATCATGTCATAAAAAAGGGAAAGTACTCTCAGAAATTGATCCTCTCCGCCAGCCCATTGGACAGAAGGACGTTGGGATGTTAATGGCTATCCTGCTCCAGGGCGGCTTATTAAAAAATTTATACATAAATGCTTAAAATTGCATAAATTATTTAAAAAAACCAACAAAGTAAGCAATTTGAATTCCCTCTTTTCCTCCCCTTCACTCGGTCCCCCTTTTCCAGCCCCTCCGTGGGACCCTCCTTGTCCCCAGGCTCCCGCCCCCCTCGGAGCTTTTCCCCTCTTTTCTCCACTCGCCACTGCACCCCAACGCCGTCTGCCCTGCTCTCCTCTGGGGCTTCCCTGCCTCACCCACAAATTAATGGAACCGCCAGCCCACCACCAAACACTCACAGGCACACGCGCTAATAAAAACACCACTAATAATGCCCCAAATCGCGAAATTAAATATTAAGGCCAAAGGAGGCGGACGTGGAACGGAGCCGCCGCCACCGTCGCCGAAGTTGGAGCTGATGAGTGTGTCTCTCGCAGGCGTGGAATGTCACCCACACATCCTGGAGACTGGAGTGGGGAGTTTTATGATGGTTTTTCATTGATTTGTTTCCCCAGCGCAGCTGCCGACCTCTATTGAGGGACAAACATAATCAGCACTGACGCAAATTAGATGGTTATTCGTTTTGAAAATTGACAGAAAAACAATAAAAAAGATGAAATGCTCCCAAATCAATAGATATAATGAAATTCAAATAATCCGAGAGATGAGGTCTCCATGGCAACTGATAATGTGGAAAAGAAAACAATTTAATAAAGGACAGACACACTTTGAAAACAGATTGGGCCCGGGGAGGGGGGCGGGCCGGCGGGCGGAGGGCTGGAGCGCGGGCTGGCGAGTGAAGGATCACTGTCCGTCCCAAGGACACCCGCCATAATTAAGCGAGGCTTTCGGCCCCAGAAAGTGCAGATTCAGGTTTTAATACACAAAATTATTTCAGGAGCAGTGAATCGGAAAGTCGTTTGTAATGACCTTCCTGAGAGGCCCGGGCGCGGGCCATGTTGGAGGCTGGGCGGCCGGGCGGCTGAGTTATGGCATATTTGTGTTTTTATAGTGCGGAGGGGAGGGGGTGGGGGGAAGGGGGGAGAAGGTTAAACAGTATTTACAGCTCAGTTGTTTTCAGAGAGGAAAGAGAAATAGAGTTCATGGGGAGATGCGGCGGGCGGGAGAGCCAGGGAGGCCTCTCGGGCAAGCAGGGAGAGGAGGTGGCCTGGGCAGGTCCCCCACCTTGGGCTGCCTTGCCCACATCCACCTCTGGGACCCAGAGGAGATGCCAGGAGCCACCTCCCCCACACCAGTCTGTGGCATGGCACAGTTTGTGGGGCTGTGTAGGTCTGGGGCCTCTCCAGGGCTGTCCGGGCTGTGTGGACACCCAGCCAGCCACACCTGCTCCCGTGAAAAGGCAGGGTGTTTCTGCCGTCATCCTAGCCTCGCACCCTCCAGTGCACCGCATGGCAGTCAGCCACCCATTTAGATGATGCTGCCCTTCCTGAGCCCAGTGCCGCATCTGGGGTGTGCCAGCCTCGGGCATAGCGAGTGAGGACCCGAGATGACATCATGCCCCGCTGGGGTGGCGCGCAGCTCACAGCCTCCTGCCTCCTTTTCCAGGTTCCAGTTCCACCTCCCTGTCAAGTGCCCACCTGGGGCTGGAAAAGAGAAAAGCTTAGGCCCTTGGGGTTTGGCCGAGGTGGGGGCCACAGAGAGGGAAGAGGACCAATCAGATCCCCTCCACTGCCCTCCAGAGACACTTGCCCGGAGCAGGGCAGCTCAGGCACCGATAGCCTGGCCCTGGGGGTCCTAGGCTCACCCGAAGCCCCCTCCCTCAGATCTGTCTCCCCTCGTGGCTGCAGGAGCCATGTTTGTGTTCTGTTACCACGACCACATGCAGCACTCCCCGATTCTCCGTGTGCACGTGTGAATATGACGGGATGGTACAAACACAGACGCCCGCGTGCGTGTGCGCGCGCACAGGCATGCACGCAGTCTGTGCGCGTTTGCTCAGTGTGTGTGTTTTAAATCTCCCCTGGGTGGTAACTCTCTTTTTTCTCCCCTTCCTGTTTGGCTGTGACCTGGGGGAGATTGATAGCCAGCCTGTGCGGTGGATGCTAACAGTTCCCCTGATTTATAGAGTTACTTACGCTAAGTGAGGCCACTTAGACGCGTCTGGATAGTAAACCTTTTAACTGGACTAAAAAAAAATCATAATAAATAAATAAACAAAGTGGGGCAAGCTAGGGCCCAGTGACCAAGCACGCCCCCCACCCAGGTTGGAGCTGTTGAGGGTCAGGGGACCTGGCCGAACCCCTAGGGCCCTGGCTGAACCCCTGGGGAGCAACAACCATTCCTCCCACAGAACTTGGAGGCCCTTCTATTAGGAGCTGGGGGTAGAATTGGGTCCAAGAGGGAAGGACGCTGGGGAGGGGGGCTGAGGGGACAGGTCCGGGCTGGGGGAGGGGTCACAGCTGAAGGATGGGGAAGGAGCCATTCAGGCGGAAATGGGCTGTGATCTGCCTCACAGGAGGGAGGAGGGGTAGGTGCCTGGGCCCTTCCTGGCCCTTCCTGGCCTCCAGACCTGCCACTCCTGTGGACCTGTGATGCCCACTACAGAGATGGCTCTTGAACTGGCTTTGAAGTGTTCATTCCCAAGTCTGAACTGAGCATCCATGGTGCGGGAACCGGGGCTGCCAGTGTGCCCACATCGTAGCCTGAGGAGTCAGCCCGGGGTCTGGTCTGTACACGGTGCTCAGAGAGAGGTTGTTGAAAGGACGCCAGCACAGCACCCCAAAACTGGGGCTCGTGGCCCGTGAGCTGCAAGTTCGGAGGTGAATGGCGGGGTGGAAGCCCCGGCAGCTGCCTGCCCCTGACTCCCGGATGCCTAGATGGAAGGCTGTGGGGGACACAGGTGGGCTTGAAGATTATGACCTTGGGCATCTGAGGCTGGTGGGAATTGGACTCCAGCACTAACTGTGGGCAGCTACCAGCCTGGCCGCCTCTGCTTCCTTATGTGGGAATGGACAGGACAGCCGACCACGTGGGGATCCTGGGGGCATCAACAAGGTGGCACCGTAAGGCACCCAGCACAGACGAGGTGCTCAGAGGATGCCAGCTGCTCTATGGCCCCAGACACCATGGCGCAGGGCAGCTACCAGAGTGGCCCCCGAGCTGCCTGGCAGTGGGAAGGCGGGGCCCCAGCCCACCCCCACCCCAGGGGACTGGTTCCTGGCCCCTGCCTCCCCACCTCCTGATATACAGCGGGCATTAGGCCGCCCAAAGGGGATACTGCATCCTTAGGAAGAAATATGTCCTCATTTTTCTTAAACACCGTTTCCACTGAGTGAAATGTTTAGAAGGGACGCGCAGGGAGAACTTTATTTCCTACCAGGGAGTTCAGAGCCACCAAGCAGAGCCCATAAAGCACCCGGAGCCCAGGAGCTGACAGGCAGCCCGGCCCCAAAACACATTACTCACGGGTGGGGAGGGGCTGCCAGGGCTGCCCAGCCCCCTGGGAAAGACCACCCCGCCCCGACTGTCGAGGCAGGACAAGCAACTCTGAGACCCAGGGCCATGGGCGGTGGGCGCTGGAGCCTCTCCTCCCCTTGAACCCAGGATGTCTGCGGGACGGGGCCTGGCCCTGAGCAGGCTACCCCCAGAGAGCAGCGAGACCAGGGGACTGGGGATCCAGGTGCAGCGACAGGAACGCCCCACTCACCCAGAGCTGGCAGGAACCCTGGCCTGCCCCAGCCTGTGGAGGGAGCGATGAGATTCATGCCATAACGGGGCTTCTCCCGAGGCCCTCCCTTCATTCGATTTCTGAAGCCGGCTGATTTGAATATTTATAAATATCAGTAAATTATTTATTGTAGCAATCTGCTGCACTGTTTTACCCATCGCAGTTAACACTTTAGGGGGCTCCGTGTTATGGGAACAGGAAGTGAGGGTGAAGAGGGGACATGGCAGGGGAAGGAGTCCCTGCAGAGAGGCCTGGGATTTCCTAGGGCTGGCTCAGGAGCCCTAATGGGGATAGGGCCGAGTCCCAGCCTTCGGGAGGTCCTGGCCAGGGTGAGCTTGGGCTCTGGGGTGTCTACAGCTCCAGGATCAGCATCCTCCTCTATGAAATGGGACAATGACAGTGCTGGCTCCTCTGGGCCGTTACGAGTCATCCGTTAGTACCCGGAAAGGTGGACGGTCCAATCCATGCCCCTTTCCCCCAACCCTGTGCAGGGTCTGCTCAGCTCCGAGACCTGCTGGGGGACTGTTGCTCGTGGCGCCCTGAGAGGGAAGGTCCCGAACCTGGGAATCTGAGGAGGGGCTGAGAGGCCAGCCCGCCCCTGCCCCAGACCTCTGGCCTCTTCTCTGTCCCCTGCCTCTTCCAGGCCAGGTAAGGTTTCTCAGCCTTGGAATCTCAAGCCCAGGTGTGGCACCAAATCTGCCTGGTGGCCCTCCCAGGGCTCAGCTGCCTTTTCCCAGATTCACGCCTGCCGGGCGCTGTGCTTGGCACAGACAGGTGCCCTCTCGCCTGATAGCCGGCCACCTTTCTACAGGGAAAAATCTTGCCCAGGGCCAGAGCTAGTGCAGAGCAGAGCTCTGCCGTGAGCTCACGACTCCCTGACCCCAGAGGCTAGCCCATATCCTGGTGCTGCGCCAGAGCCCCTGGGGCCAGAGGCTGGTGGCCCAGGGCACCACCATCAGCAGAGAGTGGGCTCTGGCTTGTGTGGGTCCCAGGCCCGGCCGAGCCCCCGTCGGCGGCCCCTCCCCTCGCCTCTCCTGTCTCCGTCTCCAGGGAAGCAGAGCAGGAGTCCCCTCGCCTTCCCACCCTCTGGCCCAAGCCTGCCTCCTGGGCAGTATTGTTCCCAGAGGAAGTGTCCAGTGTAAATAGAGCAGCGGGCAGGCTGGTGGCGGGAAGGAGATGAAAGGGGCAGTGACAGGGCTGGGGACGGATGGCTTCCTTCCATTGAGGCCTGGCCACGGCGTTTATATTTTAGGGAAGAAAGTCAGAGGAATGTTTACATGGACAGGAGTCTGGGGTCAGACCACAGCGGGGTGGCGGGGGTGTCGGGGGGATCGTCTATGGATCCCAGGGCCCTGGGCCGGAAGGCGGCGGGCAGCTTAGACCTCAGCTCCAGCGCACCCCTGTTCCCGCCGCCTAGTCTCGCAAGCGCTTGCACTTACAAACCTAAGCCCTACCTCTGCCTCCTGCCCCTGTGTCCCTGGCCCACACGCCTCCCACCTCCACCCCTGGGACCAGCAGGAGAGGGAGAGGGAGGGCAGCATCTGGAAGGCAGGTGGGCTGGGGCAGCGCAGCAGCTGGAGGGCAGGTGCCGGGGGAGTCGGCAGGAGCAAAGGGGCCTGGGGCTGGGGGCAGGTCCTGGGTACACAGCTGCAGCGCAGCTGGTGGGGGCCCGGGCAGGGACTGAGCCAGGCACACAGCCGAGATGGGGAGAAGGTGGGCTGGACTGGGTGGGCCAAAGTGCGGGGAGGCTCCAGGATGGGTGGGGGCCCAGGGAGGGGGCGTCACCAGCAGCAAGTGCAGCCCTGGGAGCTTCTGCTTCCCTCTTCCTTAGGATAAATATTTATAGATTCATTTGCCGTCTGCCATCCACACTTGGCTGCTTACCTCCTGGTAAAAATAGTGCAGGCTGCCCACTCCCCCTTCCTTTCCCCATCCAGGGCAGGGGACAAGGGGACCAGGTGAGGCCTGCTCCCCCGGAGGCCTGTTGGAGGAAACCCGGGTCACAGAACCTGCTGGGCAGCTCCGAGGTCTAGTGGGACGCTGTGAAGAGGAGGCCCCGTCTCAGAACTTCCAGAGGGGCCCCACATCGTGCTCGGGGTCTTGGGTATGGGCAGCACAGACTTGGAGATGCAGACGAACCTGGGTAGAGTGGGCATCAGTTTGGGCAAGTGTCTAAGGCCCTGAAGCCAGGGTCACAGAACTGGGAGTAGGCTGAGAAGACCCTTCTCTGGCAGTGGACCTGGCCGGGCTAGAATCAGTCTGTCTCGTCTGGGCCATGTGGGCCATCTGTACTGGCCACTGGCTACCAGGGAAGGATCTGGCTGAGACTGCCAGGCACCGTGTCTATCGGGGGACGGTTATCTGTGCGTATGAGTCAAGTCCACCTCAGGGATGCGGCCCCTGGGTGGACCCAGGTAGTGCCATTCCTGCCTGAGTAGGCCTCTCACTGGGTTTCCAGGTGTGTGGAAAGTTGGCAGGGGGTGATCTTAGAATGAAGCCCCTTCTGACCGTGGAGCCGGGGGGCCCTGCCCTCACTTAGCCTTCTCACCTATGTGGAGACTCAGACACGCCCATTTCTCCAGTGAGGGCCACAAAGAGGCACATTCTGTTTTGTGCACAATGAGTGTGAGCCGAGCCCCTGCTGCTGTGGCCACTGCCCTGTCAGCCGCACCACAAGGTCTGGCCCACAGAAGGAGCTCACTTAAATGGATGGATGGACAGACAGACAATTCCACATGTGGCCACACTGTGTGTGTGTGTGTGCATGTGTGTGTCCACTCTCCCAGGCTGTGTGGTGGGTAGGCTTGCCATATGCCCCCCAGGACCCTTGGTGCCCTATCAGGGACAGAGTTCAGGCTGTGCGTCCACGAGGGAGGTCGCTGGCTCTCAAGTCGCCTCGTTAGGGCTTCCAGTGTGTGTCGGGCTGTCATGTTCAGGGGTTAGGTGCTGTGACCGGCGCTTTGGGGCTTTGCATGAGGTATCTAAGCGATCCCACCCTGCTCAAGCTGGAGCTCCTGAGAGTTGGGAAGTGGGCTGGCCAGGCCTTCCAGGGCTGCAGGGGCTGGCCGAGGCTGGGGAGCCAGGTCCTAGGACAGGGACAAGTGGCCCTAGGAAGGACTGTGAGGAACTCTGCTTGGACGGCTCTGACTGAGGCTTGGGGAAGGGAGCGGCAACAGGAAATGGCCAGAGAGGCCAAGAGGGGGCTGGCAAGGGCTGGGGAAGACCCTGAGGCCAGGAGGAGATTGAGGAACACGGAGGCCTTCGGGTGGGTCCTCAGTGGCTGGGAGAAAAGATCTCTGCTCTCTGCTGAGCAGGGTTGGAGTCAGGTGAGGCCCAGGTACCTGGCCTGGCAGAGGAGCTGCCAGGTGCTGACGTGCTCAGGTGGGAGGTGCCAGCCAAGTGCTGCCGGGACAGTGAGGCAAGAGGCTGGCACAGGCTGGTCCCTGGCTCTCTGTGACTCCTCCCCGGGAATGTGTGGTGAGGCAGGATGCTCCCAAGTGGAACCGGCCGCCAGCATCTCCATGCTGTCCCTTGAAAGCCTGACTGCATAGCTGGCTCCTTAATCTCCCTGGGCCTCAGTTTCCTTGTGTGTCAAAGGGCACACCCCCTCCCAGGGCCCAGCAAGCCTAGGAAATGCCTCCAGGACCTGGGCGCCCCTTGTAGTTGAAGAGTCATTCATTCATTCATTTGTTCATTTACAGATTACTTCTTGAACTACCTGCTCTGTGCCAGGCACCCTGCCAGGCCCAGAAAGTAGAGTGATTCTCAAGTGCTGCCAAGGAACTCGTAGACTAGTGGGGGAGACAGACATGTGCCAGGCAGTCTCAGGGCAGTTTGATGGAACTGTGGTCGACGGAGGAGGCCTGCAGCTTGGGGGATGCAGGGCTGTTTGGGAGGGTGGGTTGTGCTTGGCCTTGCACACCTCTGACCTCCATGCCCTCCTCCATCCCTGCAGCTGAGGGCACCCGGTGCACGGACCCGCCTGCAGGCAAGCCCGCCATGGCACCCAAGCGCAAGGGCGGCCTGAAGCTGAACGCCATCTGCGCCAAGCTGAGCCGCCAGGTGGTGGTGGAGAAACGAGCTGACGCTGGCTCCCACGCGGAGGGCAGCCCGTCGCGGCCCCGGGACCCAGAGCGCAGTGGCCCTGAGTCTGGGGCAGCCCGGGCTCCCCGCAGCGAGGAAGACAAGAGACGGGCGGTGATCGAGAAGTGGGTGAACGGGGAGTACAGCGAGGAGCCGGCACCCACGCCCGTGTTGGGGCGAATTGCCCGCGAGGGTCTGGAGCTACCTCCCGAGGGTGTCTACATGGTGCAGCCCCAGGGGTGCAGCGATGAGGAAGACCACGCAGAGGAGCCCTCCAAGGACGGCGGTGCCCTGGAGGAGAAGGATGCGGACGGGGCAGCCTCCAAGGAGGACAGCGGCCCCAGTGCCAAGCAGGCTTCAGGTGGGTGCCTGGCCTTTGAAAGGAGACTGAAGGCCGGGACGGGGAGTCCATCGGGGAAGGGGCAGTGTGTCCGGTGAGCACACCCGACTCCTCACTCCTGCTCTAAATACCTGCCCCTCGTCCCACCCAGGGAGGGGCACCCCAGGTGAGAAGGGAAGGGCTGGAGCTGCCCCACACAGTGGGTCTCTGAGAAACCACAGGCAGAGGGGTGGACAGGTGGAGAAGGAGGAAAGGAGGGTGGCTGGATAGATGGACGGATAGGATAGATGGCTGGACAGAGGGTGGGTAGGTGACTCTTTACACACACCTGTGAGGCCTGAGCTTACCGGGCACAGTACCTGGCAACAAGAGGGGCGCAGTGGTCAACGGCATGAACCTTGTGAGCCTGCTGTCTGCGCATTCTGCTACTTAGGGCACTTTCTCGGAGGAGCCCAGGACAAGCTTTGTTCTCCCGCCACTCCCCTTGGCCTCCTCTTCCTTCCCTACACTGCTGTCCCTGGCCCTCCCAGCAGGACGTCTCAGGGCCACACGGATTGCCAGCCCGGCCAGCCGTATCTTCTTACAGCCAGCTGCCCCGGCCACGGTCCCCTGGCTGACCTCTCTCCCATGAGGCACCGAGGCCCTGCTCTGCTGGTGTCTCCACGTCCTGGGCATCCAGAGCAGCTCTGCACACCTTCTGCTTAGGGGAGGGTGGGCCTGGGGTTCCAGCAGGCAAGGGGGTTGCCAGGACCACAGCCCCCAGGTCTGGGCCTTCTCTCTGCCCCTGGCCTCCTTCCCAGCCTTGTGTCTGGTGCCCTGCGCCTCCCCTGCCCGCTCCCCTAGCCTTTCCCCTGCAGCGAGGGGCGCATCTCCTCCCTGTGCGGGGAGCCCTGCACAGCCACATAATTATGCATATAAGATATAAACAGAGCTGTTTAATTATCCTTCGCCACATCAGTGACAGAGTAATTAACAAACATTGCAAGATCAATGAGGAAAAGTGTGACCTTCAGTTTCCTCTGATAGGAAAAGCCCTTGCCGTTGCCAGACACAAGGTGATTGTGCTGGGCCTGAGGAGAAGAGAGGGACGCGACAAGGGCCACCGTCCCCTCCACAGCCCCACCCAGGCCAGCTCTGCCCGCAGCTGACAGGGAGCGGAGTGGGCCTCAGCCCTTGCCTCCTTCCTCCAGGGGAGTAGAGAGCAGGGCTGGCTGAGGCGGGCCTGGAACTGCCGGTGGCCTGGGGGACTCAGGCCTCGCCCCTCAGCCCTGACACTGGGACGGCCTGATCGGCCCTAAGCGCTGGAGGAGAGAGACAGCGGAGCCCCAGCTGCCCCCGTGGGCTTGGCTCCCAGGCCACCTTCTCTGGGCTCTGAGCTTGGCCACGCAGGCCTGTGGGCCCCCTCAGGGACCCCTGCCTGGTCCCCTCCCTGCGCAAGCTGCCTGCCCTTCGAAGCTTCTGTTTCTCTGCCATATATAGTGAGGGCTCAGCTGCCTCCAGCTATTTTTAGCCCCTTTCCCTGGTCCCTGAGCCACTGAATCCAGCAGCCAGAGCCCACTCCTCCCGAGCTGGGCCCCCCACCCTGTGTAGCTTGAGGTCAGGACAGTGGCTGACCCGACAGCCCCGCCCCAGGGGAACAGCTGTCTGTTGGTTCCTTGAGTCCCTCTGTGCACCCTGGGTGCCAGGTGGCCAGGCCCTCCCACAGCCTCTCCTTCCACATCCCACCGGTGTCCTCCCCTCCCCAGGCCCAGCCCTGTCCCTTTAAACCCCCATCCCAGGTATCTCTGAGGATCCCAGGCCTGGCAGGTTCACCTGGGAGGAGACCCCCAGCCACGCCTTCCCTTGGCTGTGTAGTCAGCCTGGGGTCCTGCCACCTCGAGCGTGCCCACGTGGCTGGCTTGCACACGAGCAGAGAGAACATGGTGTCCCCAGGGGCCGTGCAGGTCTCAGTCTCACGGGTGCACCTAACTCTGATGCAGGGCATGGCACACGGGAGGCATGTAGCACGCGGGCAGTGAAGAGGCGAGTGTGCGTGTGCACTGGGGTCACGCCTCAGCCGTGGCGTGGGGCGTGTGCAGAAGAGGCAGGTCCACAAGAACAGCTCAGAATTAGCCTGGGACCGCCTTCTCCCTCATTCCGAGAGACCCGGGGCAGGGGTTCGGGGAGTTGTGTACCTGTGTGTCTGCAGAGGCGGGAAGGCAGCTAGGGATACGAGCTGGTGAGCCCGAGTGTGCGTGCAAGAGTGCGTGAGGTGTGTGAGTGTGTGGTGTCTGCGAGTCAGTCTGTGTGAGTGTGTGTGTGTTGTGTCTGGGTGTGTGTTTTTTATGAGAATCTGCATGTGACTGTGTGGGGGTGAGCGAGTACATGAGTTTTATGTGACTGCGTGTCTGGGTGTATGTGAGAGTGTGTGTGATTGTGTGTGTGTGATTGTGAGCACACGACTGGGTGTGTAGTGGATGTGATTGCATGTGTGTTGTGTGTGATTGTGTGCATGTGACCGTGTGTGTGGGTTTATGTATGTGATGGCGTGTGTGTGCATGTGATTGTGCGTATGTGCGGGTGAGAGTGTGTGATAAGGCGTGTGTGTTGTATGTGATTGTATGCACGTGACTGGGTGTGTGGGTGTGAGTATGAGAATGCGCATGTGTGTTGTACGTGATTCTGAGCATGTGATGTGGGAGGGGTGGGTGGGTGCCAATGTGTGTGTTTTATGGGATTGCACGTGACTGTGTGTGGGGATATGAGAGTGTCTGAGAATGCATGTGTGTGTTGTGACTGTGTGTAGGTGTGTGAGTGAGAATGCATGTGTGTGTTGTGACTGTGTGTAGGTGTGTGAGTGAGAATGCATGTGTGTGTTGTGACTGTGTGTAGGTGTGTGAGAATGCATGTGTGTGTTGGCGATTGTGAGAATGTGGGTGTGTGAGAGTGTATGAGAATGCATGTGTGTGTTGTATGTGATTGTATGCATGTAATTAACTGGGTTTATGTGAGTTTGTGTGTGATGGCATGTGAGTGCATGTGACTGTATGTGGGTGTGTGAGAGTGTATGAGAATGCGTATGTGTGTTGTATGTGACTGCATGTGACTGTGTGTGTAAGAGTGTATGAGAATGTATGTGTGTGTTATGTGTAATTGTGTACATGTGACTGTGGGGGGGGTGTCAGAATGCATGTGTGTGTTATGAGTGCATGTGACTGGGTGACAGTATGAGAATGCCTGTGTGTTGTGTGTGAGTGCATGTGACCGTGTAGGTGTGTGTGAGAATGCATGTGTGTGCTGTATGTGATTGTGTGAATGTGACTGTAATGGGTGTGTGTGTGAGAATGCATGTATGTGTTGTATGTGATTGTGTGTATATGACTGTGTGTGGGTTTGTGTGTGTGCGTGTGTATTGGTGTGTGAGAGTGTGTGTGCATGTCACTGTGGGGAGGTGGCTCCAGGCTTCCTGGTGTGCCCAGGGGTGGCCACAGTGGGGAGGCTGCACTCAGGCCCTGCCCGGACTCCTGCCCTCCCCGGGTGGCCCAGCCTTGTGTGAGCGCAAGTGATTGGAGGAGGCCAGAGGGTTGGAGGGCGCGCCCAGGTCCTATGTCACAGGCCGGGGCACATCCACACACCTGCGCTCCTGGCTGAGCTGTGTTGTCAGGGACCCCTAGCACCTGGGAAGGTGTGGGGAGGCGAGGAGGCCGGGTCCTAGGAAGGCTTGGAGTGGACCCTTCATCCGCCCAGGGGATCCATTTGCGGGGTCAAGGGAGGTCCTCCAGCCAGGCCCACCCCGACCCTGGCCAGAGCATCTTCCTCACCCCCGGGCTCCCGCTCAACTGCCCACCGGCCCACATCCCTACCTGTCTCTGGTTCTTGCCACTCCCTGTCCTGGGAGGCAGGTTGGGATCTGGCCTTACTTCCGGTAAAATGACTTCTCTTTCATATTAGGCCAAGGCGAGAGAGCGGAGACATTTATGAAACTTTGTTTAATGTACTGAAAAGCCATCGGCCAGAACATTTAGGAAATTGATTTTCCTGGCATTGATGAACTCGTTTTATTTTACCCCAGTATTAATTACTTTTTTTAAAACAAATTAATTTAAGAGTCGTAAAACCTAACAAGTGAGCCAAATGTCCATAGATCATGTCCTGCTCCGCCCCTCCCCACACTGACCCCCTCCCTCTGTGGGTGGGGGCTCCCGTTGGGGGGACTCCTGTCCGTCCCACTCCCTTCCAGAGGTGATGCGCCCCCCTCCTCCTCTGCAGGAGAGGCCTCCTCGCTGCGGGACTACGCGGCCTCCACCATGACGGAGTTCCTTGGCATGTTTGGCTACGACGACCAGAACACGCGGGACGAGCTGGCCAGGAAGATAAGCTTTGAGAAGCTGCACGCGGGCTCCACCCCAGAGGCGGCCACCTCCTCCATGCTGCCCACCTCCGAGGATACCCTCAGCAAGCGGGCACGGTTCTCTAAGTACGAGGAGTACATCCGCAAGCTCAAGGCTGGCGAGCAGCTCTCCTGGCCGGCCCCCGGCGCCAAGACTGAGGAGCGTGTGGGCAAGGAGGTGGTGGGCCCCCTTCCCGGCCTGCGGCTGCCCAGCAGCACGGCCCACCTGGAGACCAAGGCCACCATCCTGCCCCTGCCGTCGCACAGCAGCGTCCAGATGCAGAACCTGGTGGCCCGGGCCTCCAAGTATGACTTCTTCATCCAAAAACTGAAGACCGGCGAGAACCTGCGGCCCCAGAACGGGAGCACCTACAAGAAGCCATCCAAGTACGACCTGGAGAATGTCAAGTACCTGCACCTCTTCAAACCTGGGGAGGGCAGCCCCGACATGGGCGGGGCCATCGCCTTCAAGACGGGCAAGGTGGGGCGCCCCTCCAAGTATGACGTCCGGGGCATCCAGAAGCCAGGCCCCGCCAAGGTTCCGCCCACCCCCAGCCTGGCTCCCGCACCCCTTGCCAGCATGCCCAGTGCTCCCAGCGCCCCCGGGCCAGGGCCGGAGCCACCTGCCTCCCTGTCCTTCAACACTCCCGAGTACCTGAAGTCAACCTTCTCCAAAACAGACTCCATCACCACGGGGACCGTCTCCACTGTCAAGTAAGGCGCTCCCCACCCCACAACGCCCAGAGCTGGGAGCCAGACTAGACAGGAGGCCTCCTTCCTCACCGGGGTTGCCCGTGCTTGAGGACACACCTGCCGCTCACACCTTACACACATCCACTGCGCACCCAGGCGCATGCACGCTCAGGCTCCCCTCCACGTGCTTCCACACTCACAGGTGCATGCCACGCTCATGTTCACTCTTGCACCCATAGAACCACGCATGAGCCCTCCTGCAGCACCCTGCCCTGCTCCGGGACCTGCACGCTCCACCCCTCCCATGCACCTCGCACACACCTCCCACACACGCCCACACTCCCAGGCACCAGCGTGCTGTGCCTTTTGCTAGCATGCACACCGGGACTGCGGCCTCCCCCGTCTGCCCATGACGGGCTTCCTCTGCCTGCTGCCGTGAGCGCCGAATGCAGGCCTGTGGTTGGCTGAGAAAGTGCCTCCCTGGGTGGGGATGCTGGGTCCATGCTGGTGGCCCTGGCTCCTGGGCTCAGAGCCTGGGCCCTCCCTGGAGGAGGCAGGAAGCAAAGGTAGTGACCGGGGTGAGGTGCATACACCCTTACAGCCTGAACCCATGGGCAGGAGAATGGCCCGGTTGGTCAAATGGTAGATGGTGTGGGGCTGAGCGAGACCCTTCCCCAGAGCTCCTCCTGCACCCTGGGGAGCTTCCGGACCCTGAGAGGCTGCATAGCTGGGAGCAGATCGAGGCAGCACCTGCTGCCTGGGGCGAGGATACACTTCCCCTGCCCAGCTGCCTGCCCCCGCCTCAAATCCCTCCCCGTTGGGGGGCCTGGTGCCCCTCAGCCAGCAGCCTCCTGATGCTCCCTGAGTGCCAGGCACCGAACCCGGGCTTCCACGGGGCCGGCCCATGCCTGAGGGAGGCTCCAGCCCCACCTGCATGAGATGGCCCTGCCCTCCCAGAGTTGGGCTCGTTGAACCTCTGGCCAGCTTCCAGCCCACCAAAAAGCCTCGCATCAACAGCTTTGAGGAGCATGTGGGCGAGGATACGGCCGCCCTGCCCAGCTGCCTGCCCCCGCCTCAAATCCCTCCCCGTTGGGGGGCCTGGTGCCCCTCAGCCAGCAGCCTCCTGATGCTCCCTGAGTGCCAGGCACCGAACCCGGGCTTCCACGGCTTTCCGCCCCATTGGACCCCAGGCCGGCCCATGCCTGAGGGAGGCTCCAGCCCCACCTGCATGAGATGGCCCTGCCCTCCCAGAGTTGGGCTCGTTGAACCTCTGGCCAGCTTCCACCAGGGATGTCCTCAGTCCCACCCTGGGTGCCTGGGACACTGCAGAGTAGAGCAGAGGGGCTGGGGCCTCAGGGCAGGGGCTGCCCAGATGCCCCTGTGGCACAAGGCTGCCCCATCTGCTCACCGGCTGTGCCCTGTGTGTCTCTCGCCAGGAATGGACTGCCCACAGATAAACCAGCCGTCACTGAAGATGTAAACATTTACCAGAAATATATTGCCAGGTAGGCCCCTGGGGAGGAGCCTGCCATGGAGAGAAGGTGGGGGGCCAGGACTGACCGGGCACTCTGAGACCATTCGTTTGACATCTGACCTCTAGGGCCAAGGTAGCTGCCTCCTTCCACCCCCATCCACTTCGGTCCCTCCACCGCACCGAGGGCTGCCCTGCACACACCCATCTCAGAGCTTCCTTCCGCTCTGTGTAGTCCAGGCCACACATTTCCTCAGCAGCCTGTAGCCCCAGGTAGGGCCGGGGTCCCGACGCAGGGCCTGGCCACAAGCGAATGCAGCTCCCCCAGCTTGCCTGGGTCCTGCTGTCACACAGAGCTTTGAGTAGGGTGCAGGTCACTGTGAAACTGTCAGGGTTGGGAAGGTAGAGGCAGGCCGGGTGCGGTGGCTCATGCCTGTATTCCCAGCACTGTGGGAGGCCGAGGTGGGAGGATCCCTTGAGGCCAGGAGTTCGAGATCATCCTGGGCAACAGAGTGAGACCCTATCTCTTAAAAAAAAAATTGAGAGAGAGAGAAGGTGTGGGCTGTCATCCTCTCTGACACAGCCCAGTGCACTTCCCCAGTGAGGCTCTGACACCACCTGTCTCCACACCAACCCCTTTCCATCCCAAAGGCAGTGAGCCTTTGCCTCAACAGATTCCCCTAAATCACACAAATAACACCCCCCGCCCTCACCCCCCACCGCCTGCCCTCTGATGGGACAGCACACAGCGGCTGGCGCCTGTCTGTCCGCAGATCCAGGTTCCTCCCACCCGCTCCGTTTCTCCGCCGCCATGTCCCGCTCTGTCTCCGCTCCCCTGTCCTGCTCTGTTTCTGCCCCCTGTCCCACTGCCTCTGCCCCCCATCCCACTGTCTCTGCCCCCCGTCCCACTCTGTCTTCAGCTCTGCCCCCCTGTCCCACTCTGTCTTCAGCTCTGCCCCGTGCTGTCTCCTCTATAGTATTATTATTACATTATTATTAGTGCGTCCGCAGATGGCCCTTTTTGCTGCTTCAGCTTAAATACTTGTTTGCACGTGGTTTTCCCATTACAGTATGGGGTTTCTCTCTGTCTCCTGCAATCTCACGTCACTCTTGGAGGGAAACAGGTGGGCTGAGCCACCCCCTTCTCCACAGTCTTCATGGTGTGGCCCCTCCAGAGTGGCCTCCCCACGACTGGCCATCACCGAGGCTGTGGGAGCCACGTCCCAGCGGCCCTGGGGCCTGGAAGAGGACAGGTTTCCTGGGAGGCAGCACAGGCTCCTGGCGGTGGAGGCGGCGGCTGGAGAGTGAGCTCCTTGCTGCAGGAAGCCAAACAGATGCTGTGCTTTAAAAATTCATAACTCTGCACTGTTTCAAGTGTCAGGAAAAGCCCAGGACAGAGAGAGCTCTTTAACACCTCTCAGCATCAGAGCCCAGGCTGGGCCAGCCAGGGTCTCTGCACCTGGCCAGAGCTGGGCGGGCTGGGAGTGGGGCCGGCAGCCCCTGCAGAAAAGACAGGTGGGCAGCCGCGGGGGCGCCTGCCTTCCCTTCCATCCCAGGGCTCGGGCCCCATCTGTCTCCCCCTGCTTTGACTTTTGGCCACCTCAGCGTTGTCCTGCCCCCTTCTTGGGGCCAGGCCGCTTTGCCTCAATGGGCCTGGGATTCCCCCCAGACCCAGTCACTTGCCTGGGCCTCTGCAACTTCACCTCCCCTCCGTATCCCATACAGGGCCCGAAGAGTCCTCCCTGGGGCTGGGGCTGGGTTTGGGGCTGTCACCCGCAGCAGGGCCCTGACCCCACCCCTCCTCCCTCCAGGTTCTCGGGCAGCCAGCACTGTGGCCACATCCACTGTGCCTACCAGTACCGCGAGCACTACCACTGCCTCGACCCCGAGTGCAACTACCAGGTACGGCCACGGCGGGATGGACTCCGCCTCCCCACCCGGCAGCACAGCATGGAGGCACTTAGACATCGGTGCGGCAGTGGGGGGGTGTAGTTCTACTTGCATCACCCAAACTTGACTTGAACAGGCAGAGGGCCCGCAAAACGACCGGCCTGCCCACATTCCCCGATTTCTGCCGACAGAGCAGCTCCTAGCATTGGGGGCCAATGACATCCCAGTGGTGATCATTCCAGTCCCCTTTCACTGAGAGCCTCCCATGTGTCCAGGGCCATGCCAACCAGCCTGTGAGCCTTGCCTAATTGACTCTTTGCAGTGGCCTTAGAAAGTTAGCAATACTGCCCCATCTTAAAGATGATAAAGTTGAGGTTCAGCCAGAGTGCCACTGTGCCCAAGGCTGCCCGATTGGTGAGTGCAGGGCTGACGAGTTGGGGGAGAGTTGGGGCAGCCTGCCTGGGGCGGCTCCTTCTGGCTTGCCAGGGATCCCAGCCTGCCTTAGTCCAGAGGTGCACTGGGCGGGATGAGCCGTCAGCATCAGAGCCCCTGCCTTCAAGGCCTGGCCCGATGCATCGTCTGTGGCTCCTGGGGATGGTCACTAGGGACCCAGGGGAGCATCGGGGAAGAATCTGTGGTTCTAGAACCTTTGGGATGGTTCCCTCCCAGGGCTGGTGTGCCTGCCACTGGCCTTGGACAGTCTGGGCTGCCTTGACCCCAAGCAGGGTTCTTTCTAGGGAGACCTGAGGCCAGCACCTGGCCCAGGTGCTCTTGGCATATGGGAGGAAGGGCGGAGGGGGAGCTCAGGCTCCTGCCCACGCGGCGCTGTCTCCTGGCAGAGGTTCACGAGTAAGCAGGACGTGATCCGTCACTACAACATGCACAAGAAGCGCGACAACTCCCTGCAGCACGGCTTCATGCGCTTCAGCCCGCTGGACGACTGCAGCGTCTACTACCACGGCTGCCACCTCAACGGGAAGAGCACTCACTACCACTGCATGCAGGTGCCTCCCGCGCCCGCGCCCGCCGGCAGCTGCAGGACCGGCTCTGAGCCCCCACTCCCAGAGGCAGGGCTGCCCCACGGGCAGGGCCCCCAGTTGATCGGGAGCCCTGGCCCAGCACAGGGCTAGCCAGCGAGCCAGGAGGGTCCTGGGGACTCAGGCTTGGGCAGCGTCTGGTGGGCCAGGGTGGGGCCTTCCTCATGGCCATACTTGGTGTGGATGAAATTCAGTGAGCTGTTTATACAGATGGACATTTTTCAGGCTTTAACACCAAGAGCAGCATTGCAAATGATTCCTGAGGAGGTTTTTGTTTAATTCTTTCTTTTAATGCCACGCAGAGTCTGGGCTTTTTCAAGGTGTCAGGGCCAGGAGGAGCGACTTTGGGTTGCAAATAGCAGCCCCGTGCCTCCCCCGGTATTTGTCAGAGGTTGTTATGGCCTCTGTGAACAACCTGGGCCACGAGGAGAGGGGGGCCACCCTCTGGGCTCTGAGATGGTGCAGACACTGGCACGGCCCAGCCTACGAGAGTGTTCAGATTCCACGGGTTTTTACTCAATATGGCAACGTTGCCTTCCTGGCCCGGTTGGGGTGGGGTGGGAGGGCCCCGTGCCCAGGAACTGTCCACTAAGCAAATCCTTGGGCTAAAGGTGACCTCCAGGGTCCAGCCCCTGTCCACCCACTGAGGGTTTTGGAGGTAGGGCCATGGATTGGGACTCAAAATCCAACTCCTGCAGAATGCAGCTCCCTCCCCTGGGCCAAAAAGTGCCCTGGGTCTCTGGAGATGCCCTGACCCTCAGCATAGACGGAGCCAGGCCCCAATAGCACTGGGTCCCTCCGTGGGGGCCTGAGGGGCTGTTGGAGGCTTTCTACTCCGCTTCTTACACCCACCTTCCGAGGCCTCCAGTTTGAAGTCAGAGGTGCCAAAGCTTCCCTGAGCAGGGAAGTCAGTGGCCCCAGCCACACACAGCGGTGTCGACCTCCGTTTGCCTGACCACCATCCCGTCCTGTGCAGGTGGGCTGTAACAAGGTGTACACAAGCACGTCTGACGTGATGACCCATGAGAACTTCCACAAGAAGAATACCCAGCTCATTAACGACGGCTTCCAGCGCTTCCGAGCCACCGAAGACTGCGGCACAGCTGACTGCCAGTTCTACGGACAGAAGACCACGCACTTCCACTGCAGGTGAGCGGGAGCCTGGCGGGGGCCTTCCTGGGCAGAGGCCGGGAGAGAAGGCAGGGACCCGGGCTCCTGGGACAGCCCAGGTCCCTGCCTTGGTGTCCAGCCTGGGTCTTCCACCCGGGGACTGTCCCTCCCGGGACCATGGTGGGAGCAGGGTGGGGCCTCCTCTGGGTCCCATGACAGGTTCCCAATGTCCCACCCAGGCGCCCTGGCTGCACATTCACTTTCAAGAACAAGTGTGACATTGAGAAGCACAAGAGCTACCACATCAAGGACGATGCCTACGCCAAGGACGGCTTCAAGAAGTTCTACAAGTATGAGGAGTGCAAGTACGAGAGCTGCGTGTACAGCAAGGCTACCAACCACTTCCACTGCATCCGCGCCGGCTGCGGCTTCACCTTCACCTCCACCAGCCAGATGACCTCTCACAAGCGCAAGCATGAGCGCCGGCACATCCGCTCCTCGGGCGCGCTGGGGCTGCCGCCCTCGCTGCTGGGCGCAAAGGACACGGAGCACGAGGAGTCCAGCAACGACGACCTTGTCGACTTCTCCGCCCTGAGCAGCAAGAACTCCAGCCTGAGCGCCTCCCCTACCAGCCAGCAGTCCTCTGCATCCCTGGCTGCCGCCACTGCCGCCACCGAGGCTGGGCCCAGTGCCACCAAGCCTCCCAACAGCAAGATCTCGGGGCTGCTGCCCCAGGGCCTGCCCGGCTCGATTCCCCTGGCCCTGGCCCTCTCCAACTCGGGCCTGCCCACCCCCACGCCCTACTTCCCCATCCTGGCTGGCCGTGGGAGCACCTCCCTGCCCGTGGGCACTCCCAGCCTCCTGGGTGCCGTGTCGTCTGGGGCAGCAGCCTCAGCCACCCCTGACACGCCCGCGCTGGTCGCCTCGGGAGCTGGAGACTCAGTCCCCGCAGCTGCCGCCTCTGTCCCGGCGCCGCCCACCTCCATCATGGAGAGGATCTCCGCGAGCAAGGGTCTCATCTCGCCCATGATGGCCAGGCTGGCCGCAGCCGCCCTCAAGCCCTCTGCCACCTTTGACCCAGGTGAGCAGGCTGGGTCCTGCCCAGAAAGCAGGCACCTTCTGGACTGGGGTGGCCGCCTGGCCTCAGGCTGCAGAGCAGAGTTGGGGGGTGTTTGGAAGAGGTGTCCGTGTGGCCCCTGCCTGCCAGCGCCCCCTCGTTGCCTGGTCTTCGCCCCCATCCTGTTGGTTTCTGTGTGGGGCCCCTGGTTCTGGCTGCCACCGTAGGGGGGCCATGCTTCTGTTTCCCCGTTTGTGAGCTGGGGGCAATGGTCCCTGCCTCCTCGGCTGCCCCATATCCCTGGGGCCACTGCAGGTCCCCCCTCCCTGTCTGCTCACCTCCCACATCCCGAGTCCATCCCCGATGAGGTTAGGCCCAGGGCCCTGGCGTGCCTAGTGTTTCCTCCAGCTGACCTGGAGGGGGGCCTGGGTCCAGCCCAGCGGTGGGGTGCCTGCACCTCACGCCTGGATACCTCCAGGCCCAGGCTCCCTCCTCCATGAGTGCCGTCCCAGTAGGACTTTCCAGACAAGGGAAGCCTTCTATTTTGCACTGTCTGACTTGGCAGCCACCGGCCACCTGTGGCTGTTGGTGCTTGAAGCTGGGTCTGTGATTGGGAAGTGGGATTGTCACTTTAAAGGGCCCTGCCCTGTCAAACAGAAAAGGGCCAGAGCCCCGGAGCTGCATCTTCCTTCTTCACGCTGGTTCACTGAGGTGAACTCAGCAGGAAAGGCAGCTCTCTTTCCTGCCTTCCTATCACTTCATCAATTTTCCATTAAAAAAAGGTCCCTCCGTTTTTCTCTGGATTGGGGTGGGGGTGCTTTTCCGTTGACCGCACTCCTGTCCCCGCTTCCCTGCTCTGGGTAGTTCCTATTTGTTGAATCCTTGAGGAGAGTTCAGTTCACATCTGAGATGTGGCTCATTTCACTTATTCATTCAACAACCACTGATGCTTGCTGAGAGCCAGGCTCCGAGCCGGGTGCTGGGGACACAGCAGGCAGGATGCCAGACAGAGCCCCGCGCCGTGGAGCCAGCAGACGGTCGGGGATGGTCTGTCCCAGGCACATGGCTAGGAAGTGGTGAGCCAAGGCGCTGCCCGCAGGAGTGGGGCTCCGCTGGGCCTAGATGCCCTGTTCCCATTAGAAACCCTCTCAGAACCAGCTGAGACTGAGGGTCCCTGTGGCCTAGCCCGGGGCTCTGCCCACACCTCGCAGAGGCTGCCAGTGCCTGGCAGGGGAACTGGGCCATGTTTCCCTGGGACCTTGGGCAGGTGACTTTGGAGAGCTGCTGGAATGTGGAGTCCCTAGGTCTGAAAACTCTCACAGGCCCAGTAGGGTGCTCATGCCTGGCGGCTGCGCGGAGGGACCACCTCTTGGTCTAGGCATGGGTGGGGCCTCGCTGGCCACGCCCCTCCAGCCAGGGGCCTGATGGATGGGGCAGGGCCCACTCCAGGGCCACCTGGCCTCAGTGGCCAGACTGTCAAGTACTTTGTTTTCATTAGAAAAGTCTCCTTCTCCCAAAAGAAAGGTCAAGCGCAGGGGAGGGGGCCGTTTTATTTTTTAATAAAATGCCACTTGCTGTCTCTGAAACAGCTCTCTGTCAGCTACAGCGCCTTGGGGCAAATTAATATTTCCGTCACTGGGGGAATGTGGGGGAAGGCTCGCTGGACGGCCCTGTCAGCAACTTCTTTTACCCCTGCTCTGCTGGCCTCCTGCGGCCTCACCCGCCCAGCTCCCTTCCGGACCCAGCTCGGCCCAGCCTGGCCTCGTGTCCCTGCCCCGGACAGCTTGACTGTGAGGTCGCCTGGTGTGGCCGCTCCGATTGGCCATCGGTCCCATCTCCCTGACACAGCAGAGGCCCTTCCCGGGCATGCTCCGTGCGGGGGCCGTCACCCCGGCAACCGCGGGCTGGGGACCACAGAGGGGCCCTCCCAGTCCAGATCTGCCACTTTCCCTCAGCATTAACAGAGTCTTTAATAAAAGCCTAAGCGGCAGCCCCACAAATCGACTGTGACAGTTGGTGGAGAAAACGAAGGGCCCCCACCCCCACCCCAGCCCC